>NW_027181826.1:12781903-13381903 GCF_029961685.1 Aristolochia californica
CTCAACATGCTTGTGGCATGCATATCCACCACACTTAAAACTTGTGAGGATCAGTTAGAGGTCCCTTTCCTATAAAATTCCACCAAGCTATTATTAGGGGGTTGTACTAGTGGAATTTCCCAAACATGGATTTTGGAGCTCTTTTTTAGTGCGTGAAATAATTTTCTATTTATTATTATAGTTTTCAAATTTTTTTGCACACATGAACTCTAAAATTTTCATTTTGTTGCGAACTTATATCTTTTTTTTTTCACGAGGAAAAATGGGAGAGTGAAAATTCAAGTTTGAAAACTATAAAAAAAAAAATTTGAAATGCACAAATGCTGAGAGAGATAATTCCGAAAAGTATCTGTGATTTTTAAGGATAGGCAAAAAGTGGGTTGTTTGGCCCTGGTAAATATCCAACCACTTGAGAATTGTACTTTTTCTACTCCCCCCTAATTTTTGGATCTGAAGGCCACTTGCATCCGCAACATGCTTGTGGCATGCATATCCACCACACTTAAAACATGTGAGGATCAGTTAGAGGTCCCTTTCCTATAAAATTCCACCAAGCTATTATTAAGGGGTTGTACTAGTGGAATTTCCGAAACATGGATTTTGGTGCTCATTTTTAGTGCGTGAAATAATTTTTTATTTATTATTATAGTTTTCAAATTTTTTTGCACACATGAACTCTAAAATTTTCATTTTGTTGCGATCTTTTATCTTTTTTGTTCACGAGGAAAAATGGGAGAGTGAAAACTCAAGTTTGGATCTGACAAAAAAAAAAATTGAAATGCACAAATGCTGAGAGAGATAATTCCGAAAAGTATCTGTGATTTTTAAGGATAGGCAAAAAGTGGGTTGTTTGGCCCTGGTAAATATCCAACCACTTGAGAATTGTACTTTTTCTACTCCCCCCTAATTTTTGGATCTGAAGGCCACTTGCATCCTCAACAAGCTAGTGGCATGCATATCCACCACACTTAAAACTTGTGAGGATCAGTTAGAGGTCCCTTTCCTATAAAATTCCTCCAACCTATTATTAGGGGGTTGTACTAGTGGAATTTCCCAAACATGGATTTTGGAGCTCATTTCTACTGCATGAAATAATTTTCTATTTATTATTATAGTTTTCAAATTTTTTTGCACACATGAACTCTAAAATTTTCATTTTGTTGTGATCTTATATCTTTTTTGTTCACGAGGAAAAATGGGAGAGTGAAAACTCAAGTTTGGATCTGAAAAAAAAAAAATTTGAAATGCACAAATGCTGAGAGAGATAATTCCGAAAAGTATCTGTGATTTTTAAGGATAGGCAAAAAGTGGGTTGTTTGGCCCTGGTAAATATCCAACCACATGAGAATTGTACTTTTTCTACTGCCCCCTAATTTTTGGATCTGAAGGCCACTTGCATCCTCAACATGCTTGTGGCATGCATATCCACCACACTTGAAACATGTGAGGATCAATTAGAGGTCCCTTTCCTATAAAATTCCACCAAGCTATTATTAGGGGGTTGTACTAGTGGAATTTCCCAAACAAGGATTTTGGAGCCCATTTTTAGTGCGTGAAATAATTTTCTATTTATTATTATAGTTATCAAATTTTTTTGCACACATGAACTCTAAAATTTTCATTTTGTTGCGATCTTATATCTTTTTTGTTCACGAGGAAAAATGAGAGAGTGAAAACTCAAGTTTAAATCTGACAAAAAAAAAATTTGAAATGCACAAATGCTGAGAGAGATAATTCCGAAAAGTATCTGTGCTTTTTAAGGATAGGCTAAAAGCGGGTTGTTTGGCCCTGGTAAATATCCAACCACTTGAGAATTGTACTTTTTCTACTCCCCCCCTAATTTTTGGATCTGAAGGCCACTTGCATCCTCAACATACTTGTGGCATGCATATCCACCACACTTAAAACTTGTGAGGATCAGTTAGAGGTCCCTTTCCTATAAAATTCCACCAAGCTATTATTAGGGGGTTGTACTAGTGGAATTTCCCAAACATGGATTTTGGGGCTCATTTTTAGTGCGTGAAATAATTTTCTATTTATTATTATAGTTTTTAAATTTTTTTGCACACATGAACTCTAAAATTTTCATTTTGTTGCGAACTTATATCTTTTTTGTTTACGAGGAAAAATGGGAGTGTGAAAATTCAAGTTTGAAAACTATAAAAAAAAAAATTTGAAATGCACAAATGCTGAGAAAGATAATTCCGAAAAGAATCTGTGATTTTTAAGGATAGGCAAAAAGTGGGTTGTTTGGCCCTGGTAAATATCCAACCACTTGAGAATTGTACTTTTTCTACTGCCCCCTAATTTTTTGATCTGAAGGCCACTTGCATCCTCAACATGCTTGTGGCATGCATATCCACCACACTTAAAACTTGTGAGGATCAGTTAGAGGTCCCATTCCTATAAAATTCCACCAAGCTATTATTTGGGGGTTGTACTAGTGGAATTTCCCAAACATGGATTTTGGAGCTCATTTTTAGTGCGTGAAATAAATTTCTATTTATTATTATAGTTTTCAAATTTTTTTGCACACATGAACTCTAAAATTTTCATTTTGTTGCGAACTAATATCTTTTTTGTTTACGTTGAAAAATGGGAGAGTGAAAATTTAAGTTTGAAAACTATAAAAAAAAAAATTGAAATGCACAAATGCTGAGAGAGATAATTCCGAAAAGTATCTGTGATTTTTAAGGATAGGCAAAAAGTGGATTGTTTGGCCCTGGTAAATATCCATCCACTTGAGAATTGTACTTTTTCTACTCCCCCCTAATTTTTGGATCTGAAGGCCACTTGCATCCTCAACATGCTTGTGGCATGCATATCCACCACACTTAAAACATGTGAGGATCAGTTAGAGGTCCCTTTCCTATAAAATTCCACCAAGCTATTATTAGGGGGTTGTACTAGTGGAATTTCCCAAACATGGATTTTGGAGCTCATTTTTAGTGCGTGAAATAATTTTCTATTTATTATTATTGTTTTCAAATTTTTTTGCACACGAACTCTAAAATTTTCATTTTGTTGCGATCTTATATCTTTTTTGTTCACGAGGAAAAATGAGAGAGTGAAAACTCAAGTTTAAATCTGACAAAAAAAAAAATTTGAAATGCACAAATGCTGAGAGAGATAATTCCGAAAAGTATCTGTGCTTTTTAAGGATAGGCTAAAAGTGGGTTGTTTGGCCCTGGTAAATATCCAACCACTTGAGAATTGTACTTTTTCTACTTCCCCCCTAATTTTTGGATCTGAAGGCCACTTGCATCCTCAACATCCTTGTGGCATGCATATCCACCACACTTAAAACTTGTGAGGATCAGTTAGAGGTCCCTTTCCTATAAAATTCCACCAAGCTATTATTAGGGGGTTGTACTAGTGGAATTTCCCAAACATAGATTTTGGAGCTCATTTGTAGAGCGTGAAATAATTTTCTATTTATTATTATTGTTTTCAAATTTTTTTGCACACATGAACTCTAAAATTTTCATTTTGTTGCGATCTTATATCTTTTTTGTTCACGAGGAAAAGTGGGAGAGTGAAAACTCAAGTTTGGATCTGAAAAAAAAAAAAAATATGAAGTGCACAAATGCTGAGAGAGATAATTCCGAAAAGTATCTGTGATTTTTAAGGATAGGCAAAAAGTGGGTTGTTTGGCCCTGGTAAATATCCAACCACTTGAGAATTGTACTTTTTCTACTTCCCCCCTAATTTTTGGATCTGAAGGCCACTTGCATCCTCAACATGCTTGTGGCATGCATATCCACCACACTTAAAACTTGTGAGGATCAGTTAGAGGTCCCTTTCCTATAAAATTCCACCAAGCTATTATTAGGGGGTTGTACTAGTGGAATTTCCCAAACATGGATTTTGGAGCTCTTTTTTAGTGCGTGAAATAATTTTCTATTTATTATTATAGTTTTCAAATTTTTTTGCACACATGAACTCTAAAATTTTCATTTTGTTGCGAACTTATATCTTTTTTTTTTTACGAGGAAAAATGGGAGAGTGAAAATTCAAGTTTGAAAACTATAAAAAAAAAAATTTGAAATGCACAAATGCTGAGAGAGATAATTCCGAAAAGTATCTGTGATTTTTAAGGATAGGCAAAAAGTGGGTTGTTTGGCCCTGGTAAATATCCAACCACTTGAGAATTGTACTTTTTCTACTCCCCCCTAATTTTTGGATCTGAAGGCCACTTGCATCCGCAACATGCTTGTGGCATGCATATCCACCACACTTAAAACATGTGAGGATCAGTTAGAGGTCCCTTTCCTATAAAATTCCACCAAGCTATTATTAAGGGGTTGTACTAGTGGAATTTCCGAAACATGGATTTTGGTGCTCATTTTTAGTGCGTGAAATAATTTTTTATTTATTATTATAGTTTTCAAATTTTTTTGCACACATGAACTCTAAAATTTTCATTTTGTTGCGATCTTTTATCTTTTTTGTTCACGAGGAAAAATGGGAGAGTGAAAACTCAAGTTTGGATCTGACAAAAAAAAAAATTGAAATGCACAAATGCTGAGAGAGATAATTCCGAAAAGTATCTGTGATTTTTAAGGATAGGCAAAAAGTGGGTTGTTTGGCCCTGGTAAATATCCAACCACTTGAGAATTGTACTTTTTCTACTCCCCCCTAATTTTTGGATCTGAAGGCCACTTGCATCCTCAACAAGCTAGTGGCATGCATATCCACCACACTTAAAACTTGTGAGGATCAGTTAGAGGTCCCTTTCCTATAAAATTCCTCCAACCTATTATTAGGGGGTTGTACTAGTGGAATTTCCCAAACATGGATTTTGGAGCTCATTTCTACTGCATGAAATAATTTTCTATTTATTATTATAGTTTTCAAATTTTTTTGCACACATGAACTCTAAAATTTTCATTTTGTTGTGATCTTATATCTTTTTTGTTCACGAGGAAAAATGGGAGAGTGAAAACTCAAGTTTGGATCTGAAAAAAAAAAAATTTGAAATGCACAAATGCTGAGAGAGATAATTCCGAAAAGTATCTGTGATTTTTAAGGATAGGCAAAAAGTGGGTTGTTTGGCCCTGGTAAATATCCAACCACATGAGAATTGTACTTTTTCTACTGCCCCCTAATTTTTGGATCTGAAGGCCACTTGCATCCTCAACATGCTTGTGGCATGCATATCCACCACACTTGAAACATGTGAGGATCAATTAGAGGTCCCTTTCCTATAAAATTCCACCAAGCTATTATTAGGGGGTTGTACTAGTGGAATTTCCCAAACAAGGATTTTGGAGCCCATTTTTAGTGCGTGAAATAATTTTCTATTTATTATTATAGTTATCAAATTTTTTTGCACACATGAACTCTAAAATTTTCATTTTGTTGCGATCTTATATCTTTTTTGTTCACGAGGAAAAATGAGAGAGTGAAAACTCAAGTTTAAATCTGACAAAAAAAAAATTTGAAATGCACAAATGCTGAGAGAGATAATTCCGAAAAGTATCTGTGCTTTTTAAGGATAGGCTAAAAGCGGGTTGTTTGGCCCTGGTAAATATCCAACCACTTGAGAATTGTACTTTTTCTACTCCCCCCCTAATTTTTGGATCTGAAGGCCACTTGCATCCTCAACATACTTGTGGCATGCATATCCACCACACTTAAAACTTGTGAGGATCAGTTAGAGGTCCCTTTCCTATAAAATTCCACCAAGCTATTATTAGGGGGTTGTACTAGTGGAATTTCCCAAACATGGATTTTGGGGCTCATTTTTAGTGCGTGAAATAATTTTCTATTTATTATTATAGTTTTTAAATTTTTTTGCACACATGAACTCTAAAATTTTCATTTTGTTGCGAACTTATATCTTTTTTGTTTACGAGGAAAAATGGGAGTGTGAAAATTCAAGTTTGAAAACTATAAAAAAAAAAATTTGAAATGCACAAATGCTGAGAAAGATAATTCCGAAAAGAATCTGTGATTTTTAAGGATAGGCAAAAAGTGGGTTGTTTGGCCCTGGTAAATATCCAACCACTTGAGAATTGTACTTTTTCTACTGCCCCCTAATTTTTTGATCTGAAGGCCACTTGCATCCTCAACATGCTTGTGGCATGCATATCCACCACACTTAAAACTTGTGAGGATCAGTTAGAGGTCCCATTCCTATAAAATTCCACCAAGCTATTATTTGGGGGTTGTACTAGTGGAATTTCCCAAACATGGATTTTGGAGCTCATTTTTAGTGCGTGAAATAAATTTCTATTTATTATTATAGTTTTCAAATTTTTTTGCACACATGAACTCTAAAATTTTCATTTTGTTGCGAACTAATATCTTTTTTGTTTACGTTGAAAAATGGGAGAGTGAAAATTTAAGTTTGAAAACTATAAAAAAAAAAATTGAAATGCACAAATGCTGAGAGAGATAATTCCGAAAAGTATCTGTGATTTTTAAGGATAGGCAAAAAGTGGATTGTTTGGCCCTGGTAAATATCCATCCACTTGAGAATTGTACTTTTTCTACTCCCCCCTAATTTTTGGATCTGAAGGCCACTTGCATCCTCAACATGCTTGTGGCATGCATATCCACCACACTTAAAACATGTGAGGATCAGTTAGAGGTCCCTTTCCTATAAAATTCCACCAAGCTATTATTAGGGGGTTGTACTAGTGGAATTTCCCAAACATGGATTTTGGAGCTCATTTTTAGTGCGTGAAATAATTTTCTATTTATTATTATTGTTTTCAAATTTTTTTGCACACGAACTCTAAAATTTTCATTTTGTTGCGATCTTATATCTTTTTTGTTCACGAGGAAAAATGAGAGAGTGAAAACTCAAGTTTAAATCTGACAAAAAAAAAAATTTGAAATGCACAAATGCTGAGAGAGATAATTCCGAAAAGTATCTGTGCTTTTTAAGGATAGGCTAAAAGTGGGTTGTTTGGCCCTGGTAAATATCCAACCACTTGAGAATTGTACTTTTTCTACTTCCCCCCTAATTTTTGGATCTGAAGGCCACTTGCATCCTCAACATCCTTGTGGCATGCATATCCACCACACTTAAAACTTGTGAGGATCAGTTAGAGGTCCCTTTCCTATAAAATTCCACCAAGCTATTATTAGGGGGTTGTACTAGTGGAATTTCCCAAACATAGATTTTGGAGCTCATTTGTAGAGCGTGAAATAATTTTCTATTTATTATTATTGTTTTCAAATTTTTTTGCACACATGAACTCTAAAATTTTCATTTTGTTGCGATCTTATATCTTTTTTGTTCACGAGGAAAAGTGGGAGAGTGAAAACTCAAGTTTGGATCTGAAAAAAAAAAAAAATATGAAGTGCACAAATGCTGAGAGAGATAATTCCGAAAAGTATCTGTGATTTTTAAGGATAGGCAAAAAGTGGGTTGTTTGGCCCTGGTAAATATCCAACCACTTGAGAATTGTACTTTTTCTACTTCCCCCCTAATTTTTGGATCTGAAGGCCACTTGCATCCTCAACATGCTTGTGGCATGCATATCCACCACACTTAAAACTTGTGAGGATCAGTTAGAGGTCCCTTTCCTATAAAATTCCACCAAGCTATTATTAGGGGGTTGTACTAGTGGAATTTCCCAAACATGGATTTTGGAGCTCTTTTTTAGTGCGTGAAATAATTTTCTATTTATTATTATAGTTTTCAAATTTTTTTGCACACATGAACTCTAAAATTTTCATTTTGTTGCGAACTTATATCTTTTTTTTTTTACGAGGAAAAATGGGAGAGTGAAAATTCAAGTTTGAAAACTATAAAAAAAAAAATTTGAAATGCACAAATGCTGAGAGAGATAATTCCGAAAAGTATCTGTGATTTTTAAGGATAGGCAAAAAGTGGGTTGTTTGGCCCTGGTAAATATCCAACCACTTGAGAATTGTACTTTTTCTACTCCCCCCTAATTTTTGGATCTGAAGGCCACTTGCATCCGCAACATGCTTGTGGCATGCATATCCACCACACTTAAAACATGTGAGGATCAGTTAGAGGTCCCTTTCCTATAAAATTCCACCAAGCTATTATTAAGGGGTTGTACTAGTGGAATTTCCGAAACATGGATTTTGGTGCTCATTTTTAGTGCGTGAAATAATTTTTTATTTATTATTATAGTTTTCAAATTTTTTTGCACACATGAACTCTAAAATTTTCATTTTGTTGCGATCTTTTATCTTTTTTGTTCACGAGGAAAAATGGGAGAGTGAAAACTCAAGTTTGGATCTGACAAAAAAAAAAATTGAAATGCACAAATGCTGAGAGAGATAATTCCGAAAAGTATCTGTGATTTTTAAGGATAGGCAAAAAGTGGGTTGTTTGGCCCTGGTAAATATCCAACCACTTGAGAATTGTACTTTTTCTACTCCCCCCTAATTTTTGGATCTGAAGGCCACTTGCATCCTCAACAAGCTAGTGGCATGCATATCCACCACACTTAAAACTTGTGAGGATCAGTTAGAGGTCCCTTTCCTATAAAATTCCTCCAACCTATTATTAGGGGGTTGTACTAGTGGAATTTCCCAAACATGGATTTTGGAGCTCATTTCTACTGCATGAAATAATTTTCTATTTATTATTATAGTTTTCAAATTTTTTTGCACACATGAACTCTAAAATTTTCATTTTGTTGTGATCTTATATCTTTTTTGTTCACGAGGAAAAATGGGAGAGTGAAAACTCAAGTTTGGATCTGAAAAAAAAAAAATTTGAAATGCACAAATGCTGAGAGAGATAATTCCGAAAAGTATCTGTGATTTTTAAGGATAGGCAAAAAGTGGGTTGTTTGGCCCTGGTAAATATCCAACCACATGAGAATTGTACTTTTTCTACTGCCCCCTAATTTTTGGATCTGAAGGCCACTTGCATCCTCAACATGCTTGTGGCATGCATATCCACCACACTTGAAACATGTGAGGATCAATTAGAGGTCCCTTTCCTATAAAATTCCACCAAGCTATTATTAGGGGGTTGTACTAGTGGAATTTCCCAAACAAGGATTTTGGAGCCCATTTTTAGTGCGTGAAATAATTTTCTATTTATTATTATAGTTATCAAATTTTTTTGCACACATGAACTCTAAAATTTTCATTTTGTTGCGATCTTATATCTTTTTTGTTCACGAGGAAAAATGAGAGAGTGAAAACTCAAGTTTAAATCTGACAAAAAAAAAATTTGAAATGCACAAATGCTGAGAGAGATAATTCCGAAAAGTATCTGTGCTTTTTAAGGATAGGCTAAAAGCGGGTTGTTTGGCCCTGGTAAATATCCAACCACTTGAGAATTGTACTTTTTCTACTCCCCCCCTAATTTTTGGATCTGAAGGCCACTTGCATCCTCAACATACTTGTGGCATGCATATCCACCACACTTAAAACTTGTGAGGATCAGTTAGAGGTCCCTTTCCTATAAAATTCCACCAAGCTATTATTAGGGGGTTGTACTAGTGGAATTTCCCAAACATGGATTTTGGGGCTCATTTTTAGTGCGTGAAATAATTTTCTATTTATTATTATAGTTTTTAAATTTTTTTGCACACATGAACTCTAAAATTTTCATTTTGTTGCGAACTTATATCTTTTTTGTTTACGAGGAAAAATGGGAGTGTGAAAATTCAAGTTTGAAAACTATAAAAAAAAAAATTTGAAATGCACAAATGCTGAGAAAGATAATTCCGAAAAGAATCTGTGATTTTTAAGGATAGGCAAAAAGTGGGTTGTTTGGCCCTGGTAAATATCCAACCACTTGAGAATTGTACTTTTTCTACTGCCCCCTAATTTTTTGATCTGAAGGCCACTTGCATCCTCAACATGCTTGTGGCATGCATATCCACCACACTTAAAACTTGTGAGGATCAGTTAGAGGTCCCATTCCTATAAAATTCCACCAAGCTATTATTTGGGGGTTGTACTAGTGGAATTTCCCAAACATGGATTTTGGAGCTCATTTTTAGTGCGTGAAATAAATTTCTATTTATTATTATAGTTTTCAAATTTTTTTGCACACATGAACTCTAAAATTTTCATTTTGTTGCGAACTAATATCTTTTTTGTTTACGTTGAAAAATGGGAGAGTGAAAATTTAAGTTTGAAAACTATAAAAAAAAAAATTGAAATGCACAAATGCTGAGAGAGATAATTCCGAAAAGTATCTGTGATTTTTAAGGATAGGCAAAAAGTGGATTGTTTGGCCCTGGTAAATATCCATCCACTTGAGAATTGTACTTTTTCTACTCCCCCCTAATTTTTGGATCTGAAGGCCACTTGCATCCTCAACATGCTTGTGGCATGCATATCCACCACACTTAAAACATGTGAGGATCAGTTAGAGGTCCCTTTCCTATAAAATTCCACCAAGCTATTATTAGGGGGTTGTACTAGTGGAATTTCCCAAACATGGATTTTGGAGCTCATTTTTAGTGCGTGAAATAATTTTCTATTTATTATTATTGTTTTCAAATTTTTTTGCACACGAACTCTAAAATTTTCATTTTGTTGCGATCTTATATCTTTTTTGTTCACGAGGAAAAATGAGAGAGTGAAAACTCAAGTTTAAATCTGACAAAAAAAAAAATTTGAAATGCACAAATGCTGAGAGAGATAATTCCGAAAAGTATCTGTGCTTTTTAAGGATAGGCTAAAAGTGGGTTGTTTGGCCCTGGTAAATATCCAACCACTTGAGAATTGTACTTTTTCTACTTCCCCCCTAATTTTTGGATCTGAAGGCCACTTGCATCCTCAACATCCTTGTGGCATGCATATCCACCACACTTAAAACTTGTGAGGATCAGTTAGAGGTCCCTTTCCTATAAAATTCCACCAAGCTATTATTAGGGGGTTGTACTAGTGGAATTTCCCAAACATAGATTTTGGAGCTCATTTGTAGAGCGTGAAATAATTTTCTATTTATTATTATTGTTTTCAAATTTTTTTGCACACATGAACTCTAAAATTTTCATTTTGTTGCGATCTTATATCTTTTTTGTTCACGAGGAAAAGTGGGAGAGTGAAAACTCAAGTTTGGATCTGAAAAAAAAAAAAAATATGAAGTGCACAAATGCTGAGAGAGATAATTCCGAAAAGTATCTGTGATTTTTAAGGATAGGCAAAAAGTGGGTTGTTTGGCCCTGGTAAATATCCAACCACTTGAGAATTGTACTTTTTCTACTTCCCCCCTAATTTTTGGATCTGAAGGCCACTTGCATCCTCAACATGCTTGTGGCATGCATATCCACCACACTTAAAACTTGTGAGGATCAGTTAGAGGTCCCTTTCCTATAAAATTCCACCAAGCTATTATTAGGGGGTTGTACTAGTGGAATTTCCCAAACATGGATTTTGGAGCTCTTTTTTAGTGCGTGAAATAATTTTCTATTTATTATTATAGTTTTCAAATTTTTTTGCACACATGAACTCTAAAATTTTCATTTTGTTGCGAACTTATATCTTTTTTTTTTTACGAGGAAAAATGGGAGAGTGAAAATTCAAGTTTGAAAACTATAAAAAAAAAAATTTGAAATGCACAAATGCTGAGAGAGATAATTCCGAAAAGTATCTGTGATTTTTAAGGATAGGCAAAAAGTGGGTTGTTTGGCCCTGGTAAATATCCAACCACTTGAGAATTGTACTTTTTCTACTCCCCCCTAATTTTTGGATCTGAAGGCCACTTGCATCCGCAACATGCTTGTGGCATGCATATCCACCACACTTAAAACATGTGAGGATCAGTTAGAGGTCCCTTTCCTATAAAATTCCACCAAGCTATTATTAAGGGGTTGTACTAGTGGAATTTCCGAAACATGGATTTTGGTGCTCATTTTTAGTGCGTGAAATAATTTTTTATTTATTATTATAGTTTTCAAATTTTTTTGCACACATGAACTCTAAAATTTTCATTTTGTTGCGATCTTTTATCTTTTTTGTTCACGAGGAAAAATGGGAGAGTGAAAACTCAAGTTTGGATCTGACAAAAAAAAAAATTGAAATGCACAAATGCTGAGAGAGATAATTCCGAAAAGTATCTGTGATTTTTAAGGATAGGCAAAAAGTGGGTTGTTTGGCCCTGGTAAATATCCAACCACTTGAGAATTGTACTTTTTCTACTCCCCCCTAATTTTTGGATCTGAAGGCCACTTGCATCCTCAACAAGCTAGTGGCATGCATATCCACCACACTTAAAACTTGTGAGGATCAGTTAGAGGTCCCTTTCCTATAAAATTCCTCCAACCTATTATTAGGGGGTTGTACTAGTGGAATTTCCCAAACATGGATTTTGGAGCTCATTTCTACTGCATGAAATAATTTTCTATTTATTATTATAGTTTTCAAATTTTTTTGCACACATGAACTCTAAAATTTTCATTTTGTTGTGATCTTATATCTTTTTTGTTCACGAGGAAAAATGGGAGAGTGAAAACTCAAGTTTGGATCTGAAAAAAAAAAAATTTGAAATGCACAAATGCTGAGAGAGATAATTCCGAAAAGTATCTGTGATTTTTAAGGATAGGCAAAAAGTGGGTTGTTTGGCCCTGGTAAATATCCAACCACATGAGAATTGTACTTTTTCTACTGCCCCCTAATTTTTGGATCTGAAGGCCACTTGCATCCTCAACATGCTTGTGGCATGCATATCCACCACACTTGAAACATGTGAGGATCAATTAGAGGTCCCTTTCCTATAAAATTCCACCAAGCTATTATTAGGGGGTTGTACTAGTGGAATTTCCCAAACAAGGATTTTGGAGCCCATTTTTAGTGCGTGAAATAATTTTCTATTTATTATTATAGTTATCAAATTTTTTTGCACACATGAACTCTAAAATTTTCATTTTGTTGCGATCTTATATCTTTTTTGTTCACGAGGAAAAATGAGAGAGTGAAAACTCAAGTTTAAATCTGACAAAAAAAAAATTTGAAATGCACAAATGCTGAGAGAGATAATTCCGAAAAGTATCTGTGCTTTTTAAGGATAGGCTAAAAGCGGGTTGTTTGGCCCTGGTAAATATCCAACCACTTGAGAATTGTACTTTTTCTACTCCCCCCCTAATTTTTGGATCTGAAGGCCACTTGCATCCTCAACATACTTGTGGCATGCATATCCACCACACTTAAAACTTGTGAGGATCAGTTAGAGGTCCCTTTCCTATAAAATTCCACCAAGCTATTATTAGGGGGTTGTACTAGTGGAATTTCCCAAACATGGATTTTGGGGCTCATTTTTAGTGCGTGAAATAATTTTCTATTTATTATTATAGTTTTTAAATTTTTTTGCACACATGAACTCTAAAATTTTCATTTTGTTGCGAACTTATATCTTTTTTGTTTACGAGGAAAAATGGGAGTGTGAAAATTCAAGTTTGAAAACTATAAAAAAAAAAATTTGAAATGCACAAATGCTGAGAAAGATAATTCCGAAAAGAATCTGTGATTTTTAAGGATAGGCAAAAAGTGGGTTGTTTGGCCCTGGTAAATATCCAACCACTTGAGAATTGTACTTTTTCTACTGCCCCCTAATTTTTTGATCTGAAGGCCACTTGCATCCTCAACATGCTTGTGGCATGCATATCCACCACACTTAAAACTTGTGAGGATCAGTTAGAGGTCCCATTCCTATAAAATTCCACCAAGCTATTATTTGGGGGTTGTACTAGTGGAATTTCCCAAACATGGATTTTGGAGCTCATTTTTAGTGCGTGAAATAAATTTCTATTTATTATTATAGTTTTCAAATTTTTTTGCACACATGAACTCTAAAATTTTCATTTTGTTGCGAACTAATATCTTTTTTGTTTACGTTGAAAAATGGGAGAGTGAAAATTTAAGTTTGAAAACTATAAAAAAAAAAATTGAAATGCACAAATGCTGAGAGAGATAATTCCGAAAAGTATCTGTGATTTTTAAGGATAGGCAAAAAGTGGATTGTTTGGCCCTGGTAAATATCCATCCACTTGAGAATTGTACTTTTTCTACTCCCCCCTAATTTTTGGATCTGAAGGCCACTTGCATCCTCAACATGCTTGTGGCATGCATATCCACCACACTTAAAACATGTGAGGATCAGTTAGAGGTCCCTTTCCTATAAAATTCCACCAAGCTATTATTAGGGGGTTGTACTAGTGGAATTTCCCAAACATGGATTTTGGAGCTCATTTTTAGTGCGTGAAATAATTTTCTATTTATTATTATTGTTTTCAAATTTTTTTGCACACGAACTCTAAAATTTTCATTTTGTTGCGATCTTATATCTTTTTTGTTCACGAGGAAAAATGAGAGAGTGAAAACTCAAGTTTAAATCTGACAAAAAAAAAATTTGAAATGCACAAATGCTGAGAGAGATAATTCCGAAAAGTATCTGTGCTTTTTAAGGATAGGCTAAAAGTGGGTTGTTTGGCCCTGGTAAATATCCAACCACTTGAGAATTGTACTTTTTCTACTTCCCCCCTAATTTTTGGATCTGAAGGCCACTTGCATCCTCAACATCCTTGTGGCATGCATATCCACCACACTTAAAACTTGTGAGGATCAGTTAGAGGTCCCTTTCCTATAAAATTCCACCAAGCTATTATTAGGGGGTTGTACTAGTGGAATTTCCCAAACATAGATTTTGGAGCTCATTTGTAAAGCGTGAAATAATTTTCTATTTATTATTATTGTTTTCAAATTTTTTTGCACACATGAACTCTAAAATTTTCATTTTGTTGCGATCTTATATCTTTTTTGTTCACGAGGAAAAGTGGGAGAGTGAAAACTCAAGTTTGGATCTGAAAAAAAAAAAAAATATGAAGTGCACAAATGCTGAGAGAGATAATTCCGAAAAGTATCTGTGATTTTTAAGGATAGGCAAAAAGTGGGTTGTTTGGCCCTGGTAAATATCCAACCACTTGAGAATTGTACTTTTTCTACTTCCCCCCTAATTTTTGGATCTGAAGGCCACTTGCATCCTCAACATGCTTGTGGCATGCATATCCACCACACTTAAAACTTGTGAGGATCAGTTAGAGGTCCCTTTCCTATAAAATTCCACCAAGCTATTATTAGGGGGTTGTACTAGTGGAATTTCCCAAACATGGATTTTGGAGCTCTTTTTTAGTGCGTGAAATAATTTTCTATTTATTATTATAGTTTTCAAATTTTTTTGCACACATGAACTCTAAAATTTTCATTTTGTTGCGAACTTATATCTTTTTTTTTTTACGAGGAAAAATGGGAGAGTGAAAATTCAAGTTTGAAAACTATAAAAAAAAAAATTTGAAATGCACAAATGCTGAGAGAGATAATTCCGAAAAGTATCTGTGATTTTTAAGGATAGGCAAAAAGTGGGTTGTTTGGCCCTGGTAAATATCCAACCACTTGAGAATTGTACTTTTTCTACTGCCCCCTAATTTTTGGATCTGAAGGCCACTTGCATCCTCAACATGCTTGTGGCATGCATATCCACCACACTTAAAACATGTGAGGATCAGTTAGAGGTCCCTTTTCCTATAAAATTCCACCAAGCTATTATTAGGGGGTTGTACTAGTGGAATTTCCCAAACATGGATTTTGGAGCTCATTTTTAGTGCGTGAAATAATTTTCTATTTATTATTATTGTTTTCAAATTTTTTTGCACGCATGAACTCTAAAATTTTCATTTTGTTGCGATCTAATATCTTTTTTGTTCACGAGGAAAAGCGGAAGAGTGAAAACTCAAGTTTGGATCTGAAAAAAAAAAATTTGAAATGCACAAATGCTGAGAGAGATAATTCCGAAAAGTATCTGTGATTTTTAAGGATAGGCAAAAAGTGGGTTGTTTGGCCCTGGTAAATATCCATCCTCTTGAGAATTGTACTTTTTCTACTCCCCCCTAATTTTTGGATCTGAAGGCCACTTGCATCCTCAACATGCTTGTGGCATGAATATCCACCACACTTAAAACATGTGAGGATCAGTTAGAGGTCATTTTCTTATAAAAGTCTACCAAGCTATTATTAGGGGGTTGTACTAGTGGAATTTCCCAAACATGAATTTTGGAGCCCATTTTTAGTGCGTGAAATAATTTTCTATTTATTATTATTGTTTTCAAATTTTTTTGCACACATGAACTCTAAAATGTTCATTTTGTTGTGATCTTATATCTTTTTTGTTCACGAGGAAAAGCGGAAGAGTGAAAACTCAAGTTTGGATCTGAAAAAAAAAAAAATTTGAAGTGCACAAATGCTGAGAGAGATAATTCCGAAAAGTATCTGTGATTTTTAAGGATAGGCAAAAAGTGGGTTGTTTGGCCCTGGTCAATATCCAACCACATGAGAATTGTACTTTTTCTACTCCCCTCTAATTTTTGGATCTGAAGGCCACTTGCATCCTCAACATGCTTGTGGCATGCATATCCACCACACTTAAAACTTGTGAGGATCAGTTAGAGGTCCCTTTCCTATAAAATTCCACCAAGCTATTATTAGGGGGTTGTACTAGTGGAATTTCCCAAACATGGATTTTGGAGCTCATTTTTAGTGCGTGAAATAATTTTCTATTTAGTACTACAGTTTTCAAATTTTTTTTCACACATGAACTCTAAAATTTTCATTTTGTTGCGAACTCATATCTTTTTTGTTTACGAGGAAAAATGGGAGAGTGATAATTCAAGTTTGAAAACTATAAAAAAAAAAATTTGAAATGCACAAATGCTGAGAGAGATAATTCCGAAAAGTATCTGTGATTTTTAAGGATAGGCAAAAAGTGGGTTGTTTGGCCCCGGTAAATATCCAACCACTTGAGAATTGTACTTTTTCTATTGCCCCCTAATTTTTGGATCTGAAGGCCACTTGCATCCTCAACATGCTTGTGGCATGCATATCCACCACACTTAAAACTTGTGAGGATCAGTTAGAGGTCCCTTTCCTATAAAATTCCACCAAGCTATTATTAGGGGGTTGTACTAGTGGAATTTCCCAAACATGGATTTTGGAGCTCATTTTTAGTGCGTGAAATAATTTTCTATTTATTATTATATTTTTCAAATTTTTTTGCACACATGAACTCTAATATTTTCATTTTGTTGCGATCTTATATCTTTTTTGTTCACAAGGAAAAATGGGAGAGTGAAAAATCAAGTTTGGATCTAAAAAAAAAAATTTGAAATGCACAAATGCTGAGAGAGATAATTCCGAAAAGTATTTGTGATTTTTAAGGATAGGCAAAAAGTGGGTTGTTTGGCCCTGGTAAATATCCAACCACTTGAGAATTGTACTTTTTCTACTCCCCCCTAATTTTTGGATCTGAAGGCCATTTGCATCCTCAACATGCTTGTGGCATGCATATCCACCACACTTAAAACACGTGAGGCTCAGTTAGAGGTCCCTTTCCTATAAAATTCCACCAACCTATTATTAGGGGGTTGTACTAGTGGAATTTCCCAAACATTGATTTTGGAGCTCATTTTTAGTGCGTGAAATAATTTTCTATTTATTATTATTGATTTCAATTTTTTTTGCAGACATGAACTCTAAAATTTTCATTTTGTTGTGATCTTATATCTTTTTTGTTCACGAGGAAAAATGGGAGACTGAAAACTCAAGTTTGGATCTGACAAAAAAAAAATTTGAAATGCACAAATGCTGAGAGAGATAATTCTGAAAAGTATCTGTGATTTTTAAGGATAGGGAAAAAGTGGGTTGTTTGGCCCTGGTAAATAGCCAAGCACTTGAGAATTGTATTTTTACTACTCCCCCCTAATTTTTGGATTTGAAGGCCACTTGCATCCTCACCATGCTTGTGGCATGCATATCCACCACACTTAAAACATGTGAGGATAATTTAGAGGTCCCTTTCCTATAAAATTCCACCAAGCTATTATTAGGGGGTTGTACTAGTGGAATTTCCCAAACATGGATTTTGGAGCTCATTTTTACCGCGTGAAATAATTTTCTATTTATTATTATAGTTTTCAAATTTTTTAGCACACATGAACTCTAAAATTTTCATTTTTTTGCGATCCTATATCTTTTTTGTTCACGAGGAAAAATGGGAGAGTGAAAACTGAAGTTTGGATCTGAAAAAAAAAAAATTGAAATGCACAAATGCTGAGAGAGATAATTCCGAAAAGTATCTGTGATGTTTATGGATAGGCAAAAAGTGGGTTGTTTGGCCCTGGTAAATATCCAACCACATGAGAATTGTACTTTTTCTACTCCCCCCTAATGTTTGGATCTGAAGGCCACTTGCATCCTCAACATGCTTGTGGCATGCATATCCACCACACTTAAAACATGTGAGAATCAGTTAGAGGTCCCTTTCCTATAAAATTCCACCAACCTATTATTAGGGGGTTGTACTAGTGGAATTTCCCAAACATGGATTTTGGAGCTCATTTTTAGTGCGTGAAATAATTTTCTACTTATTATTATAGTTTTCAAATTTTTTTTCACACATGAACTCTAACATTTTCATTTTGTTGTGAACTTATATCTTTTTTGTTTACGAGGAAAAATGGGAGAGTGATAATTCAAGTTTGAAAACTATAAAAAAAAATTTAAATGGACAAATGCTGAGAGAGATAATTCCGAAAAGTATCTGTGATTTTTAAGGATAGGCAAAAAGTGGGTTGTTTGGCCCTGGTAAATATCCAACCACTTGAGAATTGTACTTTTTCTACTCCCCCCTAATTTTTGGATCTGAAGGCCACTTGCATCCTCAACATGCTTGTGGCATGCATATCCACCACACTTAAAACTTGTGAGGATCAGTTAGAGGTCCCTTTCCTATAAAATTCCACCAAGCTATTATTAGGGGGTTGTACTAGTGGAATTTCCCAAACATAGATTTTGGAGCTCATTTGTAGAGCGTGAAATAATTTTCTATTTATTATTATTGTTTTCAAATTTTTTTGCACACATGAACTCTAAAATTTTCTTTTTGTTGCGATCTTATATCTTTTTTGTTCACGAGGAAAAGTGGGAGAGTGAAAACTCAAGTTTGGATCTGAAAAAAAAAAAAATTTGAAGTGCACAAATGCTGAGAGAGATAATTCCGAAAAGTATCCGTGATTTTTAAGGATAGGCAAAAAGTGGGTTGTTTGGCCCTGGTCAATATCCAACCACTTGAGAATTGTACTTTTTCTACTCCCCCCTAATTTTTGGATCTGAAGGCCACTTGCATCCTCAACATGCTTGTGGAATGCATATCCACCACACTTAAAACATGTGAGGATCAGTTAGAGGTCCCTTTCCTATAAAATTCCACCAAGATATTATTAAGGGGTTGTACTAGTGGAATTTCCCAAACATGGATTTTGGAGCTCATTTTTAGTGTGTGAAATAATTTTCTTTTTATTATTATAGTTTTCAATTTTTTTTGCACACATGAACTCTAAAATTTTCATTTTGTTGCGATCTTACATCTTTTTTGTTCACGAGGAAAAGTGGGAGAGTGAAAACTCAAGTTTGGATCTGAAAAAAAATAAATTTGAAATGCACAAATGCTGAGAGAGATAATTCCGAAAAGTATCTGTGATTTTTAAGGATAGGCAAAAAGTGGGTTATTTGGCCCTGGTAAATATCCAACCACATGAGAATTGTACTTTTTCTACTCCCCCCTAATTTTTGGATCTGAAGGCCACTTGCATCCTCAACATGCTTGTGGCATGCATATCCACCACACATAAAACATGTGAGGATCAGTTAGAGGTCCCTTTCTTATAAAATTCCTCCAAGCTATTATTAGGGGGTTGTACTAGTGGAATTTCCCAAACATGGATTATGGTGCTCATTTTTAGTGCGTGAAATAATTTTTTATTTATTATTATAGTTTTCAAATTTTTTTGCACACATGAACTCTAAAATTTTCATTTTGTTGCGATCTTTTATCTTTTTTGTTCACGAGGAAAAATGGGAGAGTGAAAACTCAAGTTTGGATCTGACAAAAAAAAAAATTGAAATGCACAAATGCTGAGAGAGATAATTCCGAAAAGTATCTGTGATTTTTAAGGATAGGCAAAAAGTGGGTTGTTTGGCCCTGGTAAATATCCAACCACTTGAGAATTGTACTTTTTCTACTCCCCCCTAATTTTTGGATCTGAAGGCCACTTGCATCCTCAACATGCTTGTGGCATGCATATCCACCACACTTAAAACTTGTGAGGATCAGTTAGAGGTCCCTTTCCTATAAAATTCCTCCAACCTATTATTAGGGGGTTGTACTAGTGGAATTTCCCAAACATGGATTTTGGAGCTCATTTCTACTGCGTGAAATAATTTTCTATTTATTATTATAGTTTTCAAATTTTTTTGCACACATGAACTCTAAAATTTTCATTTTGTTGTGATCTTATATCTTTTTTGTTCACGAGGAAAAATGGGAGAGTGAAAACTCAAGTTTGGATCTGAAAAAAAAAAAATTTGAAATGCACAAATGCTGAGAGAGATAATTCCGAAAAGTATCTGTGATTTTTAAGGATAGGCAAAAAGTGGGTTGTTTGGCCCTGGTAAATATCCAACCACTTGAGAATTGTACTTTTTCTACTCCCCCCTAATTTTTGGATCTGAAGGCCACTTGCATCCTCAACATGCTTGTGGCATGCATATCCACCACACTCAAAACTTGTGAGGATCAGTTAGAGGTCCCTTTCTTATAAAATTCCACCAAGCTATTATTAGGGGGTGTTACTAGTGGAATTTCCCAAACATGGATTTTGGAGCTCATTTTTATTGCGTGGAATAATTTTCTATTTATTATTATAGTTTTAAAATGTTTTTTCACACATGAACTCTAAAATTTTCATTTTGTTGCGAACTTATATCTTTTTTGTTTACGAGGAAAAATGGGAGAGTGATAATTCAAGTTTGAAAACTAAAAAAAAAAAAATTTGAAATGCACAAATGCTGAGAGGGATAATTCCGAAAAGTATCTGTGATTTTTAAGGATAGGCAAAAAGTGGGTTGTTTGGCCCTGGTAAATAGCCAACCAGTTGAGAATTGTACTTTTTCTACTCCCCCCTAATTTTTGGATCTGAAGGCCACTTGCATCCTCAACATGCTTGTGGCATGCATATCCACCACACTTAAAACATGTGAGGATCAGTTAGAGGTCCCTTTCCCAAACATGGATTTTGGAGCTCATTTTTAGTGCGTGAAATAATTTTCAATTTATTATTATAGTTTTCAAATTTTTTTGCACACATGAACTCTAAAATTTTCATTTTGTTGCGATCTTATATCTTTTTTGTTCACGAGGAAAAATGGGGGAGTGAAAACTCAAGTTTGGATTTGAAAAAAAAAAAATTTGAAATGCACAAATGCTGAGAGAGATAATTCCGAAAAGTATCTGTGATTTTTAAGGATAGGCAAAAAGTGGGCTGTTTGGCCCTGGTAAATATCCAACCACTTGAGAATTGTACTTTTTCTTCTCCCCCCTAATTTTTGGATCTGAAGGCCACTTGCATCCTCAACATGCTTGTGGCATGCATATCCACCACACTTAAAACTTGTGAGGATCAGTTAGAGGTCCCTTTCCTATAAAATTCCACCAAGCTATTATTAGGGGGTTGTACTAGTGGAATTTCCCAAACATGGATTTTGGAGCTCATTTTTAGTGCGTGAAATAATTTTTTATTTATTGTTATTGTTTTCAAATTTTTTTGCACACATGAACTCTAAAATTTTCATTTTGTTGCGATCTTATATCTTTTTTGTTCACGAGGAAAAAAGGGAGAGTGAAAACTCAAGTTTGGATCTGAAAAAAAAAAAATTGAAATGCACAAATGCTGAGAGAGATAATTCCGAAAAGTATCTGTGATTTTTAAGGATAGGCAAAAAGTGGGTTGTTTGGCCCTGGTAAATATCCAACCACTTGAGAATTGTACTTTTTCTTCTCCCCCCTAATTTTTGGATCTGAAGGCCACTTGCATCCTCAACATGCTTGTGGCATGCATATCCACCACACTTAAAACATGTGAGGATCAGTTAGAGGTCCCTTTCCTATAAAATTCCACCAAGCTATTATTAGGGGGTTGTACTAGTGGAATTTCCCAAACATAGATTTTGGAGCTCATTTGTAGAGCGTGAAATAATTTTCTATTTATTATTATTGTTTTCAAATTTTTTTGCACACATGAACTCTAAAATTTTCTTTTTGTTGCGATCTTATATCTTTTTTGTTCACGAGGAAAAGTGGGAGAGTGAAAACTCAAGTTTGGATCTGAAAAAAAAAAAAATTTGAAGTGCACAAATGCTGAGAGAGATAATTCCGAAAAGTATCTGTGATTTTTAAGGATAGGCAAAAAGTGGGTTGTTTGGCCCTGGTCAATATCCAACCACTTGAGAATTGTACTTTTTCTACTCCCCCCTAATTTTTGGATCTGAAGGCCACTTGCATCCTCAACATGCTTGTGGAATGCATATCCGCCACACTTAAAACATGTGAGGATCAGTTAGAGGTCCCTTTCCTATAAAATTCCACCAAGATATTATTAGGGGGTTGTACTAGTGGAATTTCCCAAACATGGATTTTGGAGCTCATTTCTAGTGTGTGAAATAATTTTCTTTTTATTATTATAGTTTTGAATTTTTTTTGCACACATGAACTCTAAAATTTTCATTTTGTTGCGATCTTACATCTTTTTTGTTCACGAGGAAAAGTGGGAGAGTGAAAACTCAAGTTTGGATCTGAAAAAATATAAATTTGAAATGCACAAATGCTGAGAGAGATAATTCCGAAAAGTATCTGTGATTTTTAAGGTTAGGCAAAAAGTGGGTTATTTGGCCCTGGTAAATATCCAACCACATGAGAATTGTACTTTTTCTACTCCCCCCTAATTTTTGGATCTGAAGGCCACTTGCGTCCTCAACATGCTTGTGGCATGCATATCCACCACACATAAAACATGTGAGGATCAGTTAGAGGTCCCTTTCTTATAAAATTCCTCCAAGCTATTATTAGGGGGTTGTACTAGTGGAATTTCCCAAACATGGATTTTGGTGCTCATTTTTAGTGCGTGAAATAATTTTTTATTTATTATTATAGTTTTCAAATTTTTTTGCACACATGAACTCTAAAATTTTCATTTTGTTGCGATCTTTTATCTTTTTTGTTCACGAGGAAAAATGGGAGAGTGAAAACTCAAGTTTGGATCTGACAAAAAAAAAAATTGAAATGCACAAATGCTGAGAGAGATAATTCCGAAAAGTATCTGTGATTTTTAAGGATAGGCAAAAAGTGGGTTGTTTGGCCCTGGTAAATATCCAACCACTTGAGAATTGTACTTTTTCTACTCCCCCCTAATTTTTGGATCTGAAGGCCACTTGCATCCTCAACATGTTTGTGGCATGCATATCCACCACACTTAAAACTTGTGAGGATCAGTTAGAGGTCCCTTTCCTATAAAATTCCTCCAACCTATTATTAGGGGGTTGTACTAGTGGAATTTCCCAAACATGGATTTTGGAGCTCATTTCTACTGCGTGAAATAATTTTCTATTTATTATTATAGTTTTCAAATTTTTTTGCACACATGAACTCTAAAATTTTCATTTTGTTGTGATCTTATATCTTTTTTGTTCACGAGGAAAAATGGGAGAGTGAAAACTCAAGTTTGGATCTGAAAAAAAAAAAATTTGAAATGCACAAATGCTGAGAGAGATAATTCCGAAAAGTATCTGTGATTTTTAAGGATAGGCAAAAAGTGGGTTGTTTGGCCCTGGTAAATATCCAACCACTTGAGAATTGTACTTTTTCTACTCCCCCCTAATTTTTGGATCTGAAGGCCACTTGCATCCTCAACATGCTTGTGGCATGCATATCCACCACACTCAAAACTTGTGAGGATCAGTTAGAGGTCCCTTTCTTATAAAATTCCACCAAGCTATTATTAGGGGGTGTTACTAGTGGAATTTCCCAAACATGGATTTTGGAGCTCATTTTTATTGCGTGAAATAATTTTCTATTTATTATTATAGTTTTAAAATGTTTTTTCACACATGAACTCTAAAATTTTCATTTTGTTGCGAACTTATATCTTTTTTGTTTACGAGGAAAAATGGGAGAGTGATAATTCAAGTTTGAAAACTAAAAAAAAAAAAATTTGAAATGCACAAATGCTGAGAGAGATAATTCCGAAAAGTATCTGTGATTTTTAAGGATAGGCAAAAAGTGGGTTGTTTGGCCCTGGTAAATAGCCAACCACTTGAGAATTGTACTTTTTCTACTCCCCCCTAATTTTTGGATCTGAAGGCCACTTGCATCCTCAACATGCTTGTGGCATGCACATCCACCACACTTAAAACATGTGAGGATCAGTTAGAGGTCCCTTTCCCAAACATGAATTTTGGAGCTCATTTTTAGTGCGTGAAATAATTTTCAATTTATTATTATAGTTTTCAAATTTTTTTGCACACATGAACTCTAAAATTTTCATTTTGTTGCGATCTTATATCTTTTTTGTTCACGAGGAAAAATGGGGGAGTGAAAACTCAAGTTTGGATCTGAAAAAAAAAAAATTTGAAATGCACAAATGCTGCGAGAGATAATTCCGAAAAGTATCTGTGATTTTTAAGGATAGGCAAAAAGTGGGCTGTTTGGCCCTGGTAAATATCCAACCACTTCAGAATTGTACTTTTTCTTCTCCCCCCTAATTTTTGGATCTGAAGGCCACTTGTATCCTCAACATGCTTGTGGCATGCATATCCACCACACTTAAAACTTGTGAGGATCAGTTAGAGGTCCCTTTCCTATAAAATTCCACCAAGCTATTATTAGGGGGTTGTCCTAGTGGAATTTCCCAAACATGGATTTTGGAGCTCACTTTTAGTGCGTGAAATAATTTTCTATTTATTATTATTATTTTCAAATTTTTTTGCACACATGAACTCTAAAATTTTCATTTTGTTGCGATCTTATATCTTTTTTGTTCACGAGGAAAAATGGGAGAGTGAAAACTCAAGTTTGGATCTGAAAAAAAAAAAATTGAAATGCACAAATGCTGAGAGAGATAATTCCGAAAAGTATCTGTGATTTTTAAGGATAGGCAAAAAGTGGGTTGTTTGGCCCTGGTAAATATCCAACCACTTGAGAATTGTACTTTTTCTTCTCCCCCCTAATTTTTGGATCTGAAGGCCACTTGCATCCTCCACATGCTTGTGGCATGCATATCCACCACACTTAAAACTTGTGAGGATCAGTTAGAAGTCCCTTTCCTATAAAATTCCACCAAGCTATTATTAGGGGGTTGTACTAGTGGAATTTCCCAAATATGAATTTTGGAGCTCATTTTTAGTGCGTGAAATAATTTTTTATTTATTATTATTGTTTTCAAATTTTTTTGCACACATGAACTCTAAAATTTTCATTTTGTTGCGATCTTATATCTTTTTTGTTCACGAGGAAAAATGGGAGAGTGAAAACTCAAGTTTGGATCTGAAAAAAAAAAAATTGAAATGCACAAATGCTGAGAGAGATAATTCCGGTAAGTATCTGTGATTTTTAAGGATAGGCAAAAAGTGGGTAGTTTGGCCCAGGTAAATATCCAACCACTTGAGAATTGTACTTTTTCTACTCCCCCCTAATTTTTGGATCTGAAGGCCACTTGCATCCTCAACATGCTTGTGGCATGCATATCCACCACACTTAAAACATGTGAGGATCAGTTAGAGGTCCCTTTCCTATAAAATTCCACCAAGCTATTATTAGGGGGTTGTACTAGTGGAATTTCCCAAACATAGATTTTGGAGCTCATTTGTAGAGCGTGAAATAATTTTCTATTTATTATTATTGTTTTCAAATTTTTTTGCACACATGAACTCTAAAATTTTCATTTTGTTGCGATCTTATATCTTTTTTGTTCACGAGGAAAAGTGGGAGAGTGAAAACTCAAGTTTGGATCTGAAAAAAAAAAAAATTTGAAGTGCACAAATGCTGAGAGAGATAATTCCGAAAAGTATCTGTGATTTTTAAGGATAGGCAAAAAGTGGGTTGTTTGGCCCTGGTCAATATCCAACCACTTGAGAATTGTACTTTTTCTACTCCCCCCTAATTTTTGGATCTGAAGGCCACTTGCATCCTCAACATGCTTGTGGCATGCATATCCGCCACACTTAAAACATGTGAGGATCAGTTAGAGGTCCCTTTCCTATAAAATTCCACCAAGATATTATTAGGGGGTTGTACTAGTGGAATTTCCCAAACATGGATTTTGGAGCTCATTTTTAGTGTGTGAAATAATTTTCTTTTTATTATTATAGTTTTCAATTTTTTTTGCACACATGAACTCTAAAATTTTCATTTTGTTGCGATCTTACATCTTTTTTGTTCACGAGGAAAAGTGGGAGAGTGAAAACTCAAGTTTGGATCTGAAAAAAAATAAATTTGAAATGCACAAATGCTGAGAGAGATAATTCCGAAAAGTATCTGTGATTTTTAAGGATAGGCAAAAAGTGGGTTATTTGGCCCTGGTAAATATCCAACCACATGAGAATTGTACTTTTTCTACTCCCCCCTAATTTTTGGATCTGAAGGCCACTTGCATCCTCAACATGCTTGTGGCATGCATATCTACCACACATAAAAGATGTGAGGATCAGTTAGAGGTCCCTTTCTTATAAAATTCCTCCAAGCTATTATTAGGGGGTTGTACTAGTGGAATTTCCCAAACATGGATTTTGGTGCTCATTTTTAGTGCGTGAAATAATTTTTTATTTATTATTATAGTTTTCAAATTTTTTTGCACACATGAACTCTAAAATTTTCATTTTGTTGCGATCTTATATCTTTTGTGTTCACAAGGAAAAATGGGAGAGTGAAAACTCAAGTTTGGATCTAAAAAAAAAAAATTTGAAATGCACAAATGCTGAGAGAGATAATTTCGAAAAGTATTTGTGATTTTTAAGGATAGGCAAAAAGTGGGTTGTTTGGCCCTGGTCAATATCCAACCACATGAGAATTGTACTTTTTCTACTCCCCTCTAATTTTTGGATCTGAAGGCCACTTGCATCCTCAACATGCTTGTGGCATGCATATCCACCACACTTAAAACTTGTGAGGATCAGTTAGAGGTCCCTTTCCTATAAAATTCCACCAACCTATTATTAGGGGGTTGTACTAGTGGAATTTCCCAAACATGGATTTTGGAGCTCATTTTTAGTGCGTGAAATAATTTTCTATTTAGTACTATAGTTTTCAAATTTTTTTTCACACATGAACTCTAAAATTTTCATTTTGTTGCGAACTTATGTCTTTTTTGTTTACGAGGAAAAATGGGAGAGTGATAATTCAAGTTTGAAAACTATAAAAAAAAAAATTTGAAATGCACAAATGCTGAGAGAGATAATTCCGAAAAGTATCTGTGATTTTTAAGGATAGGCAAAAAGTGGGTTGTTTGGCCCCGGTAAATATCCAACCACTTGAGAATTGTACTTTTTCTACTGCCCCCTAATTTTTGGATCTGAAGGCCACTTGCATCCTCAACATGCTTGTGGCATGCATATCCACCACACTTAAAACATGTGAGGATCAGTTACAGGTCCCTTTCCTATAAAATTCCACCAAGCTATTATTAGGGGGTTGTACTAGTGGAATTTCCCAAACATGGATTTTGGAGCTCATTTTTAGTGCGTGAAATAATTTTCTATTTATTATTATATTTTTCAAATTTTTTTGCACACATGAACTCTAATATTTTCATTTTGTTGCGATCTTATATCTTTTTTGTTCACAAGGAAAAATGGGAGAGTGAAAACTCAAGTTTGGATCTAAAAAAAAAAATTTGAAATGCACAAATGCTGAGAGAGATAATTCCGAAAAGTATTTGTGATTTTTAAGGATAGGCAAAAAGTGGGTTGTTTGGCCCTGGTCAATATCCAACCACTTGAGAATTGTACTTTTTCTACTCCCCCCTAATTTTTGGATCTGAAGGCCATTTGCATCCTCAACATGCTTGTGGCATGCATATCCACCACACTTAAAACATGTGAGGCTCAGTTAGAGGTCCCTTTCCTATAAAATTCCACCAACCTATTATTAGGGGGTTGTACTAGTGGAATTTCCCAAACATTGATTTTGGAGCTCATTTTTAGTGCGTGAAATAATTTTCTATTTATTATTATTGTTTTCAATTTTTTTTGCAGACATGAACTCTAAAATTTTCATTTTGTTGTGATCTTATATCTTTTTTGTTCACGCGGAAAAATGGGAGACTGAAAACTCAAGTTTGGATCTGACAAAAAAAAAATTTGAAATGCACAAATGCTGAGAGAGATAATTCTGAAAAGTATCTGTGATTTTTAAGGATAGGGAAAAAGTGGGTTGTTTGGCCCTGGTAAATAGCCAAGCACTTGAGAATTGTATTTTTACTACTCCCCCCTAATTTTTGGATTTGAAGGCCACTTGCATCCTCACCATGCTTGTGGCATGCATATCCACCACACTTAAAACATGTGAGGATAATTTAGAGGTCCCTTTCCTATAAAATTCCACCAAGCTATTATTAGGGGGTTGTACTAGTGGAATTTCCCAAACATGGATTTTGGAGCTCATTTTTACCGCGTGAAATAATTTTCTATTTATTATTATAGTTTTCAAATTTTTTAGCACACATGAACTCTAAAATTTTCATTTTTTTGCGATCCTATATCTTTTTTGTTCACGAGGAAAAATGGGAGAGTGAAAACTGAAGTTTGGATCTGAAAAAAAAAAAATTGAAATGCACAAATGCTGAGAGAGATAATTTCGAAAAGTATCTGTGATGTTTATGGATAGGCAAAAAGTGGGTTGTTTGGCCCTGGTAAATATCCAACCACATGAGAATTGTACTTTTTCTACTCCCCCCTAATTTTTGGATCTGAAGGCCACTTGCATCCTCAACATGCTTGTGGCATGCATATCCACCACACTTAAAACATGTGAGGATCAGTTAGAGGTCCCTTTCCTATAAAATTCCACCAAGCTATTATTAGGGGGTTGTACTAGTGGAATTTCCCAAACATGGATTTTGGAGCCCATTTTTAGTGCGTGAAATAATTTTCTACTTATTATTATAGTTTTCAAATTTTTTTTCACACATGAACTCTAAAATTTTCATTTTGTTGTGAACTTATATCTTTTTTGTTTACGAGGAAAAATGGGAGAGTGATAATTCAAGTTTGAAAACTATAAAAAAAAATTTAAATGGACAAATGCTGAGAGAGATAATTCCGAAAAGTATCTGTGATTTTTAAGGATAGGCAAAAAGTGGGTTGTTTGGCCCTGGTAAATATCCAACCACTTGAGAATTGTACTTTTTCTACTCCCCCCTAATTTTTGGATCTGAAGCCACTTGCATCCTCAACATGCTTGTGGCATGCATATCCACCACACTTAAAACATGTGAGGATCAGTTAGAGGTCCCTTTCCTATAAAATTCCACCAAGCTATTATTAAGGGGTTGTACTAGTGGAATTTCCGAAACATGGATTTTGGTGCTCATTTTTAGTGCGTGAAATAATTTTTTATTTATTATTATAGTTTTCAAATTTTTTTGCGCACATGAACTCTAAAATTTTCATTTTGTTGCGATCTTTTATCTTTTTTGTTCACGAGGAAAAATGGGAGAGTGAAAACTCAAGTTTGGATCTGACAAAAAAAAAATTGAAATGCACAAATGCTGAGAGAGATAATTCCGAAAAGTATCTGTGATTTTTAAGGATAGGCAAAAAGTGGGTTGTTTGGCCCTGGTAAATATCCAACCACTTGAGAATTGTACTTTTTCTACTCCCCCCTAATTTTTGGATCTGAAGGCCACTTGCATCCTCAACATGCTTGTGGCATGCATATCCACCACACTTAAAACTTGTGAGGATCAGTTAGAGGTCCCTTTCCTATAAAATTCCTCCAACCTATTATTAGAGGGTTGTACTAGTGGAATTTCCCAAACATGGATTTTGGAGCTCATTTCTACTGCGTGAAATAATTTTCTATTTATTATTATAGTTTTCAAATTTTTTTGCACACATGAACTCTAAAATTTTCATTTTGTTGTGATCTTATATCTTTTTTGTTCACGAGGAAAAATGGGAGAGTGAAAACTCAAGTTTGGATCTGAAAAAAAAAAAATTTGAAATGCACAAATGCCGAGAGAGATAATTCCGAAAAGTATCTGTGATTTTTAAGGATAGGCAAAAAGTGGGTTGTTTGGCCCTGGTAAATATCCAACCACTTGAGAATTGTACTTTTTCTACTCCCCCCTAATTTTTGGATCTGAAGGCCACTTGCATCCTCAACATGCTTGTGGCATGCATATCCACCACACTCAAAACTTGTGAGGATCAGTTAGAGGTCCCTTTCTTATAAAATTCCACCAAGCTATTATTAGGGGGTGTTACTAGTGGAATTTCCCAAACATGGATTTTGGAGCTCATTTTTATTGCGTGAAATAATTTTCTATTTATTATTATAGTTTTAAAATGTTTTTTCACACATGAACTCTAAAATTTTCATTTTGTTGCGAACTTATATCTTTTTTGTTTACGAGGAAAAATGGGAGAGTGATAATTCAAGTTTGAAAACTAAAAAAAAAAAAATTTGAAATGCACAAATGCTGAGAGAGATAATTCCGAAAAGTATCTGTGATTTTTAAGGATAGGCAAAAAGTGGGTTGTTTGGCCCTGGTAAATAGCCAACCAGTTGAGAATTGTACTTTTTCTACTCCCCCCTAATTTTTGGATCTGAAGGCCACTTGCATCCTCAACATGCTTGTGGCATGCATATCCACCACACTTAAAACATGTGAGGATCAGTTAGAGGTCCCTTTCCCAAACATGGATTTTGGAGCTCATTTTTAGTGCGTGAAATAATTTTCAATTTATTATTATAGTTTTCAAATTTTTTTGCACACATGAACTCTAAAATTTTCATTTTGTTGCGATCTTATATGTTTTTTGTTCACGAGGAAAAATGGGGGAGTGAAAACTCAAGTTTGGATCTGAAAAAAAAAAAATTTGAAATGCACAAATGCTGAGAGAGATAATTCCGAAAAGTATCTGTGATTTTTAAGGATAGGCAAAAAGTGGGCTGTTTGGCCCTGGTAAATATCCAACCACTTCAGAATTGTACTTTTTCTTCTCCCCCCTAATTTTTGGATCTGAAGGCCACTTGCATCCTCAACATGCTTGTGGCATGCATATCCACCACACTTAAAACTTGTGAGGATCAGTTAGAGGTCCCTTTCCTATAAAATTCCACCAAGCTATTATTAGGGGGTTGTACTAGTGGAATTTCCCAAACATGGATTTTGGAGCTCATTTTTAGTGCGTGAAATAATTTTTTATTTATTATTATTGTTTTCAAATTTTTTTGCACACATGAACTCTAAAATTTTCATTTTGTTGCGATCTTATATCTTTTTTGTTCACGAGGAAAAATGGGAGAGTGAAAACTCAAGTTTGGATCTGAAAAAAAAAAAATTGAAATGCACAAATGCTGAGAGAGATAATTCCGGTAAGTATCTGTGATTTTTAAGGATAGGCAAAAAGTGGGTAGTTTGGCCCATGTAAATATCCAACCACTTGAGAATTGTACTTTTTCTACTCCCCCCTAATTTTTGGATCTGAAGGCCACTTGCATCCTCAACATGCTTGTGGCATGCATATCCACCACACTTAAAACATGTGAGGATCAGTTAGAGGTCCTTTTCCTATAAAATTCCACCAAGCAATTATTAGGGGGTTGTACTAGTGGAATTTCCCAAACATAGATTTTGGAGCTCATTTGTAGAGCGTGAAATAATTTTCTATTTATTATTATTGTTTTCAAATTTTTTTGCACACATGAACTCTAAAATTTTCATTTTGTTGCGATCTTATATCTTTTTTGTTCACGAGGAAAAGTGGGAGAGTGAAAACTCAAGTTTGGATCTGAAAAAAAAAAAAATTTGAAGTGCACAAATGCTGAGAGAGATAATTCCGAAAAGTATCTGTGATTTTTAAGGATAGGCAAAAAGTGGGTTGTTTGGCCCTGGTCAATATCCAACCACTTGAGAATTGTACTTTTTCTACTCCCCCCTAATTTTTGGATCTGAAGGGCACTTGCATCCTCAACATGCTTGTGGAATGCATATCCGCCACACTTAAAACATCTGAGGATCAGTTAGAGGTCCCTTTCCTATAAAATTCCACCAAGATATTATTAGGGGGTTGTACTAGTGGAATTTCCCAAACATGGATTTTGGAGCTCATTTTTAGTGTGTGAAATAATTTTCTTTTTATTATTATAGTTTTCAATTTTTTTTGCACACATGAACTCTAAAATTTTCATTTTGTTGCGATCTTACATCTTTTTTGTTCACGAGGAAAAGTGGGAGAGTGAAAACTCAAGTTTGGATCTGAAAAAAAATAAATTTGAAATGCACAAATGCTGAGAGAGATAATTCCGAAAAGTATCTGTGATTTTTAAGGATAGGCAAAAAGTGGGTTATTTGGCCCTGGTAAATATCCAACCACATGAGAATTGTACTTTTTCTACTCCCCCCTAATTTTTGGATCTGAAGGCCACTTGCATCCTCAACATGCTTGTGGCATGCATATCCACCACACATAAAACATGTGAGGATCAGTTAGAGGTCCCTTTCTTATAAAATTCCTCCAAGCTATTATTAGGGGGTTGTACTAGTGGAATTTCCCAAACATGGATTTTGGTGCTCATTTTTAGTGCGTGAAATAATTTTTTATTTATTATTATTGTTTTCAAATTTTTTTGCACACATGAACTCTAAAATTTTCATTTTGTTGCGATCTTTTATCTTTTTTGTTCACGAGGAAAAATGGGAGAGTGAAAACTCAAGTTTGGATCTGACAAAAAAAAAAATTGAAATGCACAAATGCTGAGAGAGATAATTCCGAAAAGTATCTGTGATATTTAAGGATAGGCAAAAAGTGGGTTGTTTGGCCCTGGTAAATATCCAACCACTTGAGAATTGTACTTTTTCTACTCCCCCTAATTTTTGGATCTGAAGGCCACTTGCATCATCAACATGCTTGTGGCATGCATATCCACCACACTTAAAACTTGTGAGGATCAGTTAGAGGTCCCTTTCCTATAAAATTCCTCCAACCTATTATTAGGGGGTTGTACTAGTGGAATTTCCCAAACATGGATTTTGGAGCTCATTTCTACTGCGTGAAATAATTTTCTATTTATTATTATAGTTTTCAAATTTTTTTGCACACATTAACTCTAAAATTTTCATTTTGTTGTGATCTTATATCTTTTTTGTTCACGAGGAAAAATGGGAGAGTGAAAACTCAAGTTTGGATCTGAAAAAAAAAAAATTTGAAATGCACAAATGCTGAGAGAGATAATTCCGAAAAGTATCTGTGATTTTTAAGGATAGGCAAAAAGTGGGTTGTTTGGCCCTGGTAAATATCCAACCACTTGAGAATTGTACTTTTTCTACTCCCCCCTAATTTTTGGATCTGAAGGCCACTTGCATCCTCAACATGCTTGTGGCATGCATATCCACCACACTCAAAACTTGTGAGGATCAGTTAGAGGTCCATTTCTCATAAAATTCCACCAAGCTATTATTAGGGGGTGTTACTAGTGGAATTTCCCAAACATGGATTTTGGAGCTCATTTTTATTGCGTGAAATAATTTTCTATTTATTATTATAGTTTTAAAATGTTTTTTCACACATGAACTCTAAAATTTTCATTTTGTTGCGAACTTATATCTTTTTTGTTTACGAGGAAAAATGGGAGAGTGATAATTCAAGTTTGAAAACTAAAAAAAAAAAAATTTGAAATGCACAAATGCTGAGAGAGATAATTCCGAAAAGTATCTGTGATTTTTAAGGATAGGCAAAAAGTGGGTTGTTTGGCCCTGGTAAATAGCCAACCACTTGAGAATTGTACTTTTTCTACTCCCCCCTAATTTTTGGATCTGAAGGCCACTTGCATCCTCAACATGCTTGTGGCATGCATATCCACCACACTTAAAACATGTGAGGATCAGTTAGACGTCCCTTTCCCAAACATGGATTTTGGAGCTCATTTTTAGTGCGTGAAATAATTTTCAATTTATTATTATTGTTTTCAAATTTTTTTGCACACATGAACTCTAAAATTTTCATTTTGTTGCGATCTTATATCTTTTTTGTTCACGAGGAAAAATGGGGGAGTGAAAACTCAAGTTTGGATCTGAAAAAAAAAAAATTTGAAATGCACAAATGCTGAGAGAGATAATTCCGAACAGTATCTGTGATTTTTAAGGATAGGCAAAAAGTGGGCTGTTTGGCCCTGGTAAATATCCAACCACTTCAGAATTGTACTTTTTCTTCTCCCCCCTAATTTTTGGATCTGAAGGCCACTTGCATCCTCAACATGCTTGTGGCATGCATATCCACCACACTTAAAACTTGTGAGGATCAGTTAGAGGTCCCTTTCCTATAAAATTCCACCAAGCTATTATTAGGGGGTTGTACTAGTGGAATTTCCCAAACATGGGTTTTGGAGCTCACTTTTAGTGCGTGAAATAATTTTCTATTTATTATTATTGTTTTCAAATTTTTTTGCACACATGAACTCTAAAATTTTCATTTTGTTGCGATCTTATATCTTTTTTGTTCACGAGGAAAAATGGGAGAGTGAAAACTCAAGTTTGGATCTGAAAAAAAAAAATTGAAATGCACAAATGCTGAGAGAGATAATTCCGAAAAGTATCTGTGATTTTTAAGGATAGGCAAAAAGTGGGTTGTTTGGCCCTGGTAAATATCCAACCACTTGAGAATTGTACTTTTTCTTCTCCCCCCTAATTTTTGGATCTGAAGGCCACTTGCATCCTCAACATGCTTGTGGCATGCATATCCACCACACTTAAAACTTGTGAGGATCAGTTAGAGGTCCCTTTCCTATAAAATTCCACCAAGCTATTATTAGGGGGTTGTACTAGTGGAATTTCCCAAACATGGATTTTGGAGCTCATTTTTAGTGCGTGAAATAATTTTTTATTTATTATTATTGTTTTCAAATTTTTTTGCACACATGAACTCTAAAATTTTCATTTTGTTGCGATCTTATATCTTTTTTGTTCACGAGGAAAAATGGGAGAGTGAAAACTCAAGTTTGGATCTGAAAAAAAAAAAATTGAAATGCACAAATGCTGAGAGAGATAATTCCGGTAAGTATCTGTGATTTTTAAGGATAGGCAAAAAGTGTGTAGTTTGGCCCAGGTAAATATCCAACCACTTGAGAATTGTACTTTTTCTACTCCCCCCTAATTTTTGGATCTGAAGGCCACTTGCATCCTCAACATGCTTGTGGCATGCATATCCACCACACTTAAAACATGTGAGGATCAGTTAGAGGTCCTTTTCCTATAAAATTCCACCAAGCTATTATTAGGGGGTTGTACTAGTGGAATTTCCCAAACATAGATTTTGGAGCTCATTTGCAGAGCGTGAAATAATTTTCTATTTATTATTATTGTTTTCAAATTTTTTTGCACACATGAACTCTAAAATTTTCATTTTGTTGCGATCTTATATCTTTTTTGTTCACGAGGAAAAGTGGGAGAGTGAAAACTCAAGTTTGGATCTGAAAAAAAAAAAAATTTGAAGTGCACAAATGCTGAGAGAGATAATTCCGAAAAGTATCTGTGATTTTTAAGGATAGGCAAAAAGTGGGTTGTTTGGCCCTGGTCAATATCCAACCACTTGAGAATTGTACTTTTTCTACTCCCCCCTAATTTTTGGATCTGAAGGCCACTTGCATCCTCAACATGCTTGTGGCATGCATATCCGCCACACTTAAAACATGTGAGGATCAGTTAGAGGTCCCTTTCCTATAAAATTCCACCAAGATATTATTAGGGGGTTGTACTAGTGGAATTTCCCAAACATGGATTTTGGAGCTCATTTTTAGTGTGTGAAATAATTTTCTTTTTATTATTATAGTTTTAAATTTTTTTTGCACACATGAACTCTAAAATTTTCATTTTGTTGCGATCTTACATCTTTTTTGTTCACGAGGAAAAGTGGGAGAGTGAAAACTCAAGTTTGGATCTGAAAAAAAATAAATTTGAAATGCACAAATGCTGAGAGAGATAATTCCGAAAAGTATCTGTGATTTTTAAGGATAGGCAAAAAGTGGGCTGTTTGGCCCTGGTAAATATCCAACCACTTCAGAATTGTACTTTTTCTTCTCCCCCCTAATTTTTGGATCTGAAGGCCACTTGCATCCTCAACATGCTTGTGGCATGCATATCCACCACACTTAAAACTTGTGAGGATCAGTTAGAGGTCCCTTTCCTATAAAATTCCACCAAGCTATTATTAGGGGGTTGTACTAGTGGAATTTCCCAAACATGGATTTTGGAGCTCACTTTTAGTGCGTGAAATAATTTTCTATTTATTATTATTGTTTTCAAATTTTTTTGCACACATGAACTCTAAAATTTTCATTTTGTTGCGATCTTATATCTTTTTTGTTCACGAGGAAAAATGGGAGAGTGAAAACTCAAGTTTGGATCTGAAAAAAAAAAATTGAAATGCACAAATGCTGAGAGAGATAATTCCGAAAAGTATCTGTGATTTTTAAGGATAGGCAAAAAGTGGGTTGTTTGGCCCTGGTAAATATCCAACCACTTGAGAATTGTACTTTTTCTTCTCCCCCCTAATTTTTGGATCTGAAGGCCACTTGCATCCTCAACATGCTTGTGGCATGCATATCCACCACACTTAAAACTTGTGAGGATCAGTTAGAGGTCCCTTTCCTATAAAATTCCACCAAGCTATTATTAGGGGGTTGTACTAGTGGAATTTCCCAAACATGGATTTTGGAGATCATTTTTAGTGCGTGAAATAATTTTTTATTTATTATTATTGTTTTCAAATTTTTTTGCACACATGAACTCTAAAATTTTCATTTTGTTGCGATCTGATATCTTTTTTGTTCACGAGGAAAAATGGGAGAGTGAAAACTCAAGTTTGGATCTGAAAAAAAAAAAATTGAAATGCACAAATGCTGAGAGAGATAATTCCGGTAAGTATCTGTGATTTTTAAAGATAGGCAAAAAGTGTGTAGTTTGGCCCAGGTAAATATCCAACCACTTGAGAATTGTACTTTTTCTACTCCCCCCTAATTTTTGGATCTGAAGGCCACTTGCATCCTCAACATGCTTGTGGCATGCATATCCACCACACTTAAAACATGTGAGGATCAGTTAGAGGTCCTTTTCCTATAAAATTCCACCAAGCTATTATTAGGGGGTTGTACTAGTGGAATTTCCCAAACATAGATTTTGGAGCTCATTTGTAGAGCGTGAAATAATTTTCTATTTATTATTATTGTTTTCAAATTTTTTTGCACACATGAACTCTAAAATTTTCATTTTGTTGCGATCTTATATTTTTTTGTTCATGAGGAAAAGTGGGAGAGTGAAAACTCAAGTTTGGATCTGAAAAAAAAAAAAATTTGAAGTGCACAAATGCTGAGAGAGATAATTCCGAAAAGTATCTGTGATTTTTAAGGATAGGCAAAAAGTGGGTTGTTTGTCCCTGGTCAATATCCAACCACTTGAGAATTGTACTTTTTCTACTCCCCCCTAATTTTTGGATCTGAAGGCCACTTGCATCCTCAACATGCTTGTGGCATGCATATCCGCCACACTTAAAACATGTGAGGATCAGTTAGAGGTCCCTTTCCTATAAAATTCCACCAAGCTATTATTAGGGGGTTGTACTAGTGGAATTTCCCAAACATAGATTTTGGAGCTCATTTGTAGAGCGTGAAATAATTTTCTATTTATTATTATTGTTTTCAAATTTTTTTGCACACATGAACTCTAAAATTTTCATTTTGTTGCGATCTTATATCTTTTTTGTTCACGAGGAAAAGTGGGAGAGTGAAAACTCAAGTTTGGATCTGAAAAAAAAAAAAATTTGAAGTGCACAAATGCTGAGAGAGATAATTCCGAAAAGTATCTGTGATTTTTAAGGATAGGCAAAAAGTGGGTTGTTTGGCCCTGGTCAATATCCAACCACTTGAGAATTGTACTTTTTCTACTCCCCCCTAATTTTTGGATCTGAAGGCCACTTGCATCCTCAACATGCTTGTGGCATGCATATCCGCCACACTTAAAACATGTGAGGATCAGTTAGAGGTCCCTTTCCTATAAAATTCCACCAAGATATTATTAGGGGGTTGTACTAGTGGAATTTCCCAAACATGGATTTTGGAGCTCATTTTTAGTGTGTGAAATAATTTTCTTTTTATTATTATAGTTTTCAATTTTTTTTGCACACATGAACTCTAAAATTTTCATTTTGTTGCGATCTTACATCTTTTTTGTTCACGAGGAAAAGTGGGAGAGTGAAAACTCAAGTTTGGATCTGAAAAAAAATAAATTTGAAATGCACAAATGCTGAGAGAGATAATTCCGAAAAGTATCTGTGATTTTTAAGGATAGGCAAAAAGTGGGTTATTTGGCCCTGGTAAATATCCAACCACATGAGAATTGTACTTTTTCTACTCCCCCCTAATTTTTGGATCTGAAGGCCACTTGCATCCTCAACATGCTTGTGGCATGCATATCTACCACACATAAAAGATGTGAGGATCAGTTAGAGGTCCCTTTCTTATAAAATTCCTCCAAGCTATTATTAGGGGGTTGTACTAGTGGAATTTCCCAAACATGGATTTTGGTGCTCATTTTTAGTGCGTGAAATAATTTTTTATTTATTATTATAGTTTTCAAATTTTTTTGCACACATGAACTCTAAAATTTTCATTTTGTTGCGATCTTATATCTTTTGTGTTCACAAGGAAAAATGGGAGAGTGAAAACTCAAGTTTGGATCTAAAAAAAAAAAATTTGAAATGCACAAATGCTGAGAGAGATAATTTCGAAAAGTATTTGTGATTTTTAAGGATAGGCAAAAAGTGGGTTGTTTGGCCCTGGTCAATATCCAACCACATGAGAATTGTACTTTTTCTACTCCCCTCTAATTTTTGGATCTGAAGGCCACTTGCATCCTCAACATGCTTGTGGCATGCATATCCACCACACTTAAAACTTGTGAGGATCAGTTAGAGGTCCCTTTCCTATAAAATTCCACCAACCTATTATTAGGGGGTTGTACTAGTGGAATTTCCCAAACATGGATTTTGGAGCTCATTTTTAGTGCGTGAAATAATTTTCTATTTAGTACTATAGTTTTCAAATTTTTTTTCACACATGAACTCTAAAATTTTCATTTTGTTGCGAACTTATGTCTTTTTTGTTTACGAGGAAAAATGGGAGAGTGATAATTCAAGTTTGAAAACTATAAAAAAAAAAATTTGAAATGCACAAATGCTGAGAGAGATAATTCCGAAAAGTATCTGTGATTTTTAAGGATAGGCAAAAAGTGGGTTGTTTGGCCCCGGTAAATATCCAACCACTTGAGAATTGTACTTTTTCTACTGCCCCCTAATTTTTGGATCTGAAGGCCACTTGCATCCTCAACATGCTTGTGGCATGCATATCCACCACACTTAAAACATGTGAGGATCAGTTACAGGTCCCTTTCCTATAAAATTCCACCAAGCTATTATTAGGGGGTTGTACTAGTGGAATTTCCCAAACATGGATTTTGGAGCTCATTTTTAGTGCGTGAAATAATTTTCTATTTATTATTATATTTTTCAAATTTTTTTGCACACATGAACTCTAATATTTTCATTTTGTTGCGATCTTATATCTTTTTTGTTCACAAGGAAAAATGGGAGAGTGAAAACTCAAGTTTGGATCTAAAAAAAAAAATTTGAAATGCACAAATGCTGAGAGAGATAATTCCGAAAAGTATTTGTGATTTTTAAGGATAGGCAAAAAGTGGGTTGTTTGGCCCTGGTCAATATCCAACCACTTGAGAATTGTACTTTTTCTACTCCCCCCTAATTTTTGGATCTGAAGGCCATTTGCATCCTCAACATGCTTGTGGCATGCATATCCACCACACTTAAAACATGTGAGGCTCAGTTAGAGGTCCCTTTCCTATAAAATTCCACCAACCTATTATTAGGGGGTTGTACTAGTGGAATTTCCCAAACATTGATTTTGGAGCTCATTTTTAGTGCGTGAAATAATTTTCTATTTATTATTATTGTTTTCAATTTTTTTTGCAGACATGAACTCTAAAATTTTCATTTTGTTGTGATCTTATATCTTTTTTGTTCACGCGGAAAAATGGGAGACTGAAAACTCAAGTTTGGATCTGACAAAAAAAAAATTTGAAATGCACAAATGCTGAGAGAGATAATTCTGAAAAGTATCTGTGATTTTTAAGGATAGGGAAAAAGTGGGTTGTTTGGCCCTGGTAAATAGCCAAGCACTTGAGAATTGTATTTTTACTACTCCCCCCTAATTTTTGGATTTGAAGGCCACTTGCATCCTCACCATGCTTGTGGCATGCATATCCACCACACTTAAAACATGTGAGGATAATTTAGAGGTCCCTTTCCTATAAAATTCCACCAAGCTATTATTAGGGGGTTGTACTAGTGGAATTTCCCAAACATGGATTTTGGAGCTCATTTTTACCGCGTGAAATAATTTTCTATTTATTATTATAGTTTTCAAATTTTTTAGCACACATGAACTCTAAAATTTTCATTTTTTTGCGATCCTATATCTTTTTTGTTCACGAGGAAAAATGGGAGAGTGAAAACTGAAGTTTGGATCTGAAAAAAAAAAAATTGAAATGCACAAATGCTGAGAGAGATAATTCCGAAAAGTATCTGTGATGTTTATGGATAGGCAAAAAGTGGGTTGTTTGGCCCTGGTAAATATCCAACCACATGAGAATTGTACTTTTTCTACTCCCCCCTAATTTTTGGATCTGAAGGCCACTTGCATCCTCAACATGCTTGTGGCATGCATATCCACCACACTTAAAACATGTGAGGATCAGTTAGAGGTCCCTTTCCTATAAAATTCCACCAAGCTATTATTAGGGGGTTGTACTAGTGGAATTTCCCAAACATGGATTTTGGAGCCCATTTTTAGTGCGTGAAATAATTTTCTACTTATTATTATAGTTTTCAAATTTTTTTTCACACATGAACTCTAAAATTTTCATTTTGTTGTGAACTTATATCTTTTTTGTTTACGAGGAAAAATGGGAGAGTGATAATTCAAGTTTGAAAACTATAAAAAAAAATTTAAATGGACAAATGCTGAGAGAGATAATTCCGAAAAGTATCTGTGATTTTTAAGGATAGGCAAAAAGTGGGTTGTTTGGCCCTGGTAAATATCCAACCACTTGAGAATTGTACTTTTTCTACTCCCCCCTAATTTTTGGATCTGAAGCCACTTGCATCCTCAACATGCTTGTGGCATGCATATCCACCACACTTAAAACATGTGAGGATCAGTTAGAGGTCCCTTTCCTATAAAATTCCACCAAGCTATTATTAAGGGGTTGTACTAGTGGAATTTCCGAAACATGGATTTTGGTGCTCATTTTTAGTGCGTGAAATAATTTTTTATTTATTATTATAGTTTTCAAATTTTTTTGCGCACATGAACTCTAAAATTTTCATTTTGTTGCGATCTTTTATCTTTTTTGTTCACGAGGAAAAATGGGAGAGTGAAAACTCAAGTTTGGATCTGACAAAAAAAAAATTGAAATGCACAAATGCTGAGAGAGATAATTCCGAAAAGTATCTGTGATTTTTAAGGATAGGCAAAAAGTGGGTTGTTTGGCCCTGGTAAATATCCAACCACTTGAGAATTGTACTTTTTCTACTCCCCCCTAATTTTTGGATCTGAAGGCCACTTGCATCCTCAACATGCTTGTGGCATGCATATCCACCACACTTAAAACTTGTGAGGATCAGTTAGAGGTCCCTTTCCTATAAAATTCCTCCAACCTATTATTAGAGGGTTGTACTAGTGGAATTTCCCAAACATGGATTTTGGAGCTCATTTCTACTGCGTGAAATAATTTTCTATTTATTATTATAGTTTTCAAATTTTTTTGCACACATGAACTCTAAAATTTTCATTTTGTTGTGATCTTATATCTTTTTTGTTCACGAGGAAAAATGGGAGAGTGAAAACTCAAGTTTGGATCTGAAAAAAAAAAAATTTGAAATGCACAAATGCCGAGAGAGATAATTCCGAAAAGTATCTGTGATTTTTAAGGATAGGCAAAAAGTGGGTTGTTTGGCCCTGGTAAATATCCAACCACTTGAGAATTGTACTTTTTCTACTCCCCCCTAATTTTTGGATCTGAAGGCCACTTGCATCCTCAACATGCTTGTGGCATGCATATCCACCACACTCAAAACTTGTGAGGATCAGTTAGAGGTCCCTTTCTTATAAAATTCCACCAAGCTATTATTAGGGGGTGTTACTAGTGGAATTTCCCAAACATGGATTTTGGAGCTCATTTTTATTGCGTGAAATAATTTTCTATTTATTATTATAGTTTTAAAATGTTTTTTCACACATGAACTCTAAAATTTTCATTTTGTTGCGAACTTATATCTTTTTTGTTTACGAGGAAAAATGGGAGAGTGATAATTCAAGTTTGAAAACTAAAAAAAAAAAAATTTGAAATGCACAAATGCTGAGAGAGATAATTCCGAAAAGTATCTGTGATTTTTAAGGATAGGCAAAAAGTGGGTTGTTTGGCCCTGGTAAATAGCCAACCAGTTGAGAATTGTACTTTTTCTACTCCCCCCTAATTTTTGGATCTGAAGGCCACTTGCATCCTCAACATGCTTGTGGCATGCATATCCACCACACTTAAAACATGTGAGGATCAGTTAGAGGTCCCTTTCCCAAACATGGATTTTGGAGCTCATTTTTAGTGCGTGAAATAATTTTCAATTTATTATTATAGTTTTCAAATTTTTTTGCACACATGAACTCTAAAATTTTCATTTTGTTGCGATCTTATATGTTTTTTGTTCACGAGGAAAAATGGGGGAGTGAAAACTCAAGTTTGGATCTGAAAAAAAAAAAATTTGAAATGCACAAATGCTGAGAGAGATAATTCCGAAAAGTATCTGTGATTTTTAAGGATAGGCAAAAAGTGGGCTGTTTGGCCCTGGTAAATATCCAACCACTTCAGAATTGTACTTTTTCTTCTCCCCCCTAATTTTTGGATCTGAAGGCCACTTGCATCCTCAACATGCTTGTGGCATGCATATCCACCACACTTAAAACTTGTGAGGATCAGTTAGAGGTCCCTTTCCTATAAAATTCCACCAAGCTATTATTAGGGGGTTGTACTAGTGGAATTTCCCAAACATGGATTTTGGAGCTCATTTTTAGTGCGTGAAATAATTTTTTATTTATTATTATTGTTTTCAAATTTTTTTGCACACATGAACTCTAAAATTTTCATTTTGTTGCGATCTTATATCTTTTTTGTTCACGAGGAAAAATGGGAGAGTGAAAACTCAAGTTTGGATCTGAAAAAAAAAAAATTGAAATGCACAAATGCTGAGAGAGATAATTCCGGTAAGTATCTGTGATTTTTAAGGATAGGCAAAAAGTGGGTAGTTTGGCCCATGTAAATATCCAACCACTTGAGAATTGTACTTTTTCTACTCCCCCCTAATTTTTGGATCTGAAGGCCACTTGCATCCTCAACATGCTTGTGGCATGCATATCCACCACACTTAAAACATGTGAGGATCAGTTAGAGGTCCTTTTCCTATAAAATTCCACCAAGCTATTATTAGGGGGTTGTACTAGTGGAATTTCCCAAACATAGATTTTGGAGCTCATTTGTAGAGCGTGAAATAATTTTCTATTTATTATTATTGTTTTCAAATTTTTTTGCACACATGAACTCTAAAATTTTCATTTTGTTGCGATCTTATATCTTTTTTGTTCACGAGGAAAAGTGGGAGAGTGAAAACTCAAGTTTGGATCTGAAAAAAAAAAAAATTTGAAGTGCACAAATGCTGAGAGAGATAATTCCGAAAAGTATCTGTGATTTTTAAGGATAGGCAAAAAGTGGGTTGTTTGGCCCTGGTCAATATCCAACCACTTGAGAATTGTACTTTTTCTACTCCCCCCTAATTTTTGGATCTGAAGGGCACTTGCATCCTCAACATGCTTGTGGAATGCATATCCGCCACACTTAAAACATCTGAGGATCAGTTAGAGGTCCCTTTCCTATAAAATTCCACCAAGATATTATTAGGGGGTTGTACTAGTGGAATTTCCCAAACATGGATTTTGGAGCTCATTTTTAGTGTGTGAAATAATTTTCTTTTTATTATTATAGTTTTCAATTTTTTTTGCACACATGAACTCTAAAATTTTCATTTTGTTGCGATCTTACATCTTTTTTGTTCACGAGGAAAAGTGGGAGAGTGAAAACTCAAGTTTGGATCTGAAAAAAAATAAATTTGAAATGCACAAATGCTGAGAGAGATAATTCCGAAAAGTATCTGTGATTTTTAAGGATAGGCAAAAAGTGGGTTATTTGGCCCTGGTAAATATCCAACCACATGAGAATTGTACTTTTTCTACTCCCCCCTAATTTTTGGATCTGAAGGCCACTTGCATCCTCAACATGCTTGTGGCATGCATATCCACCACACATAAAACATGTGAGGATCAGTTAGAGGTCCCTTTCTTATAAAATTCCTCCAAGCTATTATTAGGGGGTTGTACTAGTGGAATTTCCCAAACATGGATTTTGGTGCTCATTTTTAGTGCGTGAAATAATTTTTTATTTATTATTATTGTTTTCAAATTTTTTTGCACACATGAACTCTAAAATTTTCATTTTGTTGCGATCTTTTATCTTTTTTGTTCACGAGGAAAAATGGGAGAGTGAAAACTCAAGTTTGGATCTGACAAAAAAAAAAATTGAAATGCACAAATGCTGAGAGAGATAATTCCGAAAAGTATCTGTGATATTTAAGGATAGGCAAAAAGTGGGTTGTTTGGCCCTGGTAAATATCCAACCACTTGAGAATTGTACTTTTTCTACTCCCCCTAATTTTTGGATCTGAAGGCCACTTGCATCATCAACATGCTTGTGGCATGCATATCCACCACACTTAAAACTTGTGAGGATCAGTTAGAGGTCCCTTTCCTATAAAATTCCTCCAACCTATTATTAGGGGGTTGTACTAGTGGAATTTCCCAAACATGGATTTTGGAGCTCATTTCTACTGCGTGAAATAATTTTCTATTTATTATTATAGTTTTCAAATTTTTTTGCACACATTAACTCTAAAATTTTCATTTTGTTGTGATCTTATATCTTTTTTGTTCACGAGGAAAAATGGGAGAGTGAAAACTCAAGTTTGGATCTGAAAAAAAAAAAATTTGAAATGCACAAATGCTGAGAGAGATAATTCCGAAAAGTATCTGTGATTTTTAAGGATAGGCAAAAAGTGGGTTGTTTGGCCCTGGTAAATATCCAACCACTTGAGAATTGTACTTTTTCTACTCCCCCCTAATTTTTGGATCTGAAGGCCACTTGCATCCTCAACATGCTTGTGGCATGCATATCCACCACACTCAAAACTTGTGAGGATCAGTTAGAGGTCCATTTCTCATAAAATTCCACCAAGCTATTATTAGGGGGTGTTACTAGTGGAATTTCCCAAACATGGATTTTGGAGCTCATTTTTATTGCGTGAAATAATTTTCTATTTATTATTATAGTTTTAAAATGTTTTTTCACACATGAACTCTAAAATTTTCATTTTGTTGCGAACTTATATCTTTTTTGTTTACGAGGAAAAATGGGAGAGTGATAATTCAAGTTTGAAAACTAAAAAAAAAAAAATTTGAAATGCACAAATGCTGAGAGAGATAATTCCGAAAAGTATCTGTGATTTTTAAGGATAGGCAAAAAGTGGGTTGTTTGGCCCTGGTAAATAGCCAACCACTTGAGAATTGTACTTTTTCTACTCCCCCCTAATTTTTGGATCTGAAGGCCACTTGCATCCTCAACATGCTTGTGGCATGCATATCCACCACACTTAAAACATGTGAGGATCAGTTAGACGTCCCTTTCCCAAACATGGATTTTGGAGCTCATTTTTAGTGCGTGAAATAATTTTCAATTTATTATTATTGTTTTCAAATTTTTTTGCACACATGAACTCTAAAATTTTCATTTTGTTGCGATCTTATATCTTTTTTGTTCACGAGGAAAAATGGGGGAGTGAAAACTCAAGTTTGGATCTGAAAAAAAAAAAATTTGAAATGCACAAATGCTGAGAGAGATAATTCCGAACAGTATCTGTGATTTTTAAGGATAGGCAAAAAGTGGGCTGTTTGGCCCTGGTAAATATCCAACCACTTCAGAATTGTACTTTTTCTTCTCCCCCCTAATTTTTGGATCTGAAGGCCACTTGCATCCTCAACATGCTTGTGGCATGCATATCCACCACACTTAAAACTTGTGAGGATCAGTTAGAGGTCCCTTTCCTATAAAATTCCACCAAGCTATTATTAGGGGGTTGTACTAGTGGAATTTCCCAAACATGGGTTTTGGAGCTCACTTTTAGTGCGTGAAATAATTTTCTATTTATTATTATTGTTTTCAAATTTTTTTGCACACATGAACTCTAAAATTTTCATTTTGTTGCGATCTTATATCTTTTTTGTTCACGAGGAAAAATGGGAGAGTGAAAACTCAAGTTTGGATCTGAAAAAAAAAAATTGAAATGCACAAATGCTGAGAGAGATAATTCCGAAAAGTATCTGTGATTTTTAAGGATAGGCAAAAAGTGGGTTGTTTGGCCCTGGTAAATATCCAACCACTTGAGAATTGTACTTTTTCTTCTCCCCCCTAATTTTTGGATCTGAAGGCCACTTGCATCCTCAACATGCTTGTGGCATGCATATCCACCACACTTAAAACTTGTGAGGATCAGTTAGAGGTCCCTTTCCTATAAAATTCCACCAAGCTATTATTAGGGGGTTGTACTAGTGGAATTTCCCAAACATGGATTTTGGAGCTCATTTTTAGTGCGTGAAATAATTTTTTATTTATTATTATTGTTTTCAAATTTTTTTGCACACATGAACTCTAAAATTTTCATTTTGTTGCGATCTTATATCTTTTTTGTTCACGAGGAAAAATGGGAGAGTGAAAACTCAAGTTTGGATCTGAAAAAAAAAAAATTGAAATGCACAAATGCTGAGAGAGATAATTCCGGTAAGTATCTGTGATTTTTAAGGATAGGCAAAAAGTGTGTAGTTTGGCCCAGGTAAATATCCAACCACTTGAGAATTGTACTTTTTCTACTCCCCCCTAATTTTTGGATCTGAAGGCCACTTGCATCCTCAACATGCTTGTGGCATGCATATCCACCACACTTAAAACATGTGAGGATCAGTTAGAGGTCCTTTTCCTATAAAATTCCACCAAGCTATTATTAGGGGGTTGTACTAGTGGAATTTCCCAAACATAGATTTTGGAGCTCATTTGCAGAGCGTGAAATAATTTTCTATTTATTATTATTGTTTTCAAATTTTTTTGCACACATGAACTCTAAAATTTTCATTTTGTTGCGATCTTATATCTTTTTTGTTCACGAGGAAAAGTGGGAGAGTGAAAACTCAAGTTTGGATCTGAAAAAAAAAAAAATTTGAAGTGCACAAATGCTGAGAGAGATAATTCCGAAAAGTATCTGTGATTTTTAAGGATAGGCAAAAAGTGGGTTGTTTGGCCCTGGTCAATATCCAACCACTTGAGAATTGTACTTTTTCTACTCCCCCCTAATTTTTGGATCTGAAGGCCACTTGCATCCTCAACATGCTTGTGGCATGCATATCCGCCACACTTAAAACATGTGAGGATCAGTTAGAGGTCCCTTTCCTATAAAATTCCACCAAGATATTATTAGGGGGTTGTACTAGTGGAATTTCCCAAACATGGATTTTGGAGCTCATTTTTAGTGTGTGAAATAATTTTCTTTTTATTATTATAGTTTTAAATTTTTTTTGCACACATGAACTCTAAAATTTTCATTTTGTTGCGATCTTACATCTTTTTTGTTCACGAGGAAAAGTGGGAGAGTGAAAACTCAAGTTTGGATCTGAAAAAAAATAAATTTGAAATGCACAAATGCTGAGAGAGATAATTCCGAAAAGTATCTGTGATTTTTAAGGATAGGCAAAAAGTGGGCTGTTTGGCCCTGGTAAATATCCAACCACTTCAGAATTGTACTTTTTCTTCTCCCCCCTAATTTTTGGATCTGAAGGCCACTTGCATCCTCAACATGCTTGTGGCATGCATATCCACCACACTTAAAACTTGTGAGGATCAGTTAGAGGTCCCTTTCCTATAAAATTCCACCAAGCTATTATTAGGGGGTTGTACTAGTGGAATTTCCCAAACATGGATTTTGGAGCTCACTTTTAGTGCGTGAAATAATTTTCTATTTATTATTATTGTTTTCAAATTTTTTTGCACACATGAACTCTAAAATTTTCATTTTGTTGCGATCTTATATCTTTTTTGTTCACGAGGAAAAATGGGAGAGTGAAAACTCAAGTTTGGATCTGAAAAAAAAAAATTGAAATGCACAAATGCTGAGAGAGATAATTCCGAAAAGTATCTGTGATTTTTAAGGATAGGCAAAAAGTGGGTTGTTTGGCCCTGGTAAATATCCAACCACTTGAGAATTGTACTTTTTCTTCTCCCCCCTAATTTTTGGATCTGAAGGCCACTTGCATCCTCAACATGCTTGTGGCATGCATATCCACCACACTTAAAACTTGTGAGGATCAGTTAGAGGTCCCTTTCCTATAAAATTCCACCAAGCTATTATTAGGGGGTTGTACTAGTGGAATTTCCCAAACATGGATTTTGGAGATCATTTTTAGTGCGTGAAATAATTTTTTATTTATTATTATTGTTTTCAAATTTTTTTGCACACATGAACTCTAAAATTTTCATTTTGTTGCGATCTGATATCTTTTTTGTTCACGAGGAAAAATGGGAGAGTGAAAACTCAAGTTTGGATCTGAAAAAAAAAAAATTGAAATGCACAAATGCTGAGAGAGATAATTCCGGTAAGTATCTGTGATTTTTAAAGATAGGCAAAAAGTGTGTAGTTTGGCCCAGGTAAATATCCAACCACTTGAGAATTGTACTTTTTCTACTCCCCCCTAATTTTTGGATCTGAAGGCCACTTGCATCCTCAACATGCTTGTGGCATGCATATCCACCACACTTAAAACATGTGAGGATCAGTTAGAGGTCCTTTTCCTATAAAATTCCACCAAGCTATTATTAGGGGGTTGTACTAGTGGAATTTCCCAAACATAGATTTTGGAGCTCATTTGTAGAGCGTGAAATAATTTTCTATTTATTATTATTGTTTTCAAATTTTTTTGCACACATGAACTCTAAAATTTTCATTTTGTTGCGATCTTATATTTTTTTGTTCATGAGGAAAAGTGGGAGAGTGAAAACTCAAGTTTGGATCTGAAAAAAAAAAAAATTTGAAGTGCACAAATGCTGAGAGAGATAATTCCGAAAAGTATCTGTGATTTTTAAGGATAGGCAAAAAGTGGGTTGTTTGTCCCTGGTCAATATCCAACCACTTGAGAATTGTACTTTTTCTACTCCCCCCTAATTTTTGGATCTGAAGGCCACTTGCATCCTCAACATGCTTGTGGCATGCATATCCGCCACACTTAAAACATGTGAGGATCAGTTAGAGGTCCCTTTCCTATAAAATTCCACCAAGATATTATTAGGGGGTTGTACTAGTGGAATTTCCCAAACATGGATTTTGGAGCTCATTTTTAGTGTGTGAAATAATTTTCTTTTTATTATTATAGTTTTCAATTTTTTTTGCACACATGAACTCTAAAATTTTCATTTTGTTGCGATCTTACATCTTTTTTGTTCACGAGGAAAAGTGGGAGAGTGAAAACTCAAGTTTGGATCTGAAAAAAAATAAATTTGAAATGCACAAATGCTGAGAGAGATAATTCCGAAAAGTATCTGTGATTTTTAAGGATAGGCAAAAAGTGGGTTATTTGGCCCTGGTAAATATCCAACCAGATGAGAATTGTACTTTTTCTTCTCCCCCCTAATTTTTGGATCTGAAGGCCACTTGCATCCTCAACATGCTTGTGGCATGCATATCCACCACACATAAAACATGTGAGGATCAGTTAGAGGTCCCTTTCTTATAAAATTCCTCCAAGCTATTATTAGGGGGTTGTACTAGTGGAATTACCCAAACATGGATTTTGGTGCTCATTTTTAGTGCGTGAAATAATTTTTTATTTATTATTATAGTTTTCAAATTTTTTTGCACACATGAACTCTAAAATTTTCATTTTGTTGCGATCTTATATCTTTTGTGTTCACAAGGAAAAATGGGAGAGTGAAAACTCAAGTTTGGATCTAAAAAAAAAAAATTTGAAATGCACAAATGCTGAGAGAGATAATTTCGAAAAGTATTTGTGATTTTTAAGGATAGGCAAAAAGTGGGTTGTTTGGCCCTGGTCAATATCCAACCACATGAGAATTGTACTTTTTCTACTCCCCTCTAATTTTTGGATCTGAAGGCCACTTGCATCCTCAACATGCTTGTGGCATGCATATCCACCACACTTAAAACTTGTGAGGATCAGTTAGAGGTCCCTTTCCTATAAAATTCCACCAACCTATTATTAGGGGGTTGTACTAGTGGAATTTCCCAAACATGGATTTTGGAGCTCATTTTTAGTGCGTGAAATAATTTTCTATTTAGTACTATAGTTTTCAAATTTTTTTTCACACATGAACTCTAAAATTTTCATTTTGTTGCGAACTTATATCTTTTTTGTTTACGAGGAAAAATGGGAGAGTGATAATTCAAGTTTGAAAACTATAAAAAAAAAATTTGAAACGCACAAATGCTGAGAGAGATAATTCCGAAAAGTATCTGTGATTTTTAAGGATAGGCAAAAAGTGGGTTGTTTGGCCCCGGTAAATATCCAACCACTTGAGAATTGTACTTTTTCTACTGCCCCCTAATTTTTGGATCTGAAGGCCACTTGCATCCTCAACATGCTTGTGGCATGCATATCCACCACACTTAAAACATGTGAGGATCAGTTACAGGTCCCTTTCCTATAAAATTCCACCAAGCTATTATTAGGGGGTTGTACTAGTGGAATTTCCCAAACATGGATTTTGGAGCTCATTTTTAGTGCGTGAAATAATTTTCTATTTATTATTATATTTTTCAAATTTTTTTGCACACATGAACTCTAATATTTTCATTTTGTTGCGATCCTATATCTTTTTTGTTCACAAGGAAAAATGGGAGAGTGAAAACTCAAGTTTGGATCTAAAAAAAAAAATTTGAAATGCACAAATGCTGAGAGAGATAATTCCGAAAAGTATTTGTGATTTTTAAGGATAGGCAAAAAGTGGGTTGTTTGGCCCTGGTCAATATCCAACCACTTGAGAATTGTACTTTTTCTACTCCCCCCTAATTTTTGGATCTGAAGGCCACTTGCATCCTCAACATGCTTGTGGCATGCATATCCACCACACTTAAAACATGTGAGGCTCAGTTAGAGGTCCCTTTCCTATAAAATTCCACCAACCTATTATTAGGGGGTTGTACTAGTGGAATTTCCCAAACATTGATTTTGGAGCTCATTTTTAGTGCGTGAAATAATTTTCTATTTATTATTATTGTTTTCAATTTTTTTTGCACACATTAACTCTAAAATTTTCATTTTGTTGTGATCTTATATCTTTTTTGTTCACGAGGAAAAATGGGAGACTGAAAACTCAAGTTTGGATCTGACAAAAAAAAAATTTGAAATGCACAAATGCTGAGAGAGATAATTCTGAAAAGTATCTGTGATTTTTAAGGATAGGGAAAAAGTGGGTGGTTTGGCCCTGGTAAATAGCCAAGCACTTGAGAATTGTATTTTTACTACTCCCCCCTAATTTTTGGATTTGAAGGCCACTTGCATCCTCACCATGCTTGTGGCATGCATATCCACCACACTTAAAACATGTGAGGATAATTTAGACGTCCCTTTCCTATAAAATTCCACCAAGCTATTATTAGGGGGTTGTACTAGTGGAATTTCCCAAACATGGATTTTGGAGCTCATTTTTACCGCGTGAAATAATTTTCTATTTATTATTATAGTTTTCAAATTTTTTAGCACACATGAACTCTAAAATTTTCATTTTTTTGCGATCCTATATCTTTTTTGTTCACGAGGAAAAATGGGAGAGTGAAAACTGAAGTTTGGATCTGAAGGCCACTTGCATCCTCAACATGCTTGTGGCATGCATATCCACCACACTTAAAACATGTGAGGATCAGTTAGAGGTCCCTTGCCTATAAAATTCCACCAAGCTATTATTAGGGGGTTGTACTAGTGGAATTTCCCAAACATGGATTTTGGAGCTCATTTTTAGTGCGTGAAATAATTTTCTACTTATTATTATAGTTTTCAAATTTTTTTTCACACATGAACTCTAAAATTTTCATTTTGTTGTGAACTTTATCTTTTTTGTTTACGAGGAAAAATGGGAGAGTGATAATTCAAGTTTGAAAACTATAAAAAAAAATTTAAATGGACAAATGCTGAGAGAGATAATTCCGAAAAGTATCTGTGATTTTTAAGGATAGGCAAAAAGTGGGTTGTTTGGCCCTGGTAAATATCCAACCACTTGAGAATTGTACTTTTTCTACTCCCCCCTAATTTTTGGATCTGAAGGCCACTTGCATCCTCAACATGCTTGTGGCATGCATATCCACCACACCTAAAACATGTGAGGATCAGTTAGAGGTCCCTTTCCTATAAAATTCCCCCAAGCTATTATTAAGGGGTTGTACTAGTGGAATTTCCGAAACATGGATTTTGGTGCTCATTTTTAGTGCGTGAAATAATTTTTTTTTATTATTATAGTTTTCAAATTTTTTTTGACACATGAACTCTAAAATTTTCATTTTGTTGCGATCTTTTATCTTTTTTGTTGCGATCTTATATCTTTTTTGTTCACGAGGAAAAGTGGGAGAGTGAAAACTCAAGATTGGATCTGAAAAAAAAAAAAATTGAAGTGCACAAATGCTGAGAGAGATAATTCCGAAAAGTATCTGTGATTTTCAAGGATAGGCAAAAAGTGGGTTGTTTGGCCCTGGTAAATATCCATCCACTTGAGAATTGTACTTTTTCTACTCCCCCCTAATTTTTGGATCTGAAGGCCACTTGCACCCTCAACATGCTTGTGGCATGCATATCCACCACACATAAAACATGTGAGGATCAGTTAGAGGTCCCTTTCTTATAAAATTCCACCAAGCTATTATTAGGGGGTTGTACTAGTGGAATTTCCCAAACATGGATTTTGGAGCTCATTTTTAGTGCGTGAAATAATTTTTTATTTATTATTATAGTTTTCAAATTTTTTTGCACACATGAACTCTAAAATTTTCATTTTGTTGCGATCTTATATCTTTTGTGTTCACAAGGAAAAATGGGAGAGTGAAAACTCAAGTTTGGATCTAAAAAAAAAAAATTTGAAATGCACAAATGCTGAGAGAGATAATTTCGAAAAGTATTTGTGATTTTTAAGGATAGGCAAAAAGTGGGTTGTTTGGCCCTGGTCAATATCCAACCACATGAGAATTGTACTTTTTCTACTCCCCTCTAATTTTTGGATCTGAAGGCCACTTGCATCCTCAACATGCTTGTGGCATGCATATCCACCACACTTAAAACTTGTGAGGATCAGTTAGAGGTCCCTTTCCTATAAAATTCCACCAACCTATTATTAGGGGGTTGTACTAGTGGAATTTCCCAAACATGGATTTTGGAGCTCATTTTTAGTGCGTGAAATAATTTTCTATTTAGTACTATAGTTTTCAAATTTTTTTTCACACATGAACTCTAAAATTTTCATTTTGTTGCGAACTTATATCTTTTTTGTTTACGAGGAAAAATGGGAGAGTGATAATTCAAGTTTGAAAACTATAAAAAAAAAAATTTGAAATGCACAAATGCTGAGAGAGATAATTCCGAAAAGTATCTGTGATTTTTAAGGATAGGCAAAAAGTGGGTTGTTTGGCCCCGGTAAATATCCAACCACTTGAGAATTGTACTTTTTCTACTCCCCCTAATTTTTGGATCTGAAGGCCACTTGCATCCTCAACATGCTTGTGGCATGCATATCCACCACACTTAAAACATGTGAGGATCAGTTACAGGTCCCTTTCCTATAAAATTCCACCAAGCTATTATTAGGGGGTTGTACTAGTGGAATTTCCCAAACATGGATTTTGGAGCTCATTTTTAGTGCGTGAAATAATTTTCTATTTATTATTATATTTTTCAAATTTTTTTGCACACATGAACTCTAATATTTTCATTTTGTTGCGATCTTATATCTTTTTTGTTCACAAGGAAAAATGGGAGAGTGAAAACTCAAGTTTGGATCTAAAAAAAAAAATTTGAAATGCACAAATGCTGAGAGAGATAATTCCGAAAAGTATTTGTGATTTATAAGGATAGGCAAAAAGTGGGTTGTTTGGCCCTGGTCAATATCCAACCACTTGAGAATTGTACTTTTTCTACTCCCCCCTAATTTTTGGATCTGAAGGCCACTTGCATCCTCAACATGCTTGTGGCATGCATATCCACCACACTTAAAACATGTGAGGCTCAGTTAGAGGTCCCTTTCCTATAAAATTCCACCAACCTATTATTAGGGGGTTGTACTAGTGGAATTTCCCAAACATTGATTTTGGAGCTCATTTTTAGTGCGTGAAATAATTTTCTATTGATTATTATTGTTTTCAATTTTTTTTGCAGACATGAACTCTAAAATTTTCATTTTGTTGTGATCTTATATCTTTTTTGTTCACGAGGAAAAATGGGAGACTGAAAACTCAAGTTTGGATCTGACAAAAAAAAATTTGAAATGCACAAATGCTGAGAGAGATAATTCTGAAAAGTATCTGTGATTTTTAAGGATAGGGAAAAAGTGGGTTGTTTGGCCCTGGTAAATAGCCAAGCACTTGAGAATTGTATTTTTACTACTCCCCCCTAATTTTTGGATTTGAAGGCCACTTGCATCCTCACCATGCTTGTGGCATGCATATCCACCACACTTAAAACATGTGAGGATAATTTAGAGGTCCCTTTCCTATAGAATTCCACCAAGCTATTATTAGGGGGTTGTACTAGTGGAATTTCCCAAACATGGATTTTGGAGCTCATTTTTACCGCGTGAAATAATTTTCTATTTATTATTATAGTTTTCAAATTTTTTAGCACACATGAACTCTAAAATTTTCATTTTTTTGTGATCCTATATCTTTTTTGTTCACGAGGAAAAATGGGAGAGTGAAAACTGAAGTTTGGATCTGAAAAAAAAAAAATTGAAATGCACAAATGCTGAGAGAGATAATTCCGAAAAGTGTCTGTGATGTTTATGGATAGGCAAAAAGTGGGTTGTTTGGCCCTGGTAAATATTCAACCACATGAGAATTGTACTTTTTCTACTCCCCCCTAATTTTTGGATCTGAAGGCCACTTGCATCCTCAACATGCTTGTGGCATGCATATCCACCACACTTAAAACATGTGAGGATCAGTTAGAGGTCCCTTTCCTATAAAATTCCACCAAGCTATTATTAGGGGGTTGTACTAGTGGAATTTCCCAAACATGGATTTTGGAGCTCATTTTTAGTGCGTGAAATAATTTTCTACTTATTATTATAGTTTTCAAATTTTTTTTCACACATGAACTCTAAAATTTTCATTTTGTTGTGAACTTATATCTTTTTTGTTTACGAGGAAAAATGGGAGAGTGATAATTCAAGTTTGAAAACTATAAAAAAAAATTTAAATGGACAAATGCTGAGAGAGATAATTCCGAAAAGTATCTGTGATTTTTAAGGATAGGCAAAAAGTGGGTTGTTTGGCCCTGGTAAATATCCAACCACTTGAGAATTGTACTTTTTCTACTCCCCCCTAATTTTTGGATCTGAAGGCCACTTGCATCCTCAACATGCTTGTGGCATGCATATCCACCACACTTAAAACATGTGAGGATCAGTTAGAGGTCCCTTTCCTATAAAATTCCACCAAGCTATTATTAAGGGGTTGTACTAGTGGAATTTCCGAAACATGGATTTTGGTGCTCATTTTTAGTGCGTGAAATAATTTTTTATTTATTATTATAGTTTTCAAATTTTTTTACACACACGAACTGGAAAAATCGGAGAATGAAAACTCAAGTTTGGATCTGACAAAAAAAAAAATTGAAATGCACAAATGCTGAGAGAGATAATTCCGAAAAGTATCTGTGATTTTTAAGGATAGGCAAAAAGTGGGTTGTTTGGCCCTGGTAAATATCCAACCGCTTGAGAATTGTACTTTTTCTACTCCCCCCTAATTTTTGGATCTGAAGGCCACTTGCATCCTCAACATGCTTGTGGCATGCATATCCACCACACTTAAAACTTGTGAGGATCAGTTAGAGGTGCCTTTCCTATAAAATTCCTCCAACCTATTATTAGGGGGTTGTACTAGTGGAATTTCCCAAACATGGATTTTGGAGCTCATTTCTACAGCGTGAAATAATTTTCTATTTATTATTATAGTTTTCAAATTTTTTTGCACACATGAACTCTAAAATTTTCATTTTGTTGTGATCTTATATCTTTTTTGTTCACGAGGAAAAATGGGAGAGTGAAAACTCAAGTTTGGATCTGAAAAAAAAAAAATTTGAAATGCACAAATGCTGAGAGAGATAATTCCGAAAAGTATCTGTGATTTTTAAGGATAGGCAAAAAGTGGGTTGTTTGGCCCTGGTAAATATCCAACCACTTGAGAATTGTACTTTTTCTACTCCCCCCTAATTTTTGGATCTGAAGGCCACTTGCATCCTCAACATGCTTGTGGCATGCATATCCACCACACTCAAAACTTGTGAGGATCAGTTAGAGGTCCCTTTCTTATAAAATTCCACCAAGCTATTATTAGGGGGTGTTACTAGTGGAATTTCCCAAACATGGATTTTGGAGCTCATTTTTATTGCGTGAAATAATTTTCTATTTATTATTATAGTTTTAAAATGTTTTTTCACACATGAACTCTAAAATTTTCATTTTGTTGCGAACTTATATCTTTTTTGTTTACGAGGAAAAATGGGAGAGTGATAATTCAAGTTTGAAAACTAAAAAAAAAAAAATTTGAAATGCACAAATGCTGAGAGAGATAATTCCGAAAAGTATCTGTGATTTTTAAGGATAGGCAAAAAGTGGGTTGTTTGGCCCTGGTAAATAGCCAACCACTTGAGAATTGTACTTTTTCTACTCCCCCCGAATTTTTGGATCTGAAGGCCACTTGCATCCTCAACATGCTTGTGGCATGCATATCCACCACACTTAAAACATGTGAGGATCAGTTAGAGGTCCCTTTCCAAAACATGGATTTTGGAGCTCATTTTTAGTGCGTGAAATAATTTTCACTTTATTATTATAGTTTTCAAATTTTTTTGCACACATGAACTCTAAAATTTTCATTTTGTTGCGATCTTATATCTTTTTTGCTCACGAGGAAAATTGGGGGAGTGAAAACTCAAGTTTGGATCTGAAAAAAAAAAATTTGAAATGCACAAATGCTGAGAGAGATAATTCCGAAAAGTATCTGTGATTTTTAAGGATAGGCAAAAAGTGGGCTGTTTGGCCCTGGTAAATATCCAACCACTTGAGAATTGTACTTTTTCTTCTCCCCCCTAATTTTTGGATCTGAAGGCCACTTGCATCCTCAACATGCTTGTGGCATGCATATCCACCACACTTAAAACTTGTGAGGATCAGTTAGAGGTCCCTTTCCTATAAAATTCCACCAAGCTATTATTAGGGGGTTGTACTAGTGGAATTTCCCAAACATGGATTTTGGAGCTCATTTTTAGTGCGTGAAATAATTTTTTATTTATTATTATTGTTTTCAAATTTTTTTGCACACATGAACTCTAAAATTTTCATTTTGTTGCGATCTTATATCTTTTTTGTTCACGAGGAAAAATGGGAGAGTGAAAACTCAAGTTTGGATCTGAAAAAAAAAAAATTGAAATGCACAAATGCTGAGGGAGATAATTCCGAAAAGTATCTGTGATTTTTAAGGATAGGCAAAAAGTGGGTAGTTTGGCCCAGGTAAATATCCAACCACTTGAGAAATGTACTTTTTCTACTCCCCCCTAATTTTTGGATCTGAAGGCCACTTGCATCCTCAACATGCTTGTTGCATGCATATCCACCACACTTAAAACATGTGAGGATCAGTTAGAGGTCCTTTTCCTATAAAATTCCACCAAGCTATTATTAGGGGGTTGTACTAGTGGAATTTCCCAAACATAGATTTTGGAGCACATTTGTAGAGGGTGAAATAATTTTCTATTTATTATTATTGTTTTCAAATTTTTTTGCACACATGAACTCTAAAATTTTCATTTTGTTGCGATCTTATATCTTTTTTGTTCACGAGGAAAAGTGGGAGAGTGAAAACTCAAGTTTGGATCTGAAAAAAAAAAAAATTTGAAGTGCACAAATGCTGAGAGAGATAATTCCGAAAAGTATCTGTGATTTTTAAGGATAGGCAAAAAGTGGGTTGTTTGGCCCTGGTCAATATCCAACCACTTGAGAATTGTACTTTTTCTACTCCCCCCTAATTTTTGGATCTGAAGGCCACTTGCATCCTCAACATGCTTGTGGCATGCATATCCGCCACACTTAAAACATGTGAGGATCAGTTAGAGGTCCCTTTCCTATAAAATTCCACCAAGATATTATTAGGGGGTTGTACTAGTGGAATTTCCCAAACATGGATTTTGGAGCTCATTTTTAGTGTGTGAAATAATTTTCTTTTTATTATTATAGTTTTCAATTTTTTTTGCACACATGAACTCTAAAATTTTCATTTTGTTGCGATCTTTCATCTTTTTTGTTCACGAGGAAAAGTGGGAGAGTGAAAACTCAAGTTTGGATCTGAAAATAAATAAATTTGAAATGCACAAATGCTGAGAGAGATAATTCCGAAAATTATCTGTGATTTTTAAGGATAGGCAAAAAGTGGGTTATTTGGCCCTGGTAAATATCCAACCACATGAGAATTGTACTTTTTCTACTCCCCCCTAATTTTTGGATCTGAAGGCCACTTGCATCCTCAACATGCTTGTGGCATGCATATCCACCACACATAAAACATGTGAGGATCAGTTAGAGGTCCCTTTCTTATAAAATTCCTCCAAGCTATTATTAGGGGGTTGTACTAGTGGAATTTCCCAAACATGGATTTTGGTGCTCATTTTTAGTGCGTGAAATAATTTTTTATTTATTATTATAGTTTTCAAATTTTTTTGCACACATGAACTCTAAAATTTTCATTTTGTTGCGATCTTTTATCTTTTTTGTTCACGAGGAAAAATGGGAGAGTGAAAACTCAAGTTTGGATCTGACAAAAAAAAAATTGAAATGCACAAATGCTGAGAGAGATAATTCCGAAAAGTATCTGTGATTTTTAAGGATAGGCAAAAAGTGGGTTGTTTGGCCCTGGTAAATATCCAACCACTTGAGAATTGTACTTTTTCTACTCCCCCCTAATTTTTGGATCTGAAGGCCACTTGCATCCTCAACATGCTTGTGGCATGCATATCCACCACACTTAAAACTTGTGAGGATCAGTTAGAGGTCCCTTTCCTATAAAATTCCTCCAACCTATTATTAGGGGGTTGTACTATTGGAATTTCCCAAACATGGATTTTGGAGCTCATTTCTACTGCGTGAAATAATTTTCTATTTATTATTATAGTTTTCAAATTTTTTTGCACACATGAACTCTAAAATTTTCATTTTGTTGTGATCTTATATCTTTTTTGTCCACGAGGAAAAATGGGAGAGTGAAAACTCAAGTTTGGATCTGAAAAAAAAAAAATTTGAAATGCACAAATGCTGAGAGAGATAATTCCGAAAAGTATCTGTGATTTTTAAGGATAGGCAAAAAGTGGGTTGTTTGGCCCTGGTAAATATCCAACCACTTGAGAATTGTACTTTTTCTACTCCCCCCTAATTTTTGGATCTGAAGGCCACTTGCATCCTCAACATGCTTGTGGCATGCATATCCACCACACTCAAAACTTGTGAGGATCAGTTAGAGGTCCCTTTCTTATAAAATTCCACCAAGCTATTATTAGGGGGTGTTACTAGTGGAATTTCCCAAACATGGATTTTGGAGCTCATTTTTATTGCGTGAAATAATTTTCTATTTATTATTATAGTTTTAAAATGTTTTTTCACACATGAACTCTAAAATTTTCATTTTGTTGCGAACTTATATCTTTTTTGTTTACGAGGAAAAATGGGAGAGTGATAATTCAAGTTTGAAAACTAAAAAAAAAAAAATTTGAAATGCACAAATGCTGAGAGAGATAATTCCGAAAAGTATCTGTGATTTTTAAGGATAGGCAAAAAGTGGGTTGTTTGGCCCTGGTAAATAGCCAACCACTTGAGAATTGTACTTTTTCTACTCCCCCCTAATTTTTGGATCTGAAGGCCACTTGCATCCTCAACATGCTTGTGGCATGCATATCCACCACACTTAAAACATGTGAGGATCAGTTAGAGGTCCCTTTCCCAAACATGGATTTTGGAGCTCATTTTTAGTGCGTGAAATAATTTTCAATTTATTATTATAGTTTTCAAATTTTTTTGCACACATGAACTCTAAAATTTTCATTTTGTTGCGATCTTATATCTTTTTTGTTCACGAGGAAAAATGGGGGAGTGAAAACTCAAGTTTAGATCTGAAAAAAAAAAAATTTGAAATGCACAAATGCTGAGAGAGATAATTCCGAAAAGTATCTGTGATTTTTAAGGATAGGCAAAAAGTGGGCTGTTTGGCCCTGGTAAATATCCAGCCACTTGAGAATTGTACTTTTTCTTCTCCCCCCTAATTTTTGGATCTGAAGGCCACTTGCATCCTCAACATGCTTGTGGCATGCATATCCACCACACTTAAAACTTGTGAGGATCAGTTAGAGGTCCCTTTCCTATAAAATTCCACCAAGCTATTATTAGGGGGTTGTACTAGTGGAATTTCCCAAACATGGATTTTGGAGCTCATTTTTAGTGCGTGAAATAATTTTCTATTTATTATTATTGTTTTCAAATTTTTTTGCGCACATGAACTCTAAAATTTTCATTTTGTTGCGATCTTATATCTTTTTTGTTCACGAGGAAAAATGGGAGAGTGAAAACTCAAGTTTGGATCTGAAAAAAAAAAAATTGAAATGCACAAATGCTGAGAGAGATAATTCCGAAAAGTATCTGTGATTTTTAAGGATAGGCAAAAAGTGGGTTGTTTGGCCCTGGTAAATATCCAACCACTTGAGAATTGTACTTTTTCTTCTCCCCCCTAATTTTTGGATCTGAAGGCCACTTGCATCCTCAACATGCTTGTGGCATGCATATCCACCACACTTAAAACTTGTGAGGATCAGTTAGAGGTCCCTTTCCTATAAAATTCCACCAAGCTATTATTAGGGGGTTGTACTAGTGGAATTTCCCAAACATGGATTTTGGAGCTCATTTTTAGTGCGTGAAATAATTTTTTATTTATTATTATTATTTTCAAATTTTTTTGCACACATGAACTCTAAAATTTTCATTTTGTTGCGATCTTATATCTTTTTTGTTCACGAGGAAAAATGGGAGAGTGAAAACTCAAGTTTGGATCTGAAAAAAAAAAAATTGAAATGCACAAATGCTGAGAGAGATAATTCCGGTAAGTATCTGTGATTTTTAAGGATAGGCAAAAAGTGGGTAGTTTGGCCCAGGTAAATATCCAACCACTTGAGAATTGTACTTTTTCTACTCCCCCCTAATTTTTGGATCTGAAGGCCACTTGCATCCTCAACATGCTTGTGGCATGCATATCCACCACACTTAAAACATGTGAGGATCAGTTAGAGGTCCTTTTCCTATAAAATTCCACCAAGCTATTATTAGGGGGTTGTACTAGTGGAATTTCCCAAACATAGATTTTCGAGCACATTTGTAGAGCGTGAAATAATTTTCTATTTATTATTATTGTTTTCAAATTTTTTTGCACACATGAACTCTAAAATTTTCATTTTGTTGCGATCTTATATCTTTTTTGTTCACGAGGAAAAGTGGGAGAGTGAAAACTCAAGTTTGGATCTGAAAAAAAAAAAAATTTGAAGTGCACAAATGCTGAGAGAGATAATTCCGAAAAGTATCTGTGATTTTTAAGGATAGGCAAAAAGTGGGTTGTTTGGCCCTGGTCAATATCCAACCACTTGAGAATTGTACTTTTTCTACTCCCCCCTAATTTTTGGATCTGAAGGCCACTTGCATCCTCAACATGCTTGTGGCATGCATATCCGCCACACTTAAAACATGTGAGGATCAGTTAGAGGTCCCTTTCCTATAAAATTCCACCAAGATATTATTAGGGGGTTGTACTAGTGGAATTTCCCAAACATGGATTTTGGAGCTCATTTTTAGTGTGTGAAATAATTTTCTTTTTATTATTATAGTTTTCAATTTTTTTTGCACACATGAACTCTAAAATTTTCATTTTGTTGCGATCTTACATCTTTTTTGTTCACGAGGAAAAGTGGGAGAGTGAAAACTCAAGTTTGGATCTGAAAAAAAATAAATTTGAAATGCACAAATGCTGAGAGAGATAATTCCGAAAAGTATCTGTGATTTTTAAGGATAGGCAAAAAGTGGGTTATTTGGCCCTGGTAAATATCCAACCACATGAGAATTGTACTTTTTCTACTCCCCCCTAATTTTTGGATCTGAAGGCCACTTGCATCCTCAACATGCTTGTGGCATGCATATCCACCACACATAAAACATGTGAGGATCAGTTAGAGGTCCCTTTCTTATAAAATTCCTCCAAGCTATTATTAGGGGGTTGTACTAGTGGAATTTCCCAAACATGGATTTTGGTGCTCATTTTTAGTGCGTGAAATAATTTTTTATTTATTATTATAGTTTTCAAATTTTTTTGCACACATGAACTCTAAAATTTTCATTTTGTTGCGATCTTTTATCTTTTTTGTTCACGAGGAAAAATGGGAGAGTGAAAACTCAAGTTTGGATCTGACAAAAAAAAAATTGAAATGCACAAATGCTGAGAGAGATAATTCCGAAAAGTATCTGTGATTTTTAAGGATAGGCAAAAAGTGGGTTGTTTGGCCCTGGTAAATATCCAACCACTTGAGAATTGTACTTTTTCTTCTCCCCCCTAATTTTTGGATCTGAAGGCCACTTGCATCCTCAACATGCTTGTGGCATGCATATCCACCACACTTAAAACTTGTGAGGATCAGTTAGAGGTCCCTTTCCTATAAAATTCCTCCAACCTATTATTAGGGGGTTGTACTAGTGGAATTTCCCAAACATGGATTTTGGAGCTCATTTCTACTGCGTGAAATAATTTTCTATTTATTATTATAGTTTTCAAATTTTTTTGCACACATGAACTCTAAAATTTTCATTTTGTTTTGATCTTATATCTTTTTTGTTCACGAGGAAAAATGGGAGAGTGAAAACTCAAGTTTGGATCTGAAAAAAAAAAATTTGAAATGCACAAATGCTGAGAGAGATAATTCCGAAAAGTATATGTGATTTTTAAGGATAGGCAAAAAGTGGGTTGTTTGGCCCTGGTAAATATCCAACCACTTGAGAATTGTACTTTTTCTACTCCCCCCTAATTTTTGGATCTGAAGGCCACTTGCATCCTCAACATGCTTGTGGCATGCATATCCACCACACTCAAAACTTGTGAGGATCAGTTAAAGGTCCCTTTCTTATAATATTCCACCAAGCTATTATTAGGGGGTGTTACTAGTGGAATTTCCCAAACATGGATTTTGGAGCTCATTTTTATTGCGTGAAATAATTTTCTATTTATTATTATAGTTTTAAAATGTTTTTTCACACATGAACTCTAAAATTTTCATTTTGTTGCGAACTTATATCTTTTTTGTTTACGAGGAAAAATGGGAGAGTGATAATTCAAGTTTGAAAACTAAAAAAAAAAAAATTTGAAATGCACAAATGCTGAGAGAGATAATTCCGAAAAGTATCTGTGATTTTTAAGGATAGGCAAAAAGTGGGTTGTTTGGCCCTGGTAAATAGCCAACCACTTGAGAATTGTACTTTTTCTACTCCCCCCTAATTTTTGGATCTGAAGGCCACTTGCATCCTCAACATGCTTGTGGCATGCATATCCACCACACTTAAAACATGTGAGGATCAGTTAGAGGTCCCTTTCCCAAACATGGATTTTGGAGCTCATTTTTAGTGCGTGAAATAATTTTCAATTTATTATTATAGTTTTCAAATTTTTTTGCACATATGAACTCTAAAATTTTCAATTTGTTGCGATCTTATATCTTTTTTGTTCACGAGGAAAAATGGGAGAGTGAAAACTCAAGTTTGGATCTGAAAAAAAAAAAATTGAAATGCACAAATGCTGAGAGAGATAATTCCGGTAAGTATCTGTGATTTTTAAGGATAGGCAAAAAGTGGGTAGTTTGGCCCAGGTAAATATCCAACCACTTGAGAATTGTACTTTTTCTACTCCCCCCTAATTTTTGGATCTGAAGGCCACTTGCATCCTCAACATGCATATCCACCACACTTAAAACATGTGAGGATCAGTTAGAGGTCCCTTTCCTATAAAATTCCACCAAGCTATTATTAGGGGGTTGTACTAGTGGAATTTCCCAAACATAGATTTTGGAGCTCATTTGTAGAGCGTGAAATAATTTTCTATTTATTATTATTGTTTTCAAATTTTTTTGCACACATGAACTCTAAAATTTTCATTTTGTTGCGATCTTATATCTTTTTTGTTCACGAGGAAAAGTGGGAGAGTGAAAACTCAAGTTTGGATCTGAAAAAAAAAAAAATTTGAAGTGCACAAATGCTGAGAGAGATAATTCCGAAAAGTATCTGTGATTTTTAAGGATAGGCAAAAAGTGGGTTGTTTGGCCCTGGTCAATATCCAACCACTTGAGAATTGTACTTTTTCTACTCCCCCCTAATTTTTGGATCTCAAGGCCACTTGCATCCTCAACATGCTTGTGGCATGCATATCCGCCACACTTAAAACATGTGAGGATCAGTTAGAGGTCCCTTTCCTATAAAATTCCACCAAGATATTATTAGGGGGTTGTACTAGTGGAATTTCCCAAACATGGATTTTGGAGCTCATTTTTAGTGTGTGAAATAATTTTCTTTTTATTATTATATTTTCAATTTTTTTTGCACACATGAACTCTAAAATTTTCATTTTGTTGCGATCTTACATCTTTTTTGTTCACGAGGAAAAGTGGGAGAGTGAAAACTCAAGTTTGGATCTGAAAAAAAATAAATTTGAAATGCACAAATGCTGAGAGAGATAATTCCGAAAAGTATCTGTGATTTTTAAGGATAGGCAAAAAGTGGGTTATTTGGCCCTGGTAAATATCCAACCACATGAGAATTGTACTTTTTCTACTCCCCCCTAATTTTTGGATCTGAAGGCCACTTGCATCCTCAACATGCTTGTGGCATGCATATCCACCACACATAAAACATGTGAGGATCAGTTAGAGGTCCCTTTCTTATAAAATTCCTCCAAGCTATTATTAGGGGGTTGTACTAGTGGAATTTCCCAAACATGGATTTTGGAGCTCGTTTTTAGTGCGTGAAATAATTTTCTATTTATTATTATAGTTTTCAAATTTTTTTGCACACATGAACTCTAAAATTTTCATTTTGTTGCGATCTTATATCTTTTTTGTTCACAAGGAAAAATGGGAGAGTGAAAACTCAAGTTTGGATCTGACAAAAAAAAAATTTGAAATGCACAAATGCTGAGAGAGATAATTCCGAAAAGTATATGTGATTTTTAAGGATAGGCAAAAAGTGGGTTGTTTGGCCCTGGTAAATATCCAACCACTTGAGAATTGTACTTTTTCTACTCCCCCCTAATTTTTGGATCTGAAGGCCACTTGCATCCTCAACATGCTTGTGGCATGCATATCCACCACACTTAAAACTTGTGAGGATCAGTTAGAGGTCCCTTTCCTATAAAATTCCACCAAGCTATTATTAGGTGGTTGTACTAGTGGAATTTGCCAAACATGGATTTTGGAGCTCATTTTCAGTGCGTGAAATAATTTTCTATTTATTATTATAGTTTTCAAATTTTTTTGCACACATGAACTCTAAAATTTTCATTTTGTTGCGATCTTATATCTTTTTTGTTCACGAGGAAAAATGGGAGAGTGAAAACTCAAGTTTGGATCTGAAAAAAAAAAAATTTGAAATGCACAAATGCTGAGAGAGATAATTCCAAAAAGTATCTGTGATTTTTAAGGATTGGCAAAAAGTGGGTTGTTTGGCCCTGGTAAATATCCAACCACTTGAGAATTGTACTTTTTATACTCCCCCCTAATTTTTGGATCTGAAGGCCACTTACATCCTCAACATGCTTGTGGCATGCAAATCCACCACACTTAAAACTTGTGAGGATCAGTTAGAGGTCCCTTTTCTTATAAAATTCCACCAAGCTATTATTAGGGGGTGTTACTAGTGGAATTTCCCAAACATGGATTTTGGAACTCATTTTTAGTGCGTGAAATAATTTTCTATTTATTATTATAGTTTTCAAATTTTTTTTCACACATGAACTCTAAAATTTTTATTTTGTTGCGAACTTATATCTTTTTTGTTTACGAGGAAAAATGGGAGAGTGATAATTCAAGTTTGAAAACTATAAAAAAAAAAAATTTGAAATGCACAAATGATGAGAGAGATAATTCCGAAAAGTATTTGTGATTTTTAAGGATAGGCAAAAAGTGGGTTGTTTCGCCCTGGTAAATATCCAACCACTTGAGAATTGTTCTTTTTCTACTCCCCCCTAATTTTTGGATCTGAAGGCCACTTGCATCCTCAACATGCTTGTGGCATGCATATCCACCACACTTAAACACATGTGAGGATCAGTTAGAGGTCCCTTTCCTATAAAATTCCACCAAGCTATTATTAGGGGGTTGTACTAGTGGAATTTCCCAAACATGGATTTTGGAGCTCATTTTCAGTGCGTGAAATAATTTTCTATTTATTATTATAGTTTTCAAAATTTTTTGCACACATGAACTCTAATATTTTTATTTTGTTGCGATCTTATATCTTTTTTGTTCACGAGGAAAAATGGGAGAGTGAAAACTCAAGTTTGGATCTGACAAAAAAAAAATTTGAAATGCACAAATGCTGAGAGAGATAATTCCGAAAAGTATCTGTGATATTTAAGGATAGGCAAAAAGTGGGTTGTTTGGCCCTGGTAAATATCCAACCACTTGAGAATTGTACTTTTTCTACTCCCCCCTAATTTTTGGATCTGAAGGCCACTTGCATCCTCAACATGCTTGTGGCATGCATATCCACCACACTTAAAACTTGTGAGGATCAGTTAGAGGTCCCTTTCCTATAAAATTCCACCAAGCTATTATTAGGGGGTTGTACTAGTGGAATTTCCCAAACATGGATTTTGGAGCTAATTTTTAGTGTGTGAAATAATTTTCAATTTATTATTATAGTTTTCAAATTTTTTTGCACACATGAACTCTAAAATTTTCATTTTGTTGCGATCTTATATCTTTTTTGTTCACGAGGAAAAATGGGAGAGTGAAAACTCAAGTTTGGATCTGACAAAAAAAAAATTTGAAATGCACAAATGCTGAGAGAGATAATTCCGAAAAGTATCTGTGATTTTAAAGGATAGGCAAAAAGTGGGTTGTTTGGCCCTGGTAAATATCCAACCACTTGAGAATTGTACTTTTTCTACTCCCCCTAATTTTTGGATCTGAAGGCCACTTGCATCCTCAACATGCTTGTGGCATGCATATCCACCACACTTAAAACTTGTGAGGATCAGTTAGAGGTCCCTTTCCTATAACATTCCACCATGCTATTATTAAGGGGTTGGACTAGTGGAATTTCCCAAACAAGGATTATGGAGCTCATTTTTAGTGTGTGAAATAATTTTCAATTTATTATTATAGTTTTCAAATTTTTTTGCACACATGAACTCTAAAATGTTCATTTTGTTGCGATCTTATATCTTTTTTGTTCACGAGGAAAAATGGGAGAGTGAAAACTCAAGTTTGGATCAGACAAAAAAAAAATTTGAAATGCACAAATGCTGAGAGAGATAATTCCGAAAAGTATCTGTGATTTTTAAGGATAGGCAAAAAGTGGGTTGTTTGGCCCAGGTCAATATCCAACCACTTGAGAATTGTATTTTTACTACTCCCCCCTAATTTTTGGATCTGAAGGCCACTTGCATCCTCACCATGCTTGTGGCATGCATATCCACCACACTTAAAACATGTGAGGATAATTTAGAGGTCCCTTTCTTATAAAATTCCACTAAGCAAGCTATTAGGGGGTTGTACTAGTGGAATTTCCCAAACATGGATTTTGGAGCTCATTTTTACTGCGTGAAATAATTTTCTATTTATTATTATAGTTTTCAAATTTTTTAGCACACATGAACTCTAAAATTTTCTTTTTTTTGCGATCTTATATCTTTTTTGTTCACGAGGAAAAATGGGAGAGTGAAAACTCATGTTTGGATCTGAAAAAAAAAATGAAATGCACAAATGCTGAGAGAGATAATTCCGAAAAGTATCTGTGATTTTTAAGGATAGGCAAAAAGTGGGTTGTTTGGCCCTGGTAAATATCCAACCACATGAGAATTGTAATTTTTCTACTCCCCCCTAATTTTTTGATCTGAAGGCCACTTGCATCCTCAACATGCTTGTGGCGTGCATATCCACCACACTTAAAACATGTGAGGATCAGTTAGAGGTCCCTTTCCTATAAAATTCCACCAAGCTATTATTAGGGGGTTGTACTAGTGGAATTTCCCAAACATGGATTTTGGAGCTCATTTTTCGTGAGTAAAATAATTTTCTATTTATTATTATAGTTTTCAAATTTTTTTGCACACAGGAACTCTACAATTTTCATTTTGTTGCGATCTTATATCTTTTTTGTTCACGAGGGAAAATGGGAGAGTGAAAACTCAAGTTTGGATCTGACAAAAAAAAAATTTGAAATGCACAAATGCTGAGAGAGATAATTCCGAAAAGTATCTGTGATTTTTAAGGATAGGCAAAAAGTGGGTTGTTTGGCCCTGGTAAACATCCAACCACTTGAGAATTGTACTTTTTCTACTCCCCCCTAATTTTTGGATCTGAAGGCCACTTGCATCCTCAACATGCTTGTGGCATGCATATCCACCACACTTGAAACATGTGAGGATCAGTTAGAGGTCCCTTTCCTATAAAATTCCACCAAGCTATTATTAGGGGGTTGTACTAGTGGAATTCCCAAACATGGATTTTGGAGCTCATATTTAGTGCGTGAAATAATTTTCTATTTATTATTATAGTTTTCAAATTTTTTTGCACACATGAACTCTAAAATTTTCATTTTGTTGCGATCTTATATCTTTTTTGTTCACGAGGAAAAATGGGAGAGTGAAAACTCAAGTTTTGATCTGAAAAAAAAAAATTTGAAATGCACAAATGCTGAGAGAGATAATTCCGAAAAGTATCTGTGATTTTTAAGGATAGGCAAAAAGTGGGTTGTTTGGCCCTGGTCAATATCCAACCACTTGGGAATTGTACTTTTTCTACTCCCCCCTAATTTTTTGATCTGAAGGCCACTTGCATCCTCAACATGCTTGTGACATGCATATCCACCACACTTGAAACATGTGAGGATCAGTTAGAGGTCCCTTTCCTAGAAAATTCCACCAACCTAATATTAGGGGGTTGCACTAGTGGAATTTCCCAAACATGGATTTTGGAGCACATTTTTAGTGCGTGAAATAATTTTCTATTTATTATTATAGTTTTCAAATTTTTTTGCACACATGAACTCTAAAATTTTCATTTTGTTGCGATCTTTATCTTTTTAGTTCACGAGTAAAAATGGGAGAGTGAAAACTCAAGTTTGGATCTAAAAAAAAAAAAAATTTGAAATGCACAAATGCTGAGAGAGATAATTCCGAAAAGTATTTGTGATTTTTAAGGATAGGCAAAAAGTGGGTTGTTTGGCCCTGGTCAATATCCAACCACTTGAGAATTGTACTTTTTCTACTCCCCCCTAATTTTTGGATCTGAAGGCCACTTGAATCCTCACCATGCTTGTGGCATGCATATCCACCACACTTAAAACATGTGAGGATAATTTAGAGGTCCCTTTCCTATAAAATTCCACCAAGCTATTATTAGGGGGTTGTACTAGTGGAATTTCCCAAACATAGATTTTGGAGCTCATTTGTAGAGCGTGAAATAATTTTCTATTTATTATTATTGTTTTCAAATTTTTTTGCACACATGAACTCTAAAATTATCATTTTGTTGCGATCTTATATCTTTTTTGTTCACGAGGAAAAGTGGGAGAGTGAAAACTCAAGTTTGGATCTGAAAAAAAAAAAAATTTGAAGTGCACAAATGCTGAGAGAAATAATTCCGAAAAGTATCTGTGATTTTTAAGGATAGGCAAAAAGTGGGTTGATTGGCCCTGGTCAATATCCAACCACTTGAGAATTGTACTTTTTCTACTCCCCCCTAATTTTTGGATCTGAAGGCCACTTGCATCCTCAACATGCTTGTGGCATGCATATCCACCACACTTAAAACTTGTGAGGATCAGTTAGAGGTCCCTTTCCTATAAAATTCCACCAAGCTATTATTAGGGGGTTGTACTAGTGGAATTTGCCAAACATGGATTTTGGAGCTCATTTTCAGCGCGTGAAATAATTTTCTATTTATTATTATAGTTTTCAAATTTTTTTGCACACATGAACTCTAAAATTTTCATTTTGTTGCGATCTTATATCTTTTTTGTTCACGAGGAAAAATGGGAGAGTGAAAACTCAAGTTTGGATCTGAAAAAAAAAAATTTGAAATGCACAAATGCTGAGAGAGATAATTCCAAACAGTATCTGTGATTTTTAAGGATAGGCAAAAAGTGGGTTGTTTGGCCCTGGTAAATATCCAACCACTTGAGAATTGTACTTTTTCTACTCCCCCCTAATTTTTGGATCTGAAGGCCACTTGCATCCTCAACATGTTTGTGGCATGCAAATCCACGACACTTAAAACTTGTGAGGATCAGTTAGAGGTCCCTTTTCTTATAAAATTCCACCAAGCTATTATTAGGGGGTGTTACTAGTGGAATTTCCCAAACATGGATTTTGGAGCTCCTTTTTAGTGCGTGAAATAATTTTCTATTTATTATTATAGTTTTCAAATTTTTTTTCACACATGAACTCAAAAATTTTTATTTTGTTGCGAACTTATATCTTTTTTGTTTACGAGGAAAAATGGGAGAGTGATAATTCAAGTTTCAAAACTATAAAAAAAAAAAATTTGAAATGCACAAATGATGAGAGAGATAATTCCGAAAAGTGTTTGTGATTTTTAAGGATAGGCAAAAAGTGGGTTGTTTCGCCTTGGTAAATATCCAACCACTTGAGAATTGTTCTTTTTCTACTCCCCCCTAATTTTTGGATCTGAAGGCCACTTGCATCCTCAACATGCTTGTGGCATGCATATCCACCACACTTAAAACATGTGAGGATCAGTTAGAGGTCCCTTTCCTATAAAATTCCACCAAGCTATTATTAGGGGGTTGTACTAGTGGAATTTCCCAAACATGGATTTTGGAGCTCATTTTCAGTGCGTGAAATAATTTTCTATTTATTATTATAGTTTTCAAATTTTTTTGCACACATGAACTCTAATATTTTTATTTTGTTGCGATCTTATATCTTTTTTGTTCACGAGGAAAAATGGGAGAGTGAAAACTCAAGTTTGGATCTGATAAAAAAAAAATTTGAAATGCACAAATGCTGAGAGAGATAATTCCGAAAAGTATTTGTGATTTTTAAGGATAGGCAAAAAGTGGGTTGTTTGGCCCCGGTAAATATCAAACCACTTGAGAATTGTACTTTTTGTACTCCCCCCTAATTTTTGGATCTGAAGGCCACTTGCATCCTCAACATGCTTGTGGCATGCATATCCACCACACTTAAAACATGTGAGGATCAGTTAGAGGTCCCTTTCCTATAAAATTCCACCAAGCTATTATTAGGGGGTTGTACTAGTGGAATTTCCCAAACATGGATTTTGGAGCTCATTTTTACTGCGTGAAATAATTTTCTATTTATTATTATAGTTTTCAAATTTTTCTGCCAACATGAACTCTAAAATTTTCATTTTATTACGATCTTATATCTTTTTTGTTCACGAGGAAAAATGGGAGAGTGAAAACTCAAGTTTGGATCTGACAAAAAAAAATTTGAAATGCACAAATGCTGAGAGAGATAATTCCGAAAAGTATCTGTGATTTTTAAGGATAGGCAAAAAGTTGGTTGTTTGGCCCTGGTAAATAACCAACCACTTGAGAATTGTACTTTTTCTACTCCCCCCTAATTTTTGGATCTGAAGGCCACTTGCATCCTCAACATGCTTGTGGCATGCATATCCACCACACTTAAAACTTGTGAGGATCAGTTAGAGGTCCCTTTCCTATAAAATTCCACCAAGCTATTATTAGGGCGTTGTACTAGTGGAATTTCCCAAACATGGATTTTGAGCTCATTTTTAGTGCGTGAAATAATTTTCTATTTATTATTATAGTTTTCAAAATTTTTTTCACACATGAACTCTAAAATTTTCATTTTGTTGCGAACTTATATCTTTTTTGTTTACGAGGAAAAATGGGAGAGTGATAATTCAAGTTTGAAAAGTATAAAAAAAAAAATTGGAAATGCACAAATGCTGAGAGAGATAATTCCGAAAAGTATCTGTGATTTTTAAGGATAGGCAAAAAGTGGGTTGTTTGGCCCTGGTAAATAGCCAACTACTTGAGAATTGTATTTTTACTACTCCCCCCTAATTTTTGGATCTGAAGGCCACTTGCATCCTCACCATGCTTGTGGCATGCATATCCACCACACTTAAAACATGTGAGGATAATTTAGAGGTCCCTTTCCTATAAAATTCCTCCAACCTATTATTAGGGGGTTGTACTAGTGGAATTTCCCAAACATGGATTTTGGAGCTCATTTCTACTGCGTGAAATAATTTTCTATTTATTATTATAGTTTTCAAATTTTTTAGCACACATGAACTCTAAAATTTTCATTTTTTTGCGATCTTATATCTTTTTTGTTCACGAGGAAAAAAGGGAGAGTGAGAACTCATGTTTGGATCTGAAAAAAAAAAAATGAAATGCACAAATGCTGAGAGAGATAATTCCGAAAAGTATCTGTGATTTTTAAGGATAGGCAAAAAGTGGGTTGTTTGGCCCTGGTAAATATCCAACCACATGAGAATTGTAATTTTTCTACTCCCCCCTAAGTTTTTGATCTGAAGGCCACTTGCATCCTCAACATGCTTGTGGCATGCATATCCACCACACTTAAAACATGTGAGGATCAGTTGGAGGTCCCTTTCCTATAAAATTCCACCAAGCTATTATTAGGGGGTTGTACTAGTGGAATTCCCAAACATGGATTTTGGAGCTCATTTTTAGTGCGTGAAATAATTTTCTATTTATTATTATAGTTTTCAAATTTTTTTGCACACATGAACTCTAAAATTTTCATTTTGTTGCGATCTTATATCTTTTTTGTTCACGAGGAAAAATGGGAGAGTGAAAACTCAAGTTTTGATCTGAAAAAAAAAAAATTTGAAATGCACAAATGCTGAGAGAGATAATTCCGAAAAGTATCTGTGATTTTTAAGGATAGGCAAAAAGTGGGTTGTTTGGCCCTGGTCAATATCCAACCACTTGGGAATTGTACTTTTTCTACTCCCCCCTAAATTTTTGATCTGAAGGCCACTTGCATCCTCAACATGCTTGTGGCATGCATATCCACCACACTTAAAACATGTGAGGATCAGTTAGAGGTCCCTTTCTTATAAAATTCCACCAAGCTATTATTAGGGAGTTGTACTAGTGGAATTTCCCAAACATGGATTTTGGAGCTCATTTTTAGTGCGTGAAATAATTTTCTATTGATTATTATAGTTTTCAAATTTTTTTGCACACATGAACTCTAAAATTTTCATTTTGTTGCGATCTTATATCTTTTTTGTTCACGAGGAAAAATGGGAGAGTGAAAACTCAAGTTTTGATCTGAAAAAAAAAAAAATTTGAAATGCACAAATGCTGAGAGAGATAATTCCGAAAAGTATCTGTGATTTTTAAGGATAGGCAAAAAGTGGGTTGTTTGGCCCTGGTCAATATCCAACCACTTGGGAATTGTACTTTTTCTACTCCCCCTTAATTTTTGGATCTGAAGGCCACTTGCATGCTCAACATGCTTGTGACATGCATATCCACCACACTTGAAACATGTGAGGATCAGTTAGAGGTCCCTTTCCTATAAAATTGCACCAACCTAATATTAGGGGGTTGCACTAGTGGAATTTCCCAAACATGGATTTTGGAGCACATTTTTAGTGCGTGAAATAATTTTCTATTTATTATTATAGTTTTCAAATTTTTTTGCACACATGAACTCTAAAATATTCATTTTGTTGCGATCTTTATCTTTTTTGTTCACGAGTAAAAATGGGAGAGTGAAAACTCAAGTTTGGATCTAAAAAAAAAAAAATTTGAAATGCACAAATGCTGAGAGAGATAATTCCGAAAAGTATTTGTGATTTTTAAGGATAGGCAAAAAGTGGGTTGTTTGGCCCTGGTCAATATCCAACCACTTGAGAATTGTACTTATTCTACTCCCCCCTAATTTTTGGATCTGAAGGCCACTTGAATCATCACCATGCTTGTGGCATGCATATCCACCACACTTAAAACATGTGAGGATAATTTAGAGGTCCCTTTCCTATAAAATTCCACCAAGCTATTATTAGGGGGTTGTACTAGTGGAATTTCCCAAACATGGATTTTGGAGCTCATTTTTAGTGCGTGAAATAATTTTCTATTTATTATTATAGTTTTCAAATTTTTTAGCAGACATGAACTCTAAAATTTTCATTTTTTTGCGATCTTATATCTTTTTTGTTCACGAGGGAAAATGGGAGAGTGAAAACTCAAGTTTGGATCTGAAAAAAAAAAAATTTGAAATGCGCAAATGCTGAGAGAGATAATTCCGAAAAGTATCTGTGATTTTTAAGGATAGGCAAAAAGTGGGTTGTTTGGCCCTGGTCAATATCCAACCACTTGAGAATTGTACTTTTTCTACTGCCCCCTAATTTTTGGATCTGAAGGCCACTTGCATCCTCAGCATGCTCGTGGCATGCATATCCACCACACTTAAAACATGTGAGGATCAGTTAGAGGTCCCTTTCCTATAAAATTCCACCAACCTATTATTAGGGGGTTGTACTAGTGGAATTTCCCAAACATTGATTTTGGAGCTCATTTTTAGTGCGTGAAATAATTTTCTATTTATTATTATAGTTTTCAATTTTTTTTGCACACATGAACTCTAAAATTTTCATTTTGTTGTGATCTTATATCTTTTTTGTTGACGAGGAAAAATGGGAGACTGCAAACTCAAGTTTGGATCTGACAAAAAAAAAATTTGAAATGCACAAATGCTGAGAGAGATAATTCTGAAAAGTATCTGTGATTTTCAAGGATAGGCAAAAAGTGGGTTGTTTGGCCCTGGTAAATAGCCAACTACTTGAGAATTGTATTTTTACTACTCCCCCCTAATTTTTGGATCTGAAGGCCACTTGCATCCTCACCATGCTTGTGGCATGCATATCCACCACACTTAAAACATGTGAGGATAATTTAGAGGTCCCTTTCCTATAAAATTCCACCAATCTATTATTAGGGGGTTGTACTAGTGGAATTTCCCAAACATGGATTTTGGAGCTCATTTTTAGTGCGTGAAATAATTTTCTATTTATTATTATAGTTTTCAAATTTTTTTGCACACATGAACTCTAAAATTTTCATTTTATTGCGATCTTATATCTTTTTTGTTCACGAGGAAAAATGGGAGTGTGAAAACTCAAGTTTGGATCTGACAAAAAAAAAATTTGAAATGCACAAATGCTGAGAGAGATAATTCCGAAAAGTATCTGTGATTTTTAAGGATAGGCAAAAAGTTGGTTGTTTGGCCCTGGTAAATAACCAACCACTTGAGAATTGTACTTTTTCTACTCCCCCCTAATTTTTGGATCTGAAGGCCACTTGCATCCTCAACATGCTTATGGCATGCATATCCACCACACTTAAAACTTGTGAGGATCAGTTAGAGGTCCCTTTCCTATAAAATTCCACCAAGCTATTATTAGGGGGTTGTACTAGTGGAATTTCCCAAACATGTATTTTGGAGCTCATTTTTAGTGCGTGAAATAATTTTCTATTTATTATTATAGTTTTCAAAAATTTTTTCACACATGTACTCTAAAATTTTCATTTTGTTGCGAACTTATATCTTTTTTGTTTACGAGGAAAAATGGGAGAGTGATAATTCAAGTTTGAAAACTATAAAAAAAAAAATTTGAAATGCACAAATGCTGAGAGAGATAATTCCGAAAAGTATCTGTGATTTTTAAGGATAGGCAAAAAGTGGGTTGTTTGGCCCCGGTAAATATCCAACCACTTGAGAATTGTACTTTTTCTACTCCCCCCTAATTTTTGGATCTGAAGGCCACTTGCATCCTCAACATGCTTGTAGCATGCATATCCACCACACTTAAAACATGTGAGGATATATTAGAGGTCCCTTTCCTATAAAATTCCACCAAGCTATTATTAGGGGGTTGTACTAGTGGAATTTCCCAAACATGGATTTTGGAGCTCATTTTTAGTGCGTGATATAATTTTCTATTTATTATTATAGTTTTCAAATTTTTTTGCACACATGAACTCTAAAATTTTCATTTTGTTGCGATCTTATATCTTTTACTAGTGGAATTTCCCAAACATGGATTTTTGAGCTCATTTTTAGTGCGTGAAATAATTTCCTATTTATTATTATAGTTTTCAAATTTTTTAGCACACATGAACTCTAAAATTTTCATTTTTTTGCGATCTTATATCTTTTTTGTTCACGAGGGAAAATGGGAGAGTGAAAACTCAAGTTTGGATCTGAAAAAAAAAAAATTTGAAATGCACAAATGCTGAGAGAGATAATTCCGAAAAGTATCTGTGATTTTTAAGGATAGGCAAAAAGTGGGTTGTTTGGCCCTGGTCAATATCCAACCACTTGAGAATTGTACTTTTTGTACTCCCCCCTAATTTTTGGATCTGAAGGCCACTTGCATCCTCAACATGCTTGTGGCATGCATATCCACCACACTTAAAACATGTGAGGATGAGTTAGAGGTCCCTTTCCTATAAAATTCCACCAACCTATTATTAGGGGGTTGTACTAGTGGAATTTCCCAAACATTGATTTTGGAGCTCATTTTTAGTGTGTGAAATAATTTTGTATTTATTATTATAGTTTTCAATTTTTTTTGCACACATGAACTCTAAAATTTTCATTTTGTTGTGATCATATATCTTTTTTGTTCACGAGGAAAAATGGGAGACTGAAAACTAAAGTTTGGATCTGACAAAAAAAAAATTTGAAATGCACAAATGCTGAGAGAGATAATTCTGAAAAGAATCTGTGATTTTTAAGGATAGGCAAAAAGTGGGTTGTTTGGCCCCGGTAAATAGCCAACCACTTGAGAATTGTATTTTTACTACTCCCCCCTAATTTTTGGATCTGAAAGCCACTTGCATCCTCACCATGCTTGTGGCATGCATATCCACCACACTTATAACATGTGAGGATAATTTAGAGGTCCCTTTCCTATAAAATTCCACCAAGCTATTATTAGGGGGTTGTACTAGTGGAATTTCCCAAACATGGATTTTGGAGCTCATTTTTACTGCGTGAAATAATTTTCTATTTATTATTATAGTTTTCAAATTTTTTAGCACACATGAACTCTAAAATTTTCATTTTTTTGCGATCTTATATCTTTTTTATTCACGAGGAAAAATGGGAGAGTGAAAACTCAAGTTTGGATCTGAAAAAAAAAAAATTTGAAATGCACAAATGCTGAGAGAGATAATTCCGAAAAGTATCTGTGATTTTTAAGGATAGGCAAAAAGTGGGTTGTTTGGCCCTGGTAATATCCAACCACATGAGAATTGTACTTTTTCTACTCCCCCCTAATTTTTGGATCTGAAGGCCACTTGCATCCTCAACATGCTTGTGGCATGCATATCCACCACACTTAAAACATGTGAGGATCAGTTAGAGGTCCCTTTCCTATAAAATTCCACCAAGCTATTATTAGGGGGTTGTACTAGTGGAATTTCCCAAACACGGATTTTGGAGCTCATTTTTAGTGCGTGAAATAATTTTCTATTTATTATTATAGTTTTCAAATTTTTTTGCACACATGAACTCTAAAATTTTCATTTTATTGCGATCTTATATCTTTTTTGTTCACGAGGAAAAATGGGAGTGTGAAAACTCAAGTTTGGATCTGACAAAAAAAAAATTTGAAATGCACAAATGCTGAGAGAGATAATTCCGAAAAGTATCTGTGATTTTTACGGATAGGCAAAAAGTTGGTTGTTTGGCCCTGGTAAATAACCAACCACTTGAGAATTGTACTTTTTCTACTCCCCCCTAATTTTTGGATCTGAAGGCCACTTGCATCCTCAACATGCTTGTGGCATGCATATCCACCACACTTAAAACTTGTGAGGATCAGTTAGAGGTCCCTTTCCTATAAAATTCCACCAAGCTATTATTAGGAGGTTGTACAAGTGGAATTTCCCAAACATGGATTTTGGAGCACATTTTTAGTGCGTGAAATAATTTTCTATTAATTATTATAGTTTTCAAATTTTTTTGCACACATGAACTCTAAAATTTTCATTTTGTTGCGATCTTTATCTTTTTTGTTCACGAGGAAAAATGGGAGAGTGAAAACTCAAGTTTGGATCTGACAAAAAAAAAAATTTGAAATGCACAAATGTTGAGAGAGATAATTCCGAAAAGTATCTGTGATTTTGAAGGATAGGCAAAAAGTGGGTTGTTTGGCCCTGGTAAATAACCAACCACTTGAGAATTGTACTTTTTCTACTCCCCCCCTAATTTTTGGATCTGAAGGCCACTTGCATCCTCAACATGCTTGTGGCATGCATATCCACCACACTTAAAACTTGTGAGGATCAGTTAGAGGTCCCTTTCCAATAAAATTCCACCAAGCTATTATTAGGGGGTTGTACTAGTGGAATTTCCCAAACATGGATTTTGAGCTCATTTTTAGTGCGTGAAATAATTTTCTATTTATTATTATAGTTTTCATAATTTTTTTCACACATGAACTCTAAAATTTTCATTTTGTTGCGAACTTATATCTTTTTTGTTTACGAGGAAAAATGGGAGAGTGATAATTCAAGTTTGAAAACTATAGAAAAAAAAATTTGAAATGCACAAATGCTGAGAGAGATAATTCCGAAAATTATCTGTGATTTTTAAGGATAGGCAAAAAGTGGGTTGTTTGGCCCCGGTAAATATCAAACCACTTGAGAATTGTACTTTTTGTACTCCCCCCTAATTTTTGGATCTGAAGGCCACTTGCATCCTCAACATGCTTGTGGCATGCATATCCACCACACTTAAAACATGTGAGGATCAGTTAGAGGTCCCTTTCCTATAAAATTCCACCAAGCTATTATTAGGGGGTTGTACTAGTGGAATTTCCCAAACATGGATTTTGGAGCTCATTTTTACTGCGTGAAATAATTTTCTATTTATTATTATAGTTTTCATATTTTTTTGCCAACATGAACTCTAAAATTTTCATTTTATTGCGATCTTATATCTTTTTTGTTCACGAGGAAAAATGGGAGAGTGAAAACTCAAGTTTGGATCTGACAAAAAAAAAATTTGAAATGCAGAAATGCTGAGAGAGATAATTCCGAAAAGTATCTGTGATTTTTAAGGATAGGCAAAAAGTTGGTTGTTTGGCCCTGGTAAATAACCAACCACTTGAGAATTGTACTTTTTCTACTCCCCCCTAATTTTTTGATCTGAAGGCCACTTGCATCCTCAACATGCTTGTGGCATGCATATCCACCACACTTAAAACTTGTGAGGATCAGTTAGAGGTCCCTTTCCTATAAAATTCCACCAAGCTATTATTAGGGGGTTGTACTAGTGGAATTTCCCAAACATGGATGTTGAGCTCATTTTTAGTGCGTGAAATAATTTTCCATTTATTATTATAGTTTTCAAAAATTTTTTCACACATGAACTCTAAAATTTTCATTTTGTTGCGAACTTATATCTTTTTTGTTTACGAGGAAAAATGGGAGAGTGATAATTCAAGTTTGAAAACTATAAAAAAAAAAATTTGAAATGCACAAATGCTGAGAGAGATAATTCCGAAAAGTATCTGTGATTTTTAAGGATAGGCAAAAAGTGGGTTGTTTGGCCCTGGTAAATAGCCAACTACTTGAGAATTGTATTTTTACTACTCCCCCCTAATTTTTGGATCTGAAGGCCACTTGCACCCTCACCATGCTTGTGGCATGCATATCCACCACACTTAAAACATGTGAGGATAATTTAGAGGTCCCTTTCCTATAAAATTCCACCAACCTATTATTAGGGGGTTGTACTAGTGGAATTTCCCAAACATGGATTTTGGAGCTCATTTTTAGTGTGTGAAATAATTTTCTATTTATTATTATAGTTTTCAAATTTTTTTGCACACATGAACTCTAAAATTTTCATTTTATTGCGATCTTATATCTTTTTTGTTCACGAGGAAAAATGGGAGAGTGAAAACTCAAGTTTGGATCTAAAAAAAAAAAAATTTGAAATGCACAAATGCTGAGAGAGATAATTCCGAAAAGTATTTGTGATTTTTAAGGATAGGCAAAAAGTGGGTTGTTTGGCCCTGGTCAATATCCAACCACTTGAGAATTGTACTTTTTCTACTCCCCCCTAATTTTTGGATCTGAAGGCCACTTGCATCCTCAACATGCTTGTGGCATGCATATCCACCACACTTAAAACATGTGAGGATCAGTTAGAGGTCCCTTTCCTATAAAATTCCACCAAGCTATTATTGGGGGGTTGTACTAGTGGAATTTCCCAAACATGGATTTTGGAGCTCATTTTTAGTGCGTGAAATAATTTTCTATTGATTATTATAGTTTTCAATTTTTTTTGCACACATGAACTCTAAAATTTTCATTTTGTTGGGATCTTATATCTTTTTTGTTCACGAGGAAAAATGGGAGACTGAAAACTCAAGTTTGGATCTGACAAAAAAAAAATTTGAAATGCACAAATGCTGAGAGAGATAATCTGAAAAGTATCTGTGATTTTTAAGGATAGGCAAAAAGTGGGTTGTTTGGCCCTGGTAAATATCCAACCACATGAGAATTGTACTTTTTCTACTCCCCTCTAATTTTTGGATCTGAAGGCCACTTGCATCCTCAACATGCTTGTGGCATGCATATCCACCACACCTAAAACATGTGAGGATCAGTTAGAGGTCCCTTTCCTATACAATTCCACCAAGCTATTATTGGGGGGTTGTACTAGTGGAATTTCCCAAACATGGATTTTGGAGCTCATTTTTAGTGCGTGAAATAATTTTCTATTGATTATTATAGTTTTCAATTTTTTTTGAACACATGAACTCTAAAATTTTCTTTTTGTTGTGATCTTATATCTTTTTTGTTCACGAGGAAAAATGGGAGACTGAAAACTCAAGTTTGGATCTGACAAAAAAAAAATTTGAAATGCACAAATGCTGAGAGAGATAATTCTGAAAAGTATCTGTGATTTTTAAGGATAGGCAAAAAGTGGGTTGTTTGGCCCTGGTAAATAACCAACCACTTGAGAATTGTGCTTTTTCTACTCCCCCCTAATTTTTGGATCTGAAGGCCACTTGCATCCTCACCATGCTTGTGGCATGCATATCCACCACACTTAAAACATGTGAGGATAATTTAGAGGTCCCTTTCCTATAAAATTCCACCAAGCTATTATTAGGGGGTTGTACTAGTGGAATTTCCCAAACATGGATTTTGGAGCTCATTTTTAGTGCGTGAAAAAATTTTCTATTTATTATTATAGTTTTCAAATTTTTTTGCACACATGAACTCTAAAATTTCCATTTTGTTGCGATCTTATATCTTTTTTGTTCACGAGGAAAAATGGGAGAGTGAAAACTCAAGTTTTGATCTGAAAAAAAAAAGATTTGAAATGCATAAATGCTGAGAGAGATAATTCCGAAAAGTATCTGTGATTTTTAAGGATAGGCAAAAAGTGGGTTGTTTGGCCCTGGTCAATATCCAACCACTTGGGAATTGTACTTTTTCTACTCCCCCCTAATTTTTGGATCTGAAGGCCACTTGCATCCTCAACATGCTTGTGGCATGCATATCCACCACACTTAAAACATGTGAGGATCAGTTAGAGGTCCCTTTCCTATAAAATTCCACCAAGCTATTATTAGGGAGTTGTACTAGTGGAATTTCCCAAACATGGATTTTGGAGCTCATTTTTAGTGCGTGAAATAATTTTCTATTGATTATTATAGTTTTCAAATTTTTTAGCACACATGAACTCTAAAATTTTCATTTTGTTGCGATCTTATATCTTTTTTGTTCACGAGGAAAAATGGGAGAGTGAAAACTCAAGTTTTGATCTGAAAAAAAAAAAATTTGAAAAGCACAAATGCTGAGAGAGATAATTCCGAAAAGTATCTGTGATTTTTAAGGAAAGGCAAAAAGTGGGTTGTTTGGCCCTGGTCAATATCCAACCACTTGGGAATTGTACTTATTCTACTCCCCCCTAATTTTTGGATCTGAAGGCCACTTGCATCCTCAACATGCTTGTGGCATGCATATCCACCACACTTGAAACATGTGAGGATCAGTTAGAGGTCCCTTTCCTATAAAATTCCACCAACCAAATATTAGGGGGTTGTACTAGTGGAATTTCCCAAACATGGATTTTGGAGCACATTTTTAGTGCGTGAAATAATTTTCTATTTATTATTATAGTTTTCAAATTTTTTTGCACACATGAACTCTAAAATTTTCATTTTGTTGCGATCTTTATCTTTTTTGTTCACGAGGAAAAATGGGAGAGTGAAAACTCAAGTTTGGATCTGACAAAAAAAAAATTTGAAATGCACAAATGGTGAGAGAGATAATTCTGAAAAGTATCTGTGATTTTTAAGGATAGGCAAAAAGTGGGTTGTTTGGCCCTGGTAAATAACCAACCACTTGAGAATTGTACTTTTTCTACTCCCCCCTAATTTTTGGATCTGAAGGCCACTTGCATCCTCAACATGCTTGTGGCATGCATATCCACCACACTTAAAACTTGTGAGGATCAGTTAGAGGTCCCTTTCCTATAAAATTCCACCAAGCTTTTATTAGGGGGTTGTACTAGTGGAATTTCCCAAACATGGATTTTGGAGCTCATTTTTAGTGCGTGAAATAATTTTCTATTTATTATTATAGTTTTCAAATTTTTTTTCACACATGAACTCCAAAATTTTCATTTTGTTGCGAACTTATATCTTTTTTGTTTACGAGGAAAAATGGGAGAGTGATAATTCAAGTTTGAAAACTATAAAAAAAAAAATTTGAAATGCACAAATGCTTAGAGAGATAATTCCGAAAAGTATATGTGATTTTTAAGGATAGACAAAAAGTGGGTTGTTTGGCCCCGGTAAATATCCAACCACTTGAGAATTGTACTTTTTCTACTCCCCCCTAATTTTTGGATCTGAAGGCCACTTGCATCCTCAACATGCTTGTGGCATGCATATCCACCACACTTAAAACATGTGAGGATCAGTTAGAGGTCCCTTTCCTATAAAATTCCACCAAGCAATTATTAGGGGGTTGTACTAGTGGAATTTCCCAAACATGGATTTTGGAGCTCATTTTTAGTGCGTGAAATAATTTTCTATTTATTATTATAGTTTTCAAATTTTTTAGCACACATGAACTCTAAAATTTTCATTTTTTTGCGATCTTATATCTTTTTTGTTCACGAGGGAAAATGGGAGAGTGAAAACTCAAGTTTGGATCTGAAAAAAAAAAATTTGAAATGCACAAATGCTGAGAGAGATAATTCTGAAAAGTATCTGTGATTTTTAAGGATAGGCAAAAAGTGGGTTGTTTGGCCCTGGTAAATAACCAACCACTTGAGAATTGTACTTTTTCTACTCCCCCCTAATTTTTGGATCTGAAGGCCACTTGCATCCTCAACATGCTTGTGGCATGCATATCCACCACACTTAAAACTTGTGAGGATCAGTTAGAAGTCCCTTTCCTATAAAATTCCACCAACCTATTATTAGGGGGTTGTACTAGTGGAATTTCCCAAACATTGATTTTGGAGCTCATTTTTAGTGTGTGAAATAATTTTCTATTTATTATTATAGTTTTCAATTTTTTTTGCACACATGAACTCTAAAATTTTCATTTTGTTGTGATCTTATATCTTTTTTGTTCACGAGGAAAAATGGGAGACTGAAAACTCAAGTTTGGATCTGACAAAAAAAAAATTTGAAATGCACAAATGCTGAGAGAGATAATTCTGAAAAGTATCTGTGATTTTTAAGGATAGGCAAAAAGTGGGTTGTTTGGCCCTGGTAAATAGCCAACCACTTGAGAATTGTATTTTTAATACTCCCCCCTAATTTTTGGATCTGAAGGCCACTTGCATCCTCACCATGCTTGTGGCATGCATATCCAGCACACTTAAAACATGTGAGGATAATTTAGAGGTCCCTTTCCTATAAAATTCCACCAAGCTATTATTAGGGGGTTGTACTAGTGGAATTTCCCAAACATGGATTTTGGAGCTCATTTTTAGTGCGTGAAATAATTTTCTATTTATTATTATAGTTTTCAAATTTTTTTGCACACATGAACTCTAAAATTTTCATTTTGTTGCGATCTTATATCTTTTTTGTTCACGACGAAAAATGGGAGAGTGAAAACTCAAGCTTTGATCTGAAAAAAATAAAATTTGAAATGCATAAATGCTGAGAGAGATAATTCCGAAAAGTATCTGTGATTTTTAAGGATAGGCAAAAAGTGGGTTGTTTGGCCCTGGTCAATATCCAACCACTTGGGAATTGTACTTTTTCTACTCCCCCCTAATTTTTGGATCTGAAGGCCACTTGCATCCTCAACATGCTTGTGGCATGCATATCCACCACACTTAAAACATGTGAGGATCAGTTAGAGGTCCCTTTCCTATAAAATTCCACCAAGCTATTATTAGGGAGTTGTACTAGTGGAATTTTCCCAAACATGGATTTTGGAGCTCATTTTTAGTGCGTGAAATAATTTTCTATTGATTATTATAGTTTTCAAATTTTTTAGCACACATGAACTCTAAAATTTTCATTTTGTTGCGATCTTATATCTTTTTTGTTCACGAGGAAAAATGGGAGAGTGAAAACTCAAGTTTTGATCTGAAAAAAAAAAAATTTGAAAAGCACAAATGCTGAGAGAGATAATTCCGAAAAGTATCTGTGATTTTTAAGGAAAGGCAAAAAGTGGGTTGTTTGGCCCTGGTCAATATCCAACCACTTGGGAATTGTACTTATTCTACTCCCCCCTAATTTTTGGATCTGAAGGCCACTTGCATCCTCAACATGCTTGTGGCATGCATATCCACCACACTTGAAACATGTGAGGATCAGTTAGAGGTCCCTTTCCTATAAAATTCCACCAACCAAATATTAGGGGGTTGTACTAGTGGAATTTCCCAAACATGGATTTTGGAGCACATTTTTAGTGCGTGAAATAATTTTCTATTTATTATTATAGTTTTCAAATTTTTTTGCACACATGAACTCTAAAATTTTCATTTTGTTGCGATCTTTATCTTTTTTGTTCACGAGGAAAAATGGGAGAGTGAAAACTCAAGTTTGGATCTGACAAAAAAAAAATTTGAAATGCACAAATGGTGAGAGAGATAATTCCGAAAAGTATCTGTGATTTTTAAGGATAGGCAAAAAGTGGGTTGTTTGGCCCTGGTAAATAACCAACCACTTGAGAATTGTACTTTTTCTACTCCCCCCTAATTTTTGGATCTGAAGGCCACTTGCATCCTCAACATGCTTGTGGCATGCATATCCACCACACTTAAAACTTGTGAGGATCAGTTAGAGGTCCCTTTCCTATAAAATTCCACCAAGCTTTTATTAGGGGGTTGTACTAGTGGAATTTCCCAAACATGGATTTTGGAGCTCATTTTTAGTGCGTGAAATAATTTTCTATTTATTATTATAGTTTTCAAATTTTTTTTCACACATGAACTCTAAAATTTTCATTTTGTTGCGAACTTATATCTTTTTTGTTTACGAGGAAAAATGGGAGAGTGATAATTCAAGTTTGAAAACTATAAAAAAAAAAATTTGAAATGCACAAATGCTTAGAGAGATAATTCCGAAAAGTATATGTGATTTCTAAGGATAGACAAAAAGTGGGTTTTTTGGCCCCGGTAAATATCCAACCACTTGAGAATTATACTTTTTCTACTCCCCCCTAATTTTTGGATCTGAAGGCCACTTGCATCCTCAACATGCTTGTGGCATGCATATCCACCACACTTAAAACATGTGAGGATCAGTTAGAGGTCCCTTTCCTATAAAATTCCACCAAGCTATTATTAGGGGGTTGTACTAGTGGAATTTCCCAAACATGGATTTTGGAGCTCATTTTTAGTGCGTGAAATAATTTTCTATTTATTATTATAGTTTTCAAATTTTTTAGCACACATGAACTCTAAAATTTTCATTTTTTTGCGATCTTATATCTTTTTTGTTCACGAGGGAAAATGGGAGAGTGAAAACTCAAGTTTGGATCTGAAAAAAAAAAATTTGAAATGGACAAATGCTGAGAGAGATAATTCCGAAAAGTATCTGTGATTTTTAAGGATAGGCAAAAAGTGGGTTGTTTGGCCCTGGTCAATATCCAACCACTTGAGAATTGTACTTTTTCTACTCCCCCCTAATTTTTGGATCTGAAGGCCACTTGCATCTTCAACATGCTTGTGGCATGCATATCCACCACACTTAAAACATGTGAGGATCAGTTAGAGGTCCCTCTCCTATAAAATTCCACCAACCTATTATTAGGGGGTTGTACTAGTGGAATTTCCCAAACATTGATTTTGGAGCTCATTTTTAGTGTGTGAAATAATTTTCTATTTATTATTATAGTTTTCAATTTTTTTTGCACACATGAACTCTAAAATTTTCATTTTGTTGTGATCTTATATCTTTTTTGTTCACGAGGAAAAATGGGAGACTGAAAACTCAAGTTTGGATCTGACAAAAAAAAAATTTGAAATGCACAAATGCTGAGAGAGATAATTCTGAAAAGTATCTGTGATTTTTAAGGATAGGCAAAAAGTGGGTTGTTTGGCCCTGGTAAATAGCCAACCACTTGAGAATTGTATTTTTAATACTCCCCCCTAATTTTTGGATCTGAAGGCCACTTGCATCCTCACCATGCTTGTGGCATGCATATCCACCACACTTAAAACATGTGAGGATAATTTAGAGGTCCCTTTCGTATAAAATTCCACCAAGCTATTATTAGGGGGTTGTACTAGTGGAATTTCCTAAACATGGATTTTGGAGCTCATTTTTAGTGCGTGAAATAATTTTCTATTTATTATTATAGTTTTCAAATTTTTTTGCACACATGAACTCTAAAATTTTCATTTTGTTGCGATCTTATATCTTTTTTGTTCACGAGGAAAAATGGGAGAGTGAAAACTCAAGTTTTGATCTGAAAAAAATAAAATTTGAAATGCATAAATGCTGAGAGAGATAATTCCGAAAAGTATCTGTGATTTTTAAGGATAGGCAAAAAGTGGGTTGTTTGGCCCTGGTCAATATCCAACCACTTGGGAATTGTACTTTTTCTACTCCCCCCTAATTTTTGGATCTGAAGGCCACTTGCATCCTCAACATGCTTGTGGCATGCATATCCACCACACTTAAAACATGTGAGGATCAGTTAGAGGTCCCTTTCCTATAAAATTCCACCAAGCTATTATTAGGGAGTTGTACTAGTGGAATTTCCCAAACATGGATTTTGGAGCTCATTTTTAGTGCGTGAAATAATTTTCTATTGATTATTATAGTTTTCAAATTTTTTTGCACACATGAACTCTAAAATTTTCATTTTGTTGCGATCTTATATCTTTTTTGTTCACGAGGAAAAATGGGAGAGTGAAAACTCAAGTTTTGATCTGAAAAAAAAAAAATTTGAAATGAGCAAATGCTGAGAGAGATAATTCCGAAAAGTATCTGTGATTTTTAAGGATAGGCAAAAAGTGGGTTGTTTGGCCCTGGTCAATATCCAACCACTTGGGAATTGTACTTTTTCTACTCCCCCCTAATTTTTGGATCTGAAGGCCACTTGCATCCTCAACATGCTTGTGGCATGCATATCCACCACACTTGAAACATGTGAGGATCAGTTAGAGGTCCCTTTCCTATAAAATTCCACCAACCAAATATTAGGGGGTTGTACTAGTGGAATTTCCCAAACATGGATTTTGGAGCACATTTTTAGTGCGTGAAATAATTTTCTATTTATTATTATAGTTTTCAAATTTTTTTGCACACATGAACTCTAAAATTTTCATTTTGTTGCGATCTTTATCTTTTTTGTTCACGAGGAAAAATGGGAGAGTGAAAACTCAAGTTTGGATCTGACAAAAAAAAAATTTGAAATGCACAAATGGTGAGAGAGATAATTCCGAAAAGTATCTGTGATTTTTAAGGATAGGCAAAAAGTGGGTTGTTTGGCCCTGGTAAATAACCAACCACTTGAGAATTGTACTTTTTCTACTCCCCCCTAATTTTTGGATCTGAAGGCCACTTGCATCCTCAACATGCTTGTGGCATGCATATCCGCCACACTTAAAACTTGTGAGGATCAGTTAGAGGTCCCTTTCCTATAAAATTCCACCAAGCTTTTATTAGGGGGTTGTACTAGTGGAATTTCCCAAACATGGATTTTGGAGCTCATTTTTTGTGCGTGAAATAATTTTCTATTTATTATTATAGTTTTCAAATTTTTTTTCACACATGAACTCTAAAATTTTCATTTTGTTGCGAACTTATATCTTTTTTGTTTACGAGGAAAAATGGGAGAGTGATAATTCAAGTTTGAAAACTATAAAAAAAAAAATTTGAAATGCACAAATGCTTAGAGAGATAATTCCGAAAAGTATATGTGATTTTTAAGGATAGACAAAAAGTGGGTTGTTTGGCCCCGGTAAATATCCAACCACTTGAGAATTGTACTTTTTCTACTCCCCCCTAATTTTTGGATCTGAAGGCCACTTGCATCCTCAACATGCTTGTGGCATGCATATCCACCACACTTAAAACATGTGAGGATCAGTTAGAGGTCCCTTTCCTATAAAATTCCACCAAGCTATTATTAGGGGGTTGTACTAGTGAAATTTCCCAAACATGGATTTTGGAGCTCATTTTTAGTGCGTGAAATAATTTTCTATTTATTATTATAGTTTTCAAATTTTTTTGCACACATGAACTCTAAATTTTTCATTTTGTTGCGATCTTATATCTTTTTTATTCACAAGGAAAAATGGGAGAGTGAAAACTCAAGTTTGGATCTAAAAAAAAAAAAATTTGAAATGCACAAATGCTGAGAGAGATTATTCCGAAAAGTATTTGTGATTTTTAAGGATAGGCAAAAAGTGGGTTGTTTGACCCTGGTCAATATCCAACCACTTGAGAATTGTACTTTTTCTACTCCCCCCTAATTTTTGGATCTGAAGGCCACTTGCATCCTCAACATGCTTGTGGCATGCATATCCACCACACTTAAAACATGTGAGGATCAGTTAGAGGTCCCTTTCCTATAAAATTCCACCAACCTATTATTAGGGGGTTGTACTAGTGGAATTTCCCAAACATGGATTTTGGAGCTCATTTTTAGTGCGTGAAATAATTTTCTATTGATTATTATAGTTTTCAATTTTTTTTGCACACATGAACTCTAAAATTTTCATTTTGTTGTGATCTTATATCTTTTTTGTTCACGAGGAAAAATGGGAGACTGAAAACTCAAGTTTGGATCTGACAAAAAAAAAATTTGAAATGTACAAATGCTGAGAGAGATTATTCTGAAAAGTATCTGTGATTTTTAAGGATAGGCAAAAAGTGGGTTGTTTGGCCCTGGTAAATAGCCAACCACTTGAGAATTGTATTTTTACTACTCCCCCCTAATTTTTGGAACTGAAGGCCACTTGCATCCTCACCATGCTTGTGGCATGCATATCCGCCACACTTAAAACATGTGAGGATAATTTAGAGGTCCCTTTCCTATAAAATTCCACCAAGCTATTATTAGGGGGTTGTACTAGTGGAATTTCCCAAACATGGATTTTTGAGCTCATTTTTAGTGCGTGAAATAATTTCCTATTTATTATTATAGTTTTCAAATTTTTTAGCACACATGAACTCTAAAATTTTCATTTTTTTGCGATCTTATATCTTTTTTGTTCACGAGGGAAAATGGGAGAGTGAAAACTCAAGTTTGGATCTGACAAAAAAAAATTTGAAATGCACAAATGCTGAGAGAGATAATTCCGAAAAGTATCTGTGATTTTTAAGGATAGGCAAAAAGTGGGTTGTTTGGCCCTGGTCAATATCCAACCACCTGAGAATTGTACTTTTTCTACTCCCCCCTAATTTGTGGATCTGAAGGCCACTTGCATCCTCAACATGCTTGTGGCATGCATATCCACCACACTTAAAACATGTGAGGATTAGTTAGAGGTCCCTTTCCTATAAAATTCCACCAACCTATTATTAGGGGGTTGTACTAGTGGAATTTCCCAAACATTGATTTTGGAGCTCATTTTTAGTGTGTGAAATAATTTTGTATTTATTATTATAGTTTTCAATTTTTTTTGCACACATGAACTCTAAAATTTTCATTTCGTTGTGATCTTATATCTTTTTTGTTCACGAGGAAAAATGGGAGACTGAAAACTCAAGTTTGGATCTGACAAAAAAAAAATTTGAAATGCACAAATGCTGAGAGAGATAATTCTGAAAAGTATCTGTGATTTTTAAGGATAGGCAAAAAGTGGGTTGTTTGGCCCTGGTAAATAGCCAACCACTTGAGAATTGTATTTTTACTACTCCCCCCTAATTTTTGGATCTGAAGGCCACTTGCATCCTCACCATGCTTGTGGCATGCATATCCACCACACTTAAAACATGTGAGGATAATTTAGAGGTCCCTTTCTTATAAAATTCCACCAAGCTATTATTAGGGGGTTGTACTAGTGGAATTTCCCAAACATGGATTTTGGAGCTCATTTTTACTGCATGAAATAATTTTCTATTTATTATTATAGTTTTCAAATTTTTTAGCACACATGAACTCTAAAATTTTCATTTTTTTGCGATCTTATATCTTTTTTGTTCACGAGGAAAAATGGGAGAGTGAAAACTCAAGTTTGGATCTGAAAAAAAAAAAATTTGAAATGCACAAATGCTGAGAGAGAAAATTCCGAAAAGTATCTGTGATTTTTAAGGATAGGCAAAAAGTGGGTTGTTTGGCCCTGGTAATATCCAACCACATGAGAATTGTACTTTTTCTACTCCCCCCTAATTTTTGGATCTGAAGGCCACTTGCATCCTCAACATGCTTGTGGCATGCATATCCACCACACTTAAAACATGTGAGGATCAGTTAGAGGTCCCTTTCCTATAAAATTCCACCAAGCTATTATTAGGGGGTTGTACTAGTGGAATTTCCCAAACATGGATTTTGGAGCTCATTTTTACTGCGTGAAATAATTTTCTATTTATTATTATAGTTTTCAAATTTTTTTGCACACATGAACTCTAAAATTTTCATTTTATTGCGATCTTATATCTTTTTTGTTCACGAGGAAAAATGGGAGAGTGAAAACTCAAGTTTGGATCTGACAAAAAAAAAATTTGAAATGCACAAATGCTGAGAGAGATAATTCCGAAAAGTATCTGTGATTTTTAAGGATAGGCAAAAAGTTGGTTGTTTGGCCCTGGTAAATAACCAACCACTTGAGAATTGTACTTTTTCTACTCCCCCCTAATTTTTGGATCTGAAGGCCACTTGCATCCTCAACATGCTTGTGGCATGCATATCCACTACACTTAAAACTTGTGAGGATCAGTTAGAGGTCCCTTTCCTATAAAATTCCACCAAGCTATTATTAGGGGGTTGTACTAGTGGAATTTCCCAAACATGGATTTTGGAACACATTTTTAGTGCGTGAAATAATTTTCTATTAATTATTATAGTTTTATAATTTTTTTGCACACATGAACTCTAAAATTTTCATTTTGTTGCGATCTTTATCTTTTTGGTTCACGAGGAAAAATGGGAGAGTGAAAACTCAAGTTTGGATCTGACAAAAAAAAAAATTTGAAATGCACAAATGTTGAGAGAGATAATTCCGAAAAGTATCTGTGATTTTGAAGGATAGGCAAAAAGTGGGTTGTTTGGCCCTGGTAAATAACCAACCACTTGAGAATTGTACTTTTTCTACTCCCCCCTAATTTTTGGATCTGAAGGCCACTTGCATCCTCAACATGCTTGTGGCATGCATATCCACCACACTTAAAACTTGTGAGGATCAGTTAGAGGTCCCTTTCCTATAAAATTCCACCAACCTATTATTAGGGGGTTGTACTAGTGGAATTTCCCAAACATTGATTTTGGAGCTCATTTTTAGTGTGTGAAATAATTGTCTATTTATTATTATAGTTTTCAATTTTTTTTGCACACATGAACTCTAAAATTTTCATTTTGTTGTGATCTTATATCTTTTTTGTTCACGAGGAAAAATGGGAGACTGAAAACTCAAGTTTGGATCTGACAAAAAAAAAATTTGAAATGCACAAATGCTGAGAGAGATAATTCTGAAAAGTATCTGTGATTTTTAAGGATAGGCAAAAAGTGGGTTGTTTGGCCCTGGTAAATAGCCAACCACTTGAGAATTATATTTTTAATACTCCCCCCTAATTTTTGGATCTGAAGGCCACTTGCATCCTCACCATGCTTGTGGCATGCATATCCACCACACTTAAAACATGTGAGGATAATTTAGAGGTCCCTTTCCTATAAAATTCCACCAAGCTATTATTAGGGGGTTGTACTAGTGGAATTTCCCAAACATGGATTTTGGAGCTCATTTTTACTGCATGAAATAATTTTCTATTTATTATTATAGTTTTCAAATTTTTTAGCACACATGAACTCTAAAATTTTCATTTTTTTGCGATCTTATATCTTTTTTGTTCACGAGGAAAAATGGGAGAGTGAAAACTCAAGTTTGGATCTGAAAAAAAAAAAATTTGAAATGCACAAATGCTGAGAGAGATAATTCCGAAAAGTATCTGTGATTTTTAAGGATAGGCAAAAAGTGGGTTGTTTGGCCCTGGTAATATCCAACCACATGAGAATTGTACTTTTTCTACTCCCCCCTAATTTTTGGATCTGAAGGCCACTTGCATCCTCAACATGCTTGTGGCATGCATATCCACCACACTTAAAACATGTGAGGATCAGTTAGAGGTCCCTTTCCTATAAAATTCCACCAAGCTATTATTAGGGGGTTGTACCAGTGGAATTTCCCAAATATGGATTTTGGAGCTCATTTTTACTGCGTGAAATAATTTTCTATTTATTATTATAGTTTTCAAATTTTTTTGCCAACATGAACTCTAAAATTTTCATTTTATTGCGATCTTATATCTTTTTTGTTCACGAGGAAAAATGGGAGAGTGAAAACTCAAGTTTGGATCTGACAAAGAAAAAATTTGAAATGCACAAATGCTGAGAGAGATAATTCCGAAAAGTATCTGTGATTTTTAAGGATAGGCAAAAAGTTGGTTGTTTGGCCCTGGAAAATAACCAACCACTTGAGAATTGTACTTTTTCTACTCCCCCCTAATTTTTGGATCTGAAGGCCACTTGCATCCTCAACATGCTTGTGGCATGCATATCCACCACACTTAAAACTTGTGAGGATCAGTTAGAGGTCCCTTTCCTATAAAATTCCACCAAGCTATTATTAGGGGGTTGTACTAGTGGAATTTCCCAAACATGGATTTTGGAGCACATTTTTAGTGCGTGAAATAATTTTCTATTAATTATTATAGTTTTATAATTTTTTTGCACACATGAACTCTAAAATTTTCATTTTGTTGCGATCTTTATCTTTTTTGTTCACGAGGAAAAATGGGAGAGTGAAAACTCAAGTTTGGATCTGACAAAAAAAAAAATTTGAAATGCACAAATGTTGAGAGAGATAATTCCGAAAACTATCTGTGATTTTGAAGGATAGGCAAAAAGTGGGTTGTTTGGCCCTGGTAAATAACCAACCACTTGAGAATTGTACTTTTTCTACTCCCCCCTAATTTTTGGATCTGAAGGCTACTTGCATCCTCAACATGCTTGTGGCATGCATATCCACCACACTTAAAACTTGTGAGGATCAGTTAGAGGTCCCTTTCCTATAAAATTCCACCAACCTATTATTAGGGGGTTGTACTAGTGGAATTTCCCAAACATTGATTTTGGAGCTCATTTTTAGAGTGTGAAATAATTTTCTATTTATTATTATAGTTTTCAATTTTTTTTGCACACATGAACTCTAAAATTTTCATTTTGTTGTGATCTTATATCTTTTTTGTTCACGAGGAAAAATGGGAGACTGAAAACTCAAGTTTGGATCTGACAAAAAAAAAATTTGAAATGCACAAATGCTGAGAGAGATAATTCTGAAAAGTATCTGTAATTTTTAAGGATAGGCAAAAAGTGGGTTGTTTGGCCCTGGTAATATCCAACCACATGAGAATTGTACTTTTTCTACTCCCCCCTAATTTTTGGATCTGAAGGCCACTTGCATCCTCAACATACTTGTGGCATGCATATCCACCACACTTAAAACATGTGAGGATCAGTTAGAGGTCCCTTTCCTATAAAATTCCACCAAGCTATTATTAGGGGGTTGTACTAGTGGAATTTCCCAAACATGGATTTTGGAGCTCATTTTTACTGCGTGAAATAATTTTCTATTTATTATTATAGTTTTCAAATTTTTTTGCCAACATGAACTCTAAAATTTTCATTTTATTGCGATCTTATATCTTTTTTGTTCACGAGGAAAAATGGGAGAGTGAAAACTCAAGTTTGGATCTGACAAAAAAAAAATTTGAAATGCACAAATGCTGAGAGAGATAATTCCGAAAAGTATCTGTGATTTTTAAGGATAGGCAAAAAGTTGGTTGTTTGGCCCTGGTAAATAACCAACCACTTGAGAATTGTACTTTTTCTACTCCCCCCTAATTTTTGGATCTGAAGGCCACTTGCATCCTCAACATGCTTGTAGCATGCATATCCACCACACTTAAAACTTGTGAGGATCAGTTAGAGGTCCCTTTCCTATTACTAGGGGGTTGTACTAGTGGAATTTCCCAAACATGGATTTTGGAGCACATTTTTAGTGCGTGAAATAATTTTCTATTAATTATTATAGTTTTATAATTTTTTTGCACACATGAACTCTAAAATTTTCATTTTGTTGCGATCTTTATCTTTTTTGTTCACGAGGAAAAATGGGAGAGTGAAAACTCAAGTTTGGATCTGACAAAAAAAAAAATTTGAAATGCACAAATGTTGAGAGAGATAATTCCGAAAAGTTTCTGTGATTTTGAAGGATAGGCAAAAAGTGGGTTGTTTGGCCCTGGTAAATAACCAACCACTTGAGAATTGTACTTTTTCTACTCCCCCCTAATTTTTGGATCTGAAGGCCACTTGCATCCTCAACATGCTTGTGGCACGCATATCCACCACACTTAAAACTTGTGAGGATCAGTTAGAGGTCCCTTTCCTATAAAATTCCACCAAGCTATTATTAGGGGGTTGTACTAGTGGAATTTCCCAAACATTGATTTTGGAGCTCATTTTTAGTGTGTGAAATAATTTTCTATTTATTATTATAGTTTTCAATTTTTTTTGCACACATGAACTCTAAAATTTTCATTTTGTTGTGATCTTATATCTTTTTTGTTCACGAGGAAAAATGGGAGACTGAAAACTCAAGTTTGGATCTCACAAAAAAAAAATTTGAAATGCACAAATGCTGAGAGAGATAATTCTGAAAAGTATCTGTGATTTTTAAGGATAGGCAAAAAGTGGGTTGTTTGGCCCTGGTAAATAGCCAACCACTTGAGAATTGTATTTTTAATACTCCCCCCTAATTTTTGGATCTGAAGGCCACTTGCATCCTCACCATGCTTGTGGCATGCATATCCACCACACTTAAAACATGTGAGGATAATTTAGAGGTCCCTTTCCTATAAAATTCCACCAAGCTATTATTAGGGGGTTGTACTAGTGGAATTTCCAAAACATGGATTTTGGAGCTCATTTTTACTGCATGAAATAATTTTCTATTTATTATTATAGTTTTCAAATTTTTTAGCACACATGAACTCTAAAATTTTCATTTTTTTGCGATCTTATTTCTTTTTTGTTCACGAGGAAAAATGGGAGAGTGAAAACTCAAGTTTGGATCTGAAAAAAAAAAAATTTGAAATGCACAAATGCTGAGAGAGATAATTCCGAAAAGTATCTGTGATTTTTAAGGATAGGCAAAAAGTGGGTTGTTTGGCCCTGGTAATATCCAACCACATGAGAATTGTACTTTTTCTACTCCCCCCTAATTTTTGGATCTGAAGGCCACTTGCATCCTCAACATGCTTGTGGCATGCATATCCACCACACTTAAAACATGTGAGGATCAGTTAGAGGTCCCTTTCCTATAAAATTCCACCAAGCTATTATTAGGGGGTTGTACTAGTGGAATTTCCCAAACATGGATGTTGGAGCTCATTTTTACTGCGTGAAATAATTTTCTATTTATTATTATAGTTTTCAAATTTTTTTGCCAACATGAACTCTAAAATTTTCATTTTATTGCGATCTTATATCTTTTTTGTTCACGAGGAAAAATGGGAGACTGAAAACTCAAGTTTGGATCTGACAAAAAAAAAATTTGAAATGCACAAATGCTGAGAGAGATAATTCCGAAAAGTATCTGTGATTTTTAAGGATAGGCAAAAAGTTGGTTGTTTGGCCCTGGTAAATAACCAACCACTTGAGAATTGTACTTTTTCTACTCCCCCCTAATTTTTGGATCTGAAGGCCACTTGCATCCTCAACATGCTTGTGGCATGCATATCCACCACACTTAAAACTTGTGAGGATCAGTTAGAGGTCCCTTTCCTATAAAATTCCACCAAGCTATTATTAGGGGGTTGTACTTGTGGAATTTCCCAAACATGGATTTTGGAGCACATTTTTAGTGCGTGAAATAATTTTCTATTAATTATTATAGTTTTATAATTTTTTTGCACACATGAACTCTAAAATTTTCACTTTGTTGCGATCTTTATCTTTTTTGTTCACGAGGAAAAATGGGAGAGTGAAAACTCAAGTTTGGATCTGACAAAAAAAAAAATTTGAAATGCACAAATGTTGAGAGAGATAATTCCGAAAAGTATCTGTGATTTTGAAGGATAGGCAAAAAGTGGGTTGTTTGGCCCTGGTAAATAACCAACCACTTGAGAATTGTACTTTTGCTACTCCCCCCTAATTTTTGGATCTGAAGGCCACTTGCATCCTCAACATGCTTGTGGCATGCATATCCACCACACTTAAAACTTGTGAGGATCAGTTAGAGGTCCCTTTCCTATAAAATTCCACCAACCTATTATTAGGGGGTTGTACTAGTGGAATTTCCCAAACAATGATTTTGGAGCTCATTTTTAGTGTGTGAAATAATTCTCTATTTATTATTATAGTTTTCAATTTTTTTTGCACACATGAACTCTAAAATTTTCATTTTGTTGTGATCTTATATCTTTTTTGTTCACGAGGAAAAATGGGAGACTGAAAACTCAAGTTTGGATCTGACAAAAAAAAAATTTGAAATGCACAAATGCTGAGAGAGATAATTCTGAAAAGTATCTGTGATTTTTAAGGATAGGCAAAAAGTGGGTTGTTTGGCCCTGGTAAATAGCCAACCACTTGAGAATTGTATTTTTAATACTCCCCCCTAATTTTTGGATCTGAAGGCCACTTGCATCCTCACCATCCTTGTGGCATGCATATCCAGCACACTTAAAACATGTGAGGATAATTTAGAGGTCCCTTTCCTATAAAATTCCACCAAGCTATTATTAGGGGGTTGTACTAGTGGAATTTCCCGAACATGGATTTTGGAGCTCATTTTTAGTGCGTGAAATAATTTTCTATTTATTATTATAGTTTTCAAATTTTTTTGCACACATGAACTCTAAAATTTTCATTTTGTTGCGATCTTATATCTTTTTTGTTCACGAGGAAAAATGGGAGAGTGAAAACTCAAGTTTTGATCTGAAAAAAATAAAATTTTAAATGCATAAATGCTGAGAGAGATAATTCCGAAAAGTATCTGTGATTTTTAAGGATAGGCAAAAAGTGGGTTGTTTGGCCCTGGTCAATATCCAACCAGTTGGGAATTGTACTTTTTCTACTCCCCCCTAATTTTTGGATCTGAAGGCCACTTGCATCCTCAACATGCTTGTGGCATGCATATCCACCACACTTAAAACATGTGAGGATCAGTTAGAGGTCCCTTTCCTATAAAATTCCACCAAGCTATTATTAGGGAGTTGTACTAGTGGAATTTCCCAAACATGGATTTTGGAGCTCATTTTTAGTGCGTGAAATAATTTTCTATTGATTATTATAGTTTTCAAATTTTTTTGCGCACATGAACTCTAAAATTTACATTTTGTTGCGATCTTATATCTTTTTTGTTCACGAGGAAAAATGGGAGAGTGAAAACAAGTTTTGATCTGAAAAAAAAAAAATTTGAAATGAGCAAATGCTGAGAGAGATAATTCCGAAAAGTATCTGTGATTTTTAAGGATAGGCAAAAAGTGGGTTGTTTGGCCCTGGTCAATATCCAACCACTTGGGAATTGTACTTTTTCTACTCCCCCCTAATTTTTGGATCTGAAGGCCACTTGCATCCTCAACATGCTTGTGGCATGCATATCCACCACACTTGAAACATGTGAGGATCAGTTAGAGGTCCCTTTCCTATAAAATTCCACCAACCAAATATTATGGGGTTGTACTAGTGGAATTTCCCAAACATGGATTTTGGAGCACATTTTTAGTGCGTGAAATAATTTTCTATTTATTATTATAGTTTTCAAATTTTTTTGCACACATGAACTCTAAAATTTTCATTTTGTTGCGATCTTTATCTTTTTTGTTCACGAGGAAAAATGGGAGAGTGAAAACTCAAGTTTGGATCTGACAAAAAAAAAATTTGAAATGCACAAATGGTGAGAGAGATAATTCCGAAAAGTATCTGTGATTTTTAAGGATAGGCAAAAAGTGGGTTGTTTGGCCCTGGTAAATAACCAACCACTTGAGAATTGTACTTTTTCTACTCCCCCCTAATTTTTGGATCTGAAGGCCACTTGCATCCTCAACATGCTTGTGGCATGCATATCCACCACACTTAAAACTTGTGAGGATCAGTTAGAGGTCCCTTTCCTATAAAATTCCACCAAGCTTTTATTAGGGGGTTGTACTAGTGGAATTTCCCAAACATGGATTTTGGAGCTCATTTTTAGTGCGTGAAATAATTTTCTATTTATTATTATAGTTTTTAAATTTTTTTTCACACATGAACTCTAAAATTTTCATTTTGTTGCGAACTTATATCTTTTTTGTTTACGAGGAAAAATGGGAGAGTGATAATTCAAGTTTGAAAACTATAAAAAAAAAAATCTGAAATGCACAAATGCTTAGAGAGATAATTCCGAAAAGTATATGTGATTTTTAAGGATAGACAAAAAGTGGGTTGTTTGGCCCCGGTAAATATCCAACCACTTGAGAATTGTACTTTTTCTACTCCCCCCTAATTTTTGGATCTGAAGGCCACTTGCATCCTCAACATGCTTGTGGCATGCATATCCACCACACTTAAAACATGTGAGGATCAGTTAGAGGTCCCTTTCTATAAAATTCCACCAAGCTATTATTAGGGGGTTGTACTAGTGAAATTTCCCAAACATGGATTTTGGAGCTCATTTTTAGTGCGTGAAATAATTTTCAATTTATTATTATAGTTTTCAAATTTTTTTGCACACATGAACTCTAAATTTTTCATTTTGTTGCGATCTTATATCTTTTTTATTCACAAGGAAAAATGGGAGAGTGAAAACTCAAGTTTGGATCTAAAAAAAAAAAAATTTGAAATGCACAAATGCTGAGAGAGATAATTCCGAAAAGTATTTGTGATTTTTAAGGATAGGCAAAAAGTGGGTTGTTTGACCCTGGTCAATATCCAACCACTTGAGAATTGTACTTTTTCTACTCCCCCCTAATTTTTGGATCTGAAGGCCACTTGCATCCTCAACATGCTTGTGGCATGCATATCCACCACACTTAAAACATGTGAGGATCAGTTAGAGGTCCCTTTCCTATAAAATTCCACCAACCTATTATTAGGGGGTTGTACTAGTGGAATTTCCCAAACATGGATTTTGGAGCTCATTTTTAGTGCGTGAAATAATTTTCTATTGATTATTATAGTTTTCAATTTTTTTTGCACACATGAACTCTAAAATTTTCATTTTGTTGTGATCTTATATCTTTTTTGTTCACGAGGAAAAATGGGAGACTGAAAACTCAAGTTTGGATCTGACAAAAAAAAAATTTGAAATGTACAAATGCTGAGAGAGATTATTCTGAAAAGTATCTGTGATTTTTAAGGATAGGTAAAAAGTGGGTTGTTTGGCCCTGGTAAATAGCCAACCACTTGAGAATTGTATTTTTACTACTCCCCCCTAATTTTTGGATCTGAAGGCCACTTGCATCCTCACCATGCTTGTGGCATGCATATCCGCCACACTTAAAACATGTGAGGATAATTTAGAGGTCCCTTTCCTATAAAATTCCACCAAGCTATTATTAGGGGGTTGTACTAGTGGAATTTCCCAAACATGGATTTTTGAGCTCATTTTTAGTGTGTGAAATAATTTCCTATTTATTATTATAGTTTTCAAATTTTTTAGCACACATGAACTCTAAAATTTTCATTTTTTTGCGATCTTATATCTTTTTTGTTCACGAGGGAAAATGGGAGAGTGAAAACTCAAGTTTGGATCTGAAAAAAAAAAAATTTGAAATGCACAAATGCTGAGAGAGATAATTCCGAAAAGTATCTGTGATTTTTAAGGATAGGCAAAAAGTGGGTTGTTTGGCCCTGGTCAATATCCAACCACCTGAGAATTGTACTTTTTCTACTCCCCCCTAATTTGTGGATCTGAAGGCCACTTGCATCCTCAACATGCTTGTGGCATGCATATCCACCACACTTAAAACATGTGAGGATTAGTTAGAGGTCCCTTTCCTATAAAATTCCACCAACCTATTATTAGGGGGTTGTACTAGTGGAATTTCCCAAACATTGATTTTGGAGCTCATTTTTAGTGTGTGAAATAATTTTGTATTTATTATTATAGTTTTCAATTTTTTTTGCACACATGAACTCTAAAATTTTCATTTTGTTGTGATCTTATATCTTTTTTGTTCACGAGGAAAAATGGGAGACTGAAAACTCAAGTTTGGATCTGACAAAAAAAAAATTTGAAATGCAGAAATGCTGAGAGAGATAATTCTGAAAAGTATCTGTGATTTTTAAGGATAGGCAAAAAGTGGGTTGTTTGGCCCTGGTAAATAGCCAACCACTTGAGAATTGTATTTTTACTACTCCCCCCTAATTTTTGGATCTGAAGGCCACTTGCATCCTCACCATGCTTGTGGCATGCATATCCACCACACTTAAAACATGCGAGGATAATTTAGAGGTCCCTTTCCTATAAAATTCCACCAAGCTATTATTAGGGGGTTGTACTAGTGGAATTTCCCAAACATGGATTTTGGAGCTCATTTTTACTGCATGAAATAATTTTCTATTTATTATTATAGTTTTCAAATTTTTTAGCACACATGAACTCTAAAATTTTCATTTTTTTGCGATCTTATATCTTTTTTGTTCACGAGGAAAAATGGGAGAGTGAAAACTCAAGTTTGGATCTGAAAAAAAAAAAATTTGAAATGCACAAATGCTGAGAGAGATAATTCCGAAAAGTATCTGTGATTTTTAAGGATAGGCAAAAAGTGGGTTGTTTGGCCCTGGTAATATCCAACCACATGAGAATTGTACTTTTTCTACTCCCCCCTAATTTTTGGATCTGAAGGCCACTTGCATCCTCAACATGCTTGTGGCATGCATATCCACCACACTTAAAACATGTGAGGATCAGTTAGAGGTCCCTTTCCTATAAAATTCCACCAAGCTATTATTAGGGGGTTGTACTAGTGGAATTTCCCAAACATGGATTTTGGAGCTCATTTTTACTGCGTGAAATAATTTTCTATTTATTATTATAGTTTTCAAATTTTTTTGCCAACATGAACTCTAAAATTTTCATTTTATTGCGATCTTATATCTTTTTTGTTCACGAGGAAAAATGGGAGAGTGAAAACTCAAGTTTGGATCTGACAAAAAAAAAATTTGAAATGCACAAATGCTGAGAGAGATAATTCCGAAAAGTATCTGTGATTTTTAAGGATAGGCAAAAAGTTGGTTGTTTGGCCCTGGTAAATAACCAACCACTTGAGAATTGTACTTTTTCTACTCCCCCCTAATTTTTGGATCTGAAGGCCACTTGCATCCTCAACATGCTTGTGGCATGCATATCCACCACACTTAAAACTTGTGAGGATCAGTTAGAGGTCCCTTTCCTATTATTAGGGGGTTGTACTAGTGGAATTTCCCAAACATGGATTTTGGAGCACATTTTTAGTGCGTGAAATAATTTTCTATTAATTATTATAGTTTTATAATTTTTTTGCACACATGAACTCTAAAATTTTCATTTTGTTGCGAACTTTATCTTTTTTGTTCACGAGGAAAAATGGGAGAGTGAAAACTCAAGTTTGGATCTGACAAAAAAAAAAATTTGAAATGCACAAATGTTGAGAGAGATAATTCCGAAAAGTATCTGTGATTTTGAAGGATAGGCAAAAAGTGGGTTGTTTGGCCCTGGTAAATAACCAACCACTTGAGAATTGTACTTTTTCTACTCCCCCCTAATTTTTGGATCTGAAGGCCACTTGCATCCTCAACATGCTTGTGGCATGCATATCCACCACACTTAAAACTTGTGAGGATCAGTTAGAGGTCCCTTTCCTATAAAATTCCACCAACCTATTATTAGGGGGTTGTACTAGTGGAATTTCCCAAACATTGATTTTGGAGCTCATTTTTAGTGTGTGAAATAATTTTGTATTTATTATTATAGTTTTCAATTTTTTTTGCACACATGAACTCTAAAATTTTCATTTTGTTGTGATCTTATATTTTTTTTGTTCACGAGGAAAAATGGGAGACTGAAAACTCAAGTTTGGATCTGACAAAAAAAAAATTTGAAATGCACAAATGCTGAGAGAGATAATTCTGAAAAGTATCTGTGATTTTTAAGGATAGGCAAAAAGTGGGTTGTTTGGCCCTGGTAAATAGCCAACCACTTGAGAATTGTATTTTTAATACTCCCCCCTAATTTTTGGATCTGAAGGCCACTTACATCCTCACCATGCTTGTGGCATGCATATCCACCACACTTAAAACATGTGAGGATAATTTAGAGGTCCCTTTCCTATAAAATTCCACCAAGCTATTATTAGGGGGTTGTACTAGTGGAATTTCCCAAACATGGATTTTGGAGCACATTTTTAGTGCGTGAAATAATTTTCTATTAATTATTATAGTTTTATAATTTTTTTGCACACATGAACTCTAAAATTTTCATTTTGTTGCGATCTTTATCTTTTTTGTTCACGAGGAAAAATGGGAGAGTGAAAACTCAAGTTTGGATCTGACAAAAAAAAAAATTTGAAATGCACAAATGCTGAGAGAGATAATTCCGAAAAGTATCTGTGATTTTGAAGGATAGGCAAAAAGTGGGTTGTTTGGCCCTGGTAAATAACCAACCACATGAGAATTGTACTTTTTCTACTCCCCCCTAATTTGTGGATCTGAAGGCCACTTGCATCCTCAACATGCTTGTGGCATGCATATCCACCACACTTAAAACTTGTGAGGATCAGTTAGAGGTCCCTTTCCTATAAAATTCCACCAACCTATTATTAGGGGGTTGTACTAGTGGAATTTCCCAAACATTGATTTTGGAGCTCATTTTTAGTGTGTGAAATAATTTTCTATTTATTATTATAGTTTTCAAATTTTTTAGCACACATGAACTCTAAAATTTTCATTTTTTTGCGATCTTATATCTTTTTTGTTCACGAGGAAAAATGGGAGAGTGAAAACTCAAGTTTGGATCTGAAAAAAAAAAAAATTTGAAATGCACAAATGCTGAGAGAGATAATTCCGAAAAGTATCTGTGATTTTTAAGGATAGGCAAAAAGTGGGTTGTTTGGCCTTGGTAATATCCAACCACATGAGAATTGTACTTTTTCTACTCCCCCCTAATTTTTGGATCTGAAGGCCACTTGCATCCTCAACATGCTTGTGGCATGCATATCCACCACACTTAAAACATGTGAGGATCAGTTAGAGGTCCCTTTCCTATAAAATTCCACCAAGCTATTATTAGGGGGTTGTACTAGTGGAATTTCCCAAACATGGATTTTGGAGCTCATTTTTACTGCGTGAAATAATTTTCTATTTATTATTATAGTTTTCAAATTTTTTTGCCAACATGAACTCTAAAATTTTCATTTTATTGCGATCTTATATCTTTTTTGTTCACGAGGAAAAATGGGAGAGTGAAAACTCAAGTTTGGATCTGACAAAAAAAAAATTTGAAATGCACAAATGCTGAGAGAGATAATTCCGAAAAGTATCTGTGATTTTTAAGGATAGGCAAAAAGTTGGTTGTTTGGCCCTGGTAAATAACCAACCACTTGAGAATTGTACTTTTTCTACTCCCCCCTAATTTTTGGATCTGAAGGCCACTTGCATCCTCAACATGCTTGTGGCATGCATATCCACCACACTTAAAACTTGTGAGGATCAGTTAGAGGTCCCTTTCCTATAAAATTCCACCAAGCTATTATTAGGGGGTTGTACTAGTGGAATTTCCCAAACATGGATTTTGGAGCACATTTTTAGTGCGTGAAATAATTTTCTATTAATTATTATAGTTTTATAATTTTTTTGCACACATGAACTCTAAAATTTTCATTTTGTTGCGATCTTTATCTTTTTTGTTCATGAGGAAAAATGGGAGAGTGAAAACTCAAGTTTGGATCTGACAAAAAAAAAAATTTGAAATGCACAAATGTTGAGAGAGATAATTCCAAAAAGTATCTGTGATTTTGAAGGATAGGCAAAAAGTGGGTTGTTTGGCCCTGGTAAATAACCAACCACTTGAGAATTGTACTTTTTCTACTCCCCCCTAATTTTTGGATCTGAAGGCCACTTGCATCCTCAACATGCTTGTGGCATGCATATCCACCACACTTAAAACTTGTGAGGATCAGTTAGAGGTCCCTTTCCTATAAAATTCCACCAAGCTATTATTAGGGGGTTGTACTAGTGGAATTTCCCAAACATGGATTTTGGAGCTCATTTTTACTGCGTGAAATAATTTTCTATTTATTATTATAGTTTTCAAATTTTTTTGCCAACATGAACTCTAAAATTTTCATTTTATTGCGATCTTATATCTTTTTTGTTCACGAGGAAAAATGGGAGAGTGAAAACTCAAGTTTGGATCTGACAAAAAAAAAATTTGAAATGCACAAATGCTGAGAGAGATAATTCCGAAAAGTATCTGTGATTTTTAAGGATAGGCAAAAAGTTGGTTGTTTGGCCCTGGTAAATAACCAACCACTGGAGAATTGTACCTTTTCTACTCCCCCCTAATTTTTGGATCTGAAGGCCACTTGCATCCTCAACATGCTTGTGGCATGCATATCCACCACACTTAAAACTTGTGAGGATCAGTTAGAGCTCCCTTTCCTATAAAATTCCACCAAGCTATTATTAGGGGGTTGTACTAGTGGAATTTCCCAAACATGGATTTTGGAGCACATTTTTAGTGCGTGAAATAATTTTCTATTAATTATTATAGTTTTATAATTTTTTTGCACACATGAACTCTAAAATTTTCATTTTGTTGCGATCTTTATCTTTTTTGTTCATGAGGAAAAATGGGAGAGTGAAAACTCAAGTTTGGATCTGACAAAAAAAAAAATTTGAAATGCACAAATGCTGAGAGAGATAATTCCGAAAAGTATCTGCGATTTTGAAGGATAGGCAAAAAGTGGGTTGTTTGGCCCTGGTAAATAACCAACCACTTGAGAATTGTACTTTTTCTACTCCCCCCTAATTTGTGGATCTGAAGGCCACTTGCATCCTCAACATGCTTGTGGCATGCATATCCACCACACTTAAAACTTGTGAGGATCAGTTAGAGGTCCCTTTCCTATAAAATTCCACCAACCTATTATTAGGGGGTTGTACTAGTGGAATTTCCCAAACATTGATTTTGGAGCTCATTTTTAGTGTGTGAAATAATTTTCTATTTATTATTATAGTTTTCAATTTTTTTTGCACACATGAACTCTAAAATTTTCATTTTGTTGTGATCTTATATCTTTTTTGTTCACGAGGAAAAATGGGAGACTGAAAACTCAAGTTTGGATCTGACAAAAAAAAAATTTGAAATGCACAAATGCTGAGAGAGATAATTCTGAAAAGTATCTGTGATTTTTAAGGATAGGCAAAAAGTGGGTTGTTTGGCCCTGGTAAATAGCCAACCACTTGAGAATTGTATTTTTAATACTCCCCCCTAATTTTTGGATCTGAAGGCCACTTGCATCCTCACCATGCTTGTGGCATGCATATCCACCACACTTAAAACATGTGAGGATAATTTAGAGGTCCCTTTCCTATAAAATTCCACCAAGTTATTATTAGGGGGTTGTACTAGTGGAATTTCCCAAACATGGATTTTGGAGCTCATTTTTACTGCATGAAATAATTTTCTATTTATTATTATAGTTTTCAAATTTTTTAGCACACATGAACTCTAAAATTTTCATTTTTTTGCGATCTTATATCTTTTTTGTTCACGAGGAAAAATGGGAGAGTGAAAACTCAAGTTTGGATCTGAAAAAAAAAAAAATTTGAAATGCACAAATGCTGAGAGAGATAATTCCGAAAAGTATCTGTGATTTTTAAGGATAGGCAAAAAGTGGGTTGTTTGGCCCTGGTAATATCCAACCACATGAGAATTGTACTTTTTCTACTCCCCCCTAATTTTTGGATCTGAAGGCCACTTGCATCCTCAACATGCTTGTGGCATGCATATCCACCACACTTAAAACATGTGAGGATCAGTTAGAGGTCCCTTTCCTATAAAATTCCACCAAGCTATTATTAGGGGGTTGTACTAGTGGAATTTCCCAAACATGGATTTTGGAGCTCATTTTTACTGCGTGAAATAATTTTCTATTTATTATTATAGTTTTCAAATTTTTTTGCCAACATGAACTCTAAAATTTTCATTTTATTGCGATCTTATATCTTTTTTGTTCACGAGGAAAAATGGGAGAGTGAAAACTCAAGTTTGGATCTGACAAAAAAAAAATTTGAAATGCACAAATGCTGAGAGAGATAATTCCGAAAAGTATCTGTGATTTTTAAGGATAGGCAAAAAGTTGGTTGTTTGGCCCTGGTAAATAACCAACCACTTGAGAATTGTACTTTTTCTACTCCCCCCTAATTTTTGGATCTGAAGGCCACTTGCATCCTCAACATGCTTGTGGCATGCATATCCACCACACTTAAAACTTGTGAGGATCAGTTAGAGGTCCCTTTCCTATAAAATTCCACCAAGCTATTATTAGGGGGTTGTACTAGTGGAATTTCCCAAACATGGATTTTGGAGCACATTTTTAGTGCGTGAAATAATTTTCTATTAATTATTATAGTTTTATAATTTTTTTGCACACATGAACTCTAAAATTTTCATTTTGTTGCGATCTTTATCTTTTTTGTTCATGAGGGAAAATGGGAGAGTGAAAACTCAAGTTTGGATCTGACAAAAAAAAAAATTTGAAATGCACAAATGTTGAGAGAGATAATTCCGAAAAGTATCTGTGATTTTGAAGGATAGGCAAAAAGTGGGTTGTTTGGCCCTGGTAAATAACCAACCACTTGAGAATTGTACTTTTTCTACTCCCCCCTAATTTTTGGATCTGAAGGCCACTTGCATCCTCAACATGCTTGTGGCATGCATATCCACCACACTTAAAACTTGTGAGGATCAGTTAGAGGTCCCTTTCCTATAAAATTCCACCAACCTATTATTAGGGGGTTGTACTAGTGGAATTTCCCAAACATTGATTTTGGAGCTCATTTTTAGTGTGTGAAATAATTTTCTATTTATTATTATAGTTTTCAATTTTTTTTGCACACATGAACTCTAAAATTTTCATTTTTTTGCGATCTTATATCTTTTTTGTTCACGAGGAAAAAAGGGAGAGTGAAAACTCAAGTTTGGATCTGAAAAAAAAAAAATTTGAAATGCACAAATGCTGAGAGAGATAATTCCGAAAAGTATCTGTGATTTTTAAGGATAGGCAAAAAGTGGGTTGTTTGGCCCTGGTAAATAGCCAACCACTTGAGAATTGTATTTTTAATACTCCCCCCTAATTTTTGGATCTGAAGGCCACTTGCATCCTCACCATGCTTGTGGCATGCATATCCACCACACTTAAAACATGTGAGGATAATTTAGAGGTCCCTTTCCTATAAAATTCCACCAAGCTATTATTAGGGGGTTGTACTAGTGGAATTTCCCAAACATGGATTTTGGAGCTCATTTTTACTGCATGAAATAATTTTCTATTTATTATTATAGTTTTCAAATTTTTTAGCACACATGAACTCTAAAATTTTCATTTTTTTGCGATCTTATATCTTTTTTGTTCACGAGGAAAAAAGGGAGAGTGAAAACTCAAGTTTGGATCTGAAAAAAAAAAATTTGAAATGCACAAATGCTGAGAGAGATAATTCCGAAAAGTATCTGTGATTTTTAAGGATAGGCAAAAAGTGGGTTGTTTGGCCCTGGTAATATCCAACCACATGAGAATTGTACTTTTTCTACTCCCCCCTAATTTTTGGATCTGAAGGCCACTTGCATCCTCAACATGCTTGTGGCATGCATATCCACCACACTTAAAACATGTGAGGATCAGTTAGAGGTCCCTTTCCTATAAAATTCCACCAAGCTATTATTAGGGGGTTGTACTAGTGGAATTTCCCAAACATGGATTTTGGAGCTCATTTTTACTGCGTGAAATAATTTTCTATTTATTATTATAGTTTTCAAATTTTTTTGCCAACATGAACTCTAAAATTTTCATTTTATTGCGATCTTATATCTTTTTTGTTCACGAGGAAAAATGGGAGAGTGAAAACTCAAGTTTGGATCTGACAAAAAAAAAATTTGAAATGCACAAATGCTGAGAGAGATAATTCCGAAAAGTATCTGTGATTTTTAAGGATAGGCAAAAAGTTGGTTGTTTGGCCCTGGTAAATAACCAACCACTTGAGAATTGTACTTTTTCTACTCCCCCCTAATTTTTGGATCTGAAGGCCACTTGCATCCTCAACATGCTTGTGGCATGCATATCCACCACACTTAAAACTTGTGAGGATCAGTTAGAGGTCCCTTTCCTATAAAATTCCACCAAGCTATTATTAGGGGGTTGTACTAGTGGAATTTCCCAAACATGGATTTTGGAGCACATTTTTAGTGCGTGAAATAATTTTCTATTAATTATTATAGTTTTATAATTTTTTTGCACACATGAACTCTTAAATTTTCATTTTGTTGCGATCTTTATCTTTTTTGTTCACGAGGAAAAATGGGAGAGTGAAAACTCAAGTTTGGATCTGACAAAAAAAAAAATTTGAAATGCACAAATGTTGAGAGAGATAATTCCGAAAAGTATCTGTGATTTTGAAGGATAGGCAAAAAGTGGGTTGTTTGGCCCTGGTAAATAACCAACCACTTGAGAATTGTACTTTTTCTACTCCCCCCTAATTTTTGGATCTGAAGGCCACTTGCATCCTCAACATGCTTGTGGCATGCATATCCACCACACTTAAAACTTGTGAGGATCAGTTAGAGGTCCCTTTCCTATAAAATTCCACCAACCTATTATTAGGGGGTTGTACTAGTGGAATTTCCCAAACATTGATTTTGGAGCTCATTTTTAGTGTGTGAAATAATTTTCTATTTATTATTATAGTTTTCAATTTTTTTTGCACACATGAACTCTAAAATTTTCATTTTGTTGTGATCTTATATCTTTTTTGTTCACGAGGAAAAATGGGAGACTGAAAACTCAAGTTTGGATCTGACAAAAAAAAAATTTGAAATGCACAAATGCTGAGAGAGATAATTCTGAAAAGTATCTGTGATTTTTAAGGATAGGCAAAAAGTGGGTTGTTTGGCCCTGGTAAATAGCCAACCACTTGAGGATTGTATTTTTAATACTCCCTCCTAATTTTTGGATCTGAAGGCCACTTGCATCCTCACCATGCTTGTGGCATGCATATCCACCACACTTAAAACATGTGAGGATAATTTAGAGGTCCCTTTCCTATAAAATTCCACCAAGCTATTATTAGGGGGTTGTACTAGTGGAATTTCCCGAACATGGATTTTGGAGCTCATTTTTAGTGCGTGAAATAATTTTCTATTTATTATTATAGTTTTCAAATTTTTTAGCACACATGAACTCTAAAATTTTCATTTTTTTGCGATCTTCTATCTTTTTTGTTCACGAGGAAAAATGGGAGAGTGAAAACTCAAGTTTGGATCTGACAAAAAAAAAATTTGAAATGCACAAATGCTGAGAGAGATAATTCCAAAAAGTATCTGTGATTTTTAAGGATAGGCAAAAAGTGGGTTGTTTGGCCCTGGTAATATCCAACCACATGAGAATTGTACTTTTTCTACTCCCCCCTAATTTTTGGATCTGAAGGCCAGTTGCATCCTCAACATGCTTGTGGCGTGCATATCCACCACACTTAAAACATGTGAGGATCAGTTAGAGGTCCCTTTCCAATAAAATTCCACCAAGCTATTATTAGGGGTTGTACTAGTGGAATTTCCCAAACATGGATTTTGGAGCTCATTTTTGCTGCGTGAAATAATTTTCTATTTATTATTATAGTTTTCAAATTTTTTTGCCAACATGAACTCTAAAATTTTCATTTTATTGCGATCTTATATCTTTTTTGTTCACGAGGAAAAATGGGAGAGTGAAAACTCAAGTTTGGATCTGACAAAAAAAAAATTTGAGATGCACAAATGCTGAGAGAGATAATTCCGAAAAGTATCTGTGATTTTTAAGGATAGGCAAAAAGTTGGTTGTTTGGCCCTGGTAAATAACCAACCACTTGAGAATTGTACTTTTTCTACTCCCCCCTAATTTTTGGATCTGAAGGCCACTTGCATCCTCAACATGCTTGTGGCATGCATATCCACCACACTTAAAACTTGTGAGGATCAGTTAGAGGTCCCTTTCCTATAAAATTCCACCAACCTATTATTAGGGGGTTGTACTAGTGGAATTTCCCAAACATTGATTTTGGAGCTCATTTTTAGTGTGTGAAATAATTTTCTATTTATTATTATAGTTTTCAATTTTTTTTGCACACATGAACTCTAAAATTTTCATTTTGTTGTGATCTTATATCTTTTTTGTTCACGAGGAAAAATGGGAGACTGAAAACTCAAGTTTGGATCTGACAAAAAAAAAATTTGAAATGCACAAATGCTGAGAGAGATAATTCTGAAAAGTATCTGTGATTTTTAAGGATAGGCAAAAAGTGGGTTGTTTGGCCCTGGTAAATAGCCAACCACTTGAGAATTGTATTTTTAATACTCCCCCCTAATTTTTGGATCTGAAGGCCACTTGCATCCTCACCATGCTTGTGGCATGCATATCCACCACACTTAAAACATGTGAGGATAATTTAGAGGTCCCTTTCCTATAAAATTCCACCAAGCTATTATTAGGGGGTTGTACTAGTGGAATTTCCCGAACATGGATTTTGGAGCTCATTTTTAGTGCGTGAAATAATTTTCTATTTATTATTATAGTTTTCAAATTTTTTTCCACACATGAACTCTAAAATTTTCATTTTGTTGCGATCTAATATCTTTTTTGTTCACGAGGAAAAATGGGAGAGTGAAAACTCAAGTTTTGATCTGAAAAAAATAAAATTTGAAATGCATAAATGCTGAGAGAGATAATTCCGAAAAGTATCTGTGATTTTTAAGGATAGGCAAAAAGTGGGTTGTTTGGCCCTGGTCAATATCCAACCACTTGGGAATTGTACTTTTTCTACTCCCCCCTAATTTTTGGATCTGAAGGCCACTTGCATCCTCAACATGCTTGTGGCATGCATATCCATCACACTTAAAACATGTGAGGATCTGTTAGAGGTCCCTTTCCTATAAAATTCCACCAAGCTATTATTAGGGAGTTGTACTAGTGGAATTTCCCAAACATGGATTTTGGAGCTCATTTTTAGTGCGTGAAATAATTTTCTATTGATTATTATAGTTTTCAAATTTTTTTGCACACATGAACTCTAAAATTTTCATTTTGTTGCGATCTTATATCTTTTTTGTTCACGAGGAAAAATGGGAGAGTGAAAACTCAAGTTTTGATCTGAAAAAAAAAAAATTGAAATGAGCAAATGCTGAGAGAGATAATTCCGAAAAGTATCTGTGATTTTTAAGGATAGGCAAAAGGTGGGTTGTTTGGCCCTGGTCAATGTCCAACCACTTGAGAATTGTACTTTTTCTACTCCCCCCTAATTTTTGGATCTGAAGGCCACTTGCATCCTCAACATGCTTGTGGCATGCATATCCACCACACTTAAAACATGTGAGGATCAGTTAGAGGTCCCTTTCCTATAAAATTCCACCAAGCTATTATTAGGGGGTTGTACTAGTGAAATTTCCCAAACATGGATTTTGGAGCTCATTTTTAGTGCGTGAAATAATTTTCTATTTATTATTATAGTTTTCAAATTTTTTTGCACACATGAACTCTAAATTTTTCATTTTGTTGCGATCTTATATCTTTTTTATTCACAAGGAAAAATGGGAGAGTGAAAACTCAAGTTTGGATCTAAAAAAAAAAAAATTTGAAATGCACAAATGCTGAGAGAGATAATTCCGAAAAGTATTTGTGATTTTTAAGGACAGGCAAAAAGTGGGTTGTTTGACCCTGGTCAATATCCAACCACTTGAGAATTGTACTTTTTCTACTCCCCCCTAATTTTTGGATCTGAAGGCCACTTGCATCCTCAACATGCTTGTGGCATGCATATCCACCACACTTAAAACATGTGAGGATCAGTTAGAGGTCCCTTTCCTATAAAATTCCACCAACCTATTATTAGGGGGTTGTACTAGTGGAATTTCCCAAACATGGATTTTGGAGCTCATTTTTAGTGCGTGAAATACTTTTCTATTGATTATTATAGTTTTCAATTTTTTTTGCACACATGAACTCTAAAATTTTCATTTTGTTGTGATCTTATATCTTTTTTGTTCACGAGGAAAAATGGGAGACTGAAAACTCAAGTTTGGATCTGACAAAAAAAAAATTTGAAATGCACAAATGCTGAGAGAGATAATTCTGAAAAGTATCTGCGATTTTTAAGGATAGGCAAAAAGTGGGTTGTTTGGCCCTGGTAAATAGCCAACCACTTGAGAATTGTATTTTTAATACTCCCCCCTAATTTTTGGATCTGAAGGCCACTTGCATCCTCACCATGCTTGTGGCATGCATATCCACCACACTTAAAACATGTGAGGATAATTTAGAGGTCCCTTTCCTATAAAATTCCACCAAGCTATTATTAGGGGGTTGTACTAGTGGAATTTCCCGAACATGGATTTTGGAGCTCATTTTTAGTGCGTGAAATAATTTTCTATTTATTATTATAGTTTTCAAATTTTTTTGCACACATGAACACTAAAATTTTCATTTTGTTGCGATCTTATATCTTTTTTGTTCACGAGGAAAAATGGGAGAGTGAAAACTCAAGTTTTGATCTGAAAAAAATAAAATTTGAAATGCATAAATGCTGAGAGAGATAATTCCGAAAAGTATCTGTGATTTTTAAGGATAGGCAAAAAGTGGGTTGTTTGGCCCTGGTCAATATCCAACCACTTGGGAATTGTACTTTTTCTACTCCCCCCTAATTTTTGGATCTGAAGGCCACTTGCATCCTCAACATGCTTGTGGCATGCATATCCACCACACTTAAAACTTGTGAGGATCAGTTAGAGGTCCCTTTCCTATAAAATTCCACCAACCTATTATTAGGGGGTTGTACTAGTGGAATTTCCCAAACATTGATTTTGGAGCTCATTTTTAGTGTGTGAAATAATTTTGTATTTATTATTATAGTTTTCAATTTTTTTTGCACACATGAACTCTAAAATTTTCATTTTGTTGTGATCTTATATCTTTTTTGTTCACGAGGAAAAATGGGAGACTGAAAACTAAAGTTTGGATCTGACAAAAAAAAAATTTGAAATGCACAAACGCTGAGAGAGATAATTCTGAAAAGTATCTGTGATTTTTAAGGATAGGCAAAAAGTGGGTTGTTTGGCCCTGGTAAATAGCCAACCACTTGAGAATTGTATTTTTACTACTCCCCCCTAATTTTTTGATCTGAAGGCCACTTGCATCCTCACCATGCTTGTGGCATGCATATCCACCACACTTAAAACATGTGAGGATAATTTAGAGGTCCCTTTCCTATAAAATTCCACCAAGCTATTATTAGGGGGTTGTACTAGTGGAATTTCCCAAACATGGATTTTGGAGCTCATTTTTACTGCATGAAATAATTTTCTATTTATTATTATAGTTTTCAAATTTTTTAGCACACATGAACTCTAAAATTTTCATTTTTTTGCGATCTTATATCTTTTTTGTTCACGAGGAAAAATGGGAGAGTGAAAACTCAAGTTTGGATCTGAAAAAAAAAAAATTTGAAATGCACAAATGCATAGAGAGATAATTCCGAAAAGTATCTGTGATTTTTAAGGATAGGCAAAAAGTGGGTTGTTTGGCCCTGGTAATATCCAACCACATGAGAATTGTACTTTTTCTACTCCCCCCTAATTTTTGGATCTGAAGGCCACTTGCATCCTCAACATGCTTGTGGCATGCATATCCACCACACTTAAAACATGTGAGGATCAGTTAGAGGTCCCTTTCCTATAAAATTCCACCAAGCTATTATTAGGGGGTTGTACTAGTGGAATTTCCCAAACATGGATTTTGGAGCTCATTTTTACTGCGTGAAATAATTTTCTATTGATTATTATAGTTTTCAAATTTTTTTGCCAACATGAACTCTAAAATTTTCATTTTATTGCGATCTTATATCTTTTTTGTTCACGAGGAAAAATGGGAGAGTGAAAACTCAAGTTTGGATCTGACAGAAAAAAAATTTGAAATGCACAAATGCTGAGAGAGATAATTCCGAAAAGTATCTGTGTTTTTTAAGGATAGGCAAAAAGTTGGTTGTTTGGCCCTGGTAAATAACCAACCACTTGAGAATTGTACTTTTTCTACTCCCCCCTAATTTTTGGATCTGAAGGCCACTTGCATCCTCAACATGCTTGTGGCATGCATATCCACCACACTTAAAACTTGTGAGGATCAGTTAGAGGTCCCTTTCCTATAAAATTCCACCAAGCTATTATTAGGGGGTTGTACTAGTGGAATTTCCCAAACATGGATTTTGGAGCACATTTTTAGTGCGTGAAATAATTTTCTATTAATTATTATAGTTTTATAATTTTTTTGCACACATGAACTCTAAAATTTTTATTTTGTTGCGATCTTTATCTTTTTTGTTCACGAGGAAAAATGGGAGAGTGAAAACTCAAGTTTGGATCTGACAAAAAAAAAAAATTTGAAATGCACAAATGTTGAGAGAGATAATTCCGAAAAGTATCTGTGATTTTGAAGGATAGGCAAAAAGTGGGTTGTTTGGCCCTGGTAAATATCAAACCACTTGAGAATTGTACTTTTTGTACTCCCCCCTAATTTTTGAATCTGAAGGCCACTTGCATCCTCAACATGCTTGTGGCATGCATATCCACCACACTTAAAATATGTGAGGATCAGTTAGAGGTCCCTTTCCTATAAAATTCCACCAACCTATTATTAGGGGGTTGTACTAGTGGAATTTCCCAAACATGGATTTTGGAGCTCATTTTTAGTGCGTGAAATAATTTTCTATTTATTATTATAGTTTTCAATTTTTTTTGCACACATGAACTCTAAAATTTTCATTTTGTTGTGATCTTATATCTTTTTTGTTCACAAGGAAAAATGGGAGACTGAAAACTCAAGTTTGGATCTGACAAAAAAAAAATTTGAAATGCACAAATGCTGAGAGAGATTATTCTGAAAAGTATCTGTGATTTTTAAGGATAGGCAAAAAGTGGGTTGTTTGGCCCTGGTAAATAGCCAACCACTTGAGAATTGTATTTTTACTACTCCCCCCTAATTTTTGGATCTGAAGGCCACTTGCATCCTCACCATGCTTGTGGCATGCATATCCACCACACTTAAAACATGTGAGGATAATTTACAGGTCCCTTTCCTATAAAATTCCACCAAGCTATTATTAGGGGGTTGTACTAGTGGAATTTCCCAAACATGGATTTTGGAGCTCATTTTTAGTGCGTGAAATAATTTTCTATTTATTATTATAGTTTTCAAATTTTTTTGCACACATGAACTCTAAAATTTTCATTTTGTTGCGTTCTTATATCTTTTTTGTTCACGAGGAAAAATGGGAGAGTGAAAACTCAAGTTTTGATCTGAAAAAAAAAAAATTTGAAATGCACAAATGCTGAGAGAGATAATTCCGAAAAGTATCTGTGATTTTTAAGGATAGGCAAAAAGTGGGTTGTTTGGCCTTGGTCAATATCCAACCACTTGGGAATTGTACTTTTTCTACTCCCCCCTAATTTTTGTATCTGAAGGCCACTTGCATCCTCAACATGCTTGTGGCATGCATATCCACCACACTGAAAACATGTGAGGATCAGTTAGAGGTCCCTTTCCTATAAAATTCCACCAAGCTATTATTAGGGAGTTGTACTAGTGGAATTTCCCAAACATGGATTTTGGAGCTCATTTATAGTGCGTGAAATAATTTTCTATTGATTATTATAGTTTTCAAATTTGTTTGCACACATGAACTCTAAAATTTTCATTTTGTTGCGATCTTATATCTTTTTTGTTCACGAGGAAAAATGGGAGAGTGAAAACTCAAGTTTTGATCTGAAAAAAAAAAAATTTGAAATGCACAAATGCTGAGAGAGATAATTCCGAAAAGTATCTGTGATTTTTAAGGATAGGCAAAAAGTGGGTTGTTTGGCCCTGGTCAATATCCAACCACTTGGGAATTGTACTTTTTCTACTCCCCCCTAATTTCTGGATCTGAAGGCCACTTGCATCCTCAACATGCTTGTGGCATGCATATCCACCACACTTGAAACATGTGAGGATCAGTTAGAGGTCCCTTTCCTATAAAATTCCACCAACCTAATATTAGGGGGTTGTACTAGTGGAATTTCCCAAACATGGATTTTGGAGCACATTTTTAGTGCGTGAAATAATTTTCTATTTATTATTATAGTTTTCAAATTTTTTTGCACACATGAACTCTAAAATTTTCATTTTTTTGCGATCTTTATCTTTTTTGTTCACGAGGAAAAATGGGAGAGTGAAAACTCAAGTTTGGATCTGACAAAAAAAAAATTTGAAATGCACAAATGCTGAGAGAGATAATTCCGAAAAGTATCTGTGATTTTTAAGGATAGGCAAAAAGTGGGTTGTTTCGCCCTGGTAAATAACCAACCACTTGAGAATTGTACTTTTTCTACTCCCCCCTAATTTTTGGATCTGAAGGCCACTTGCATCCTCAACATGCTTGTGGCATGCATATCCACCACACTTAAAACTTGTGAGGATCAGTTAGAGGTCCCTTTCCTATAAAATTCCACCAAGCTTTTATTAGGGGGTTGTACTAGTGGAATTTCCCAAACATGGATTTTGGAGCTCATTTTTAGTGCGTGAAATAATTTTCTATTTATTATTATAGTTTTCAAATTTTTTTTCACACATGAACTCTAAAATTTTCATTTTGTTGCGAACTTATGTCTTTTTTGTTTACGAGGAAAAATGGGAGAGTGATAATTCAAGTTTGAAAACTATAAAAAAAAAAATTTGAAATGCACAAATGCTTAGAGAGACAATTCCGAAAAATATATGTGATTTTTAAGGATAGGCAAAAAGTGGGTTGTTTGGCCCCGGTAAATATCCAACCACTTGAGAATTGTACTTTTTCTACTCCCCCCTAATTTTTGGATCTGAAGGCCACATGCATCCTAAACATGCTTGTGGCATGCACATCCACCACACTTAAAACATGTGAGGATCAGTTAGAGGTCCCTTTCCTATAAAATTCCACCAAGCTTTTATTAGGGGGTTGTACTAGTGGAATTTCCCAAACATGGATTTTGGAGCACATTTTTAGTGCGTGAAATAATTTTCTATTTATTATTATAGTTTTCAAATTTTTTTGCACACATGAACTCTAAAATTTTCATTTTGTTGCGATCTTTATCTTTTTTGTTCACGAGGAAAAATAGGAGAGTGAAAACTCAAGTTTGGATCTGACAAAAAAAAATTTGAAATGCACAAATGCTGAGAGAGATAATTCCGAAAAGTATCTGTGATTTTTAAGGATAGGCAAAAAGTGGGTTGTTTGGCCCTGGTAAATATCTATCCACTTGAGAATTGTACTTTTTCTACTCCCCCCTAATTTTTGGATCTGAAGGCCACTTGCATCCTCAACATGCTTGTGGCATGCATATCCACCACACTTAAAACTTGTGAGGATCAGTTAGAGGTCCCTTTCCTATAAAATTCCACCAAGCTATTATTAGGGGGTTGTACTAGTGGAATTTCCCAAACATGGATTTTGGAGCTCATTTTTAGTGCGTGAAATAATTTTCTATTTATTATTATAGTTTTCAAAAAAATTTTCACACATGAACTCTAAAATTTTCATTTTGTTGCGAACTTATATCTTTTTTGTTTACGAGGAAAAATGGGAGACTGAAAACTCAAGTTTGAAAACTATAAAAAAAAAATTTGAAATGCACAAATGCTGAGAGAGATAATTCCGAAAAGTATCTGTGATTTTTAAGGATAGGCAAAAAGTGGGTTGTTTGGCCCCGGTAAATATCCAACCACTTGAGAATTGTACTTTTTCTACTCGCCCCTAATTTTTGGATCTGAAGGCCACTTGCATCCTCAACATGCTTGTGGCATGCATATCCACCACACTTAAAACATGTGAGGATCAGTTAGAGGTCCCTTTCCTATAAAATTCCACCAAGCTATTATTAGGGGGTTGTACTAGTGGAATTTCCCAAACATGGATTTTGGAACTCATTTTTAGTGCGTGAGATAATTTTCTATTTATTATTATAGTTTTCAAATTTGTTTGCCAACATGAACTCTAAAATTTTCATTTTATTGCGATCTTATATCTTTTTCGTTCACGAGGAAAAATGGGAGAGTGAAAACTCAAGTTTGGATCTGACAAAAAACAAATTTGAAATGCACAAATGCTGAGAGAGATAATTCCGAAAAGTATCTGTGATTTTTAAGGATAGGCAAAAAGTTGGTTGTTTGGCCCTGGTAAATAACCAACCACTTGAGAATTGTACTTTTTCTACTCCCCCCTAATTTTTGGATCTGAAGGCCACTTGCATCCTCAACATGCTTGTGGCATGCATATCCACCACACTTAAAACTTGTGAGGATCAGTTAGAGGTCCCTTTCCTATAAAATTCCACCAAGCTATTATTAGGGGGTTGTACTAGTGGAATTTCCCAAACATGGATTTTGGAGCACATTTTTAGTGCGTGAAATAATTTTCTATTAATTATTATAGTTTTCAAATTTTTTTGCACACATGAACTCTAAAATTTTCATTTTGTTGCGATCTTTATCTTTTTTGTTCACGAGGAAAAATGGGAGAGTGAAAACTCAAGTTTGGATCTGACAAAAAAAAAAATTTGAAATGCACAAATGCTGAGAGAGATAATTCCGAAAAGTATCTGTGATTTTTAAGGATAGGCAAAAAGTGGGTTGTTTGGCCCTGGTAAATAACCAACCACTTGAGAATTGTACTTTTTCTACTCCCCCCTAATTTTTGGATCTGAAGGCCACTTGCATCCTCAACATGCTTATGGCATGCATATCCACCACACTTAAAACTTGTGAAGATCAGTTAGAGGTCCCTTTCCAATAAAATTCCACCAACCTATTATTAGGGGGTTGTACTAGTGGAATTTCCCAAACATGGATTTTGGAGCTCATTTATAGTGCGTGAAATAATTTTCTATTTATTATTATAGTTTTCAATTTTTTTTGCACACATGAACTCTAAAATTTTCATTTTGTTGTGATCTTATATCTTTTTTGTTCACGAGGAAAAATGGGAGAGTGAAAACTCAAGTTTGGATCTGACAAAAAAAAAAATTTGAAATGCACAAATGCTGAGAGAGATAATTCCGAAAAGTATCTGTGATTTTTAAGGATAGGCAAAAAGTGGGTTGTTTGGCCCTGGTAAATAACCAACCACTTGAGAATTGTACTTTTTCTACTCCCCCCTAATTTTTGGATCTGAAGGCCACTTGCATCCTCAACATGCTTGTGGCAAGCATATCCACCACACTTAAAACTTGTGAGGATCAGTTAGAGGTCCCTTTCCTATAAAATTCCACCAAGCTATTATTAGGGGGTTGTACTAGTGGAATTTCCCAAACATGGATTTTGGAGCTCATTTATAGTGCGTGAAATAATTTTCTATTTATTCTTATAGTTTTCAATTTTTTTTGCACACATGAACTCTAAAATTTTCATTTTGTTGTGATCTTATATCTTTTTTGTTCACAAGGAAAAATGGGAGACTGAAAACTCAAGTTTGGATCTGACAAAAAAAAAATTTGAAATGCACAAATGCTGAGAGAGATTATTCTGAAAAGTATCTGTGATTTTTAAGGATAGGCAAAAAGTGGGTTGTTTGGCCCTGGTAAATAGCCAACCACTTGAGAATTGTATTTTTACTACTCCCCCCTAATTTTTGGATCTGAAGGCCACTTGCATCCTCACCATGTTTGTGGCATGCATATCCACCACACTTAAAACATGTGAGGATAATTTAGAGGTCCCTTTCCTATAAAATTCCCCCAAGCTATTATTAGGGGGTTGTACTAGTGGAATTTCCCAAACATGGATTTTGGAGCTCATTTTTAGTGCGTGAAATAATTTTCTATTTATTATTATAGTTTTCAAATTTTTTTGCACACATGAACTCTAAAATTTTCATTTTGTTGCGTTCTTGTATCTTTTTTGTTCACGAGGAAAAATGGGAGAGTGAAAACTCAAGTTTTGATCTGAAAAAAAAAAATTTGAAATGCACAAATGCTGAAAGAGATAATTCCGAAAAGTATCAGTGATTTTTAAGGATAGGCAAAAAGTGGGTTGTTTGGCCCTGGTCAATATCCAACCACTTGGGAATTGTACTTTTTCTACTCCCCCCTAATTTTTGGATCTGAAGGCCACTTGCATCCTCAACATGCTTGTGGCATGCATATCCACCACACTTAAAACATGTGAGGATCAGTTAGAGGTCCCTTTCCTATAAAATTCCACCAAGCTATTATTAGGGGGTTGTACTAGTGGAATTTCCCAAACATGGATTTTGGAGCTCATTTTTAGTGCGTGAAATAATTTTCTATTTATTATTATAGTTTTCAAATTTGTTTGCACACATGAACTCTAAAATTTTCATTTTGTTGCGATCTTATATCTTTTTTGTTCACGAGGAAAAATGGGAGAGTGAAAACTCAAGTTTTGATCTGAAAAAAAAAAAATTTGAAATGCACAAATGCTGAGAGAGATAATTCCGAAAAGTATCTGTGATTTTTAAGGATAGGCAAAAAGTAGGTTGTTTGGCCCTGGTCAATATCCAACCACTTGGGAATTGTACTTTTTCTACTCCCCCCTAATTTTTGGATCTGGAGGCTACTTGCATCCTCAACATGCTTGTGGCATGCATATCCACCACACTTGAAACATGTGAGGATCAGTTAGAGGTCCCTTTCCTATAAAATTCCACCAACCTAATATTAGGGGGTTGTACTAGTGGAATTTCCCAAACATGGATTTTGGAGCACATTTTTAGTGCGTGAAATAATTTTCTATTTATTATTATAGTTTTCAAATTTTTTTGCACACATGAACTCTAAAATTTTCATTCTGTTGCGATCTTTATCTTTTTTGTTCACGAGGAAAAATGGGAGAGTGAAAACTCAAGTTTGGATCTGACAAAAAAAAAATTTGAAATGCACAAATGCTGAGAGAGATAATTCCGAAAAGTATCTGTGATTTTTAAGGATAGGCAAAAAGTGGGTTGTTTGGCCCTGGTAAATAACCAACCACTTGAGAATTGTACTTTTTCTACTCCCCCCTAATTTTTGGATCTGAAGGCCACTTGCATCCTCAACATGCTTGTGGCATGCATATCCACCACACTTAAAACTTGTGAGGATCAGTTAGAGGTCCCTTTCCTATAAAATTCCTCCAAGCTTTTACTAGGGGGTTGTACTAGTGGAATTTCCCAAACATGGATTTTGGAGCTCATTTTTAGTGCGTGAAATAATTTTCTATTTATTATTATTGTTTTCAAATTTTTTTTCACACATGAACTCTAAAATTTTCATTTTGTTGCGAACTTATATCTTTTTTGTTTACGAGGAAAAATGGGAGAGTGATAATTCAAGTTTGAAAACTATAAAAAAAAAATTTGAAATGCACAAATGCTTAGAGAGATAATTCCGAAAAGTATATGTGATTTTTAAGGATAGGCAAAAAGTGGGTTGTTTGGCCCCGGTAAATATCCAACCACTTGAGAATTGTACTTTTTCTACTCCCCCCTAATTTTTGGATCTGAAGGCCACTTGCATCCTCAACATGCTTGTGGCATGCATATCCACCACACTTAAAACTTGTGAGGATCAGTTAGAGGTCCCTTTCCTATAAAATTCCACCAAGCTATTATTAGGGGGTTGTACTAGTGGAATTTCCCAAACATGGATTTTGGAGCTCATTTTTAGTGCGTGAAATAATTTTCTATTTATTATTATAGTTTTCAAATTTTTTTGCACACATGAACTCTAAAATTTTCATTTTGTTGCGATCATTATCTTTTTTGTTCACGAGGAAAAATGGGAGAGTGAAAACTCAAGTTTGGATCTGACAAAACAAAAAAATTGAAATGCACAAATGCTGAGAGAGATAATTCCGAAAAGTATCTGTGATTTTTAAGGATAGGCAAAAAGTGGGTTGTTTGGCCTTGGTAAATATCTATCCACTTGAGAATTGTACTTTTTCTACTCCCCCCTAATTTTTGGATCTGAAGGCCACTTGCATCCTCAACATGCTTGTGGCATGCATATCCACCACACTTAAAACTTGTGAGGATCAGTTAGAGGTCCCTTTCCTATAAAATTCCACCAAGCTATTATTTGGGGGTTGTACTAGTGGAATTTCCCAAACATGGATTTTGGAGCTCATTTTTAGTGCGTGAAATAATTTTCTATTTATTATTATAGTTTTCAAAAAATTTTTCACACATGAACTCTAAAATTTTCATTTTGTTGCGAACTTATATCTTTTTTGTTTACGAGGAAAAATGGGAGACTGAAAACTCAAGTTTGAAAACTATAAAAAAAAAAATTTGAAATGCACAAATGCTGAGAGAGATAATTCCGAAAAGTATCTGTGATTTTTAAGCATAGGCAAAAAGTGGGTTGTTTGGCCCCGGTATATATCCAACTACTTGAGAATTGTACTTTTTCTACTCCCCCCTAATTTTTGGATCTGAAGGCCACTTGCATCCTCAACATGCTTGTGGCATGCATATCCACCACACTTAAAACATGTGAGGATCAGTTAGAGGTCCCTTTCCTATAAAATTCCACCAACCTATTATTAGGGGGTTGTACTAGTGGAATTTCCCAAACATGGATTTTGGAGCTCATTTTTAGTGCGTGAAATAATTTTCTATTGATTATTATAGTTTTCAATTTTTTTTGCACACACGAACTCTAAAATTTTCATTTTGTTGTGATCTTATATCTTTTTTGTTCACGAGGAAAAATGGGAGACTGAAAACTCAAGTTTGGATCTGACAAAAAAAAAATTTGAAATGCACAAATGCTGAGAGAGATTATTCTGAAAAGTATCTGTGATTTTTAAGGATAGGCAAAAAGTGGGTTGTTTGGCCCTGGTAAATAGCTAACCACTTGAGAATTGTATTTTTACTACTCCCCCCTAATTTTTGGATCTGAAGGCCACTTGCATCATCACCATGCTTGTGGCATGCATATCCACCACACATAAAACATGTGAGGATAATTTAGAGGTCCCTTTCCTATAAAATTCCACCAAGCTATTATTAGGGGGTTGTACTAGTGGAATTTCCCAAACATGGATTTTGGAGCTCATTTTTAGTGCGTGAAATAATTTTCTATTTATTATTATAGTTTTCAAATTTTTTAGCACACATGAACTCTAAAATTTTCATTTTTTTGCGATCTTATATCTTTTTTGTTCACGAGGGAAAATGGGAGAGTGAAAACTCAAGTTTGGATCTGAAAAAAAAAAAATTTGAAATGCACAAATGCTGAGAGAGATAATTCCGAAAAGTATCTGTGATTTTTAAGGATAGGCAAAAAGTGGGTTGTTTGGCCCTGGTCAATATCCAACCACTTGAGAATTGTACTTTTTCTACTCCCCCCTAATTTTTGGATCTGAAGGCCACTTGCATCCTCAACATGCTTGTGGCATGCATATCCACCACACTTAAAACATGTGAGGATCAGTTTGAGGTCCCTTTCCTATAAAATTCCACCAACCTATTATTAGGGGGTTGTACTAGTGGAATTTCCCAAACATTGATTTTGGAGCTCATTTTTAGTGTGTGAAATAATTTTCTATTTATTATTATAGTTTTCAATTTTTTTTGCACACATGAACTCTAAATTTTTCATTTTGTTGCGATCTTATATCTTTTTTATTCACAAGGAAAAATGGGAGAGTGAAAACTCAAGTTTGGATCTAAAAAAAAAAAAAATTTGAAATGCACAAATGCTGAGAGAGATAATTCCGAAAAGTATTTGTGATTTTTAAGGATAGGCAAAAAGTGGGTTGTTTGGCCCTGGTCAATATCCAACCACTTGAGAATTGTACTTTTTCTACTCCCCCCTAATTTTTGGATCTGAAGGCCACTTGCATCCTCACCATGCTTGTGGCATGCATATCCACCACACTTAAAACATGTGAGGATCAGTTAGAGGTCCCTTTCCTATAAAATTCCACCAACCTATTATTAGGGGGTTGTACTAGTGGAATTTCCCAAACATGGATTTTGGAGCTCATTTTTAGTGCGTGAAATAATTTTCTATTGATTATTATAGTTTTCAATTTTTTTTGCACACATGAACTCTAAAATTTTCATTTTGTTGTGATCTTATATCTTTTTTGTTCACGAGGAAAAATGGGAGACTGAAAACTCAAGTTTGGATCTGACAAAAAAAAAATTTGAAATGCACAAATGCTGACAGAGATAATTCCGAAAAGTATCTGTGATTTTTAAGGATAGGCAAAAAGTGGGTTGTTTGGCCCTGGTAAATAACCAACCACTTGGGAATTGTACTTTTTCTACTCCCCCCTAATTTTTGGATCTGAAGGCCACTTGCATCCTCAACATGCTTGTGGCATGCATATCCACCACACTTAAAACATGTGAGGATCAGTTAGAGGTCCCTTTCCTATAAAATTCCACCAACCTATTATTAGGGGGTTGTACTAGTGGAATTTCCCAAACATTGATTTTGGAGCTCATTTTTAGTGTGTGAAATAATTTTCTATTTATTATTATAGTTTTCAATTTTTTTTGCACACATGAACTCTAAAATTTTCATTTTGTTGTGATCTTATATCTTTTTTGTTCACGAGGAAAAATGGGAGACTGAAAACTCAAGTTTGGGTCTGACAAAAAAAAAATTTGAAATGCACAAATGCTGAGAGAGATAATTCTGAAAAGTATCTGTGATTTTTAAGGATAGGAAAAAAGTGGGTTGTTTGGCCCTGGTAAATAGCCAACCACTTGAGAATTGTATTTTTACTACTCCCCCCTAATTTTTGGATCTGAAGGCCACTTGCATCCTCACCATGCTTGTGGCATGCATATCCACCACACTTAAAACATGTGAGGATAATTTAGAGGTCCCTTTCCTATAAAATTCCACCAAGCTATTATTAGGGGGTTGTACTAGTGGAATTTCCAAAACATGGATTTTGGAGCTCATTTTTACTGCGTGAAATAATTTTCTATTTATTATTATAGTTTTCAAATTTTTTAGCACACACGAGCTCTTAAATTTTCATTTTTTTGCGATCTTATATCTTTTTTGTTCACGAGGAAAAATGGGAGAGTGAAAACTCAAGTTTGGATCTGAAAAAAAAAAAATTTGAAATGCACAAATGCTGAGAGAGATAATTCCGAAAAGTATCTGTGATTTTTAAGGATAGGCAAAAAGTGGGTTGTTTGGCCCTGGTAAATATCCAACCACATGAGAATTGTACTTTTTCTACTCTCCCCTAATTTCTGGATCTGAAGGCCACTTGCATCCTCAACATGCTTGTGGCATGCATATCCACCACACTTAAAACATGTGAGGATCAGTTAGAGGTCCCTTTCCTATAAAATTCCACCAAGCTATTACTAGGGGGTTGTACTAGTGGAATTTCCCAAACATGGATTTTGGAGCTCATTTTTAGTGCGTGAAATAATTTTCTATTTATTATTATAGTTTTCAAATTTTTTTGCCAACATGAACTCTAAAAGTTTCATTTTATTGCGATCTTATATATTTTTTGTTCACGAGGAAAAATGGGAGAGTGAAAACTCAAGTTTGGATCTGACAAAAAAAAAATTTGAAATGCACAAATGCTGAGAGAGATAATTCTGAAAAGTATCTGTGATTTTTAAGGATAGGCAAAAAGTGGGTTGTTTGGCCCTGGTAAATAGCCAACCACTTGAGAATTGTATTTTTACTACTCCCCCCTAATTTTTGGATCTGAAGGCCACTTGCATCCTCACCATGCTTGTGGCATGCATATCCACCACACTTAAAACATGTGAGGATAATTTAGAGGTCCCTTTCCTATAAAATTCCACCAAGCTATTTTTAGGGGGTTGTACTAGTGGAATTTCCCAAACATGGATTTTGGAGCTCATTTTTAGTGCGTGAAATAATTTTCTATTTATTATTATAGTTTTCAAATTTTTTTTCACACATGAACTCTAAAATTTTCATTTTGTTGTGAAGTTATATCTTTTTTGATTACGTGGAAAAATGGGAGAGTGATAATTCAAGTTTGAAAACTATAAAAAAAAAAAATTGAAATGCACAAATGCCGAGAGAGATAATTCCGAAAAGTATCTGTGATTTTTAAGGATAGGCAAAAAGTGGGTTGTTTAGCCCTGGTAAATATCCAACCACTTGAGAATTGTACTTTTTGTACTCCCCCCTAATTTTTGGATCTGAAGGCCACTTGCATCCTCAACATGCTTGTGGCATGCATATCCACCACACTTAAAACATGTGAGGATCAGTTAGAGGTCCCTTTCCTATAAAATTCCACCACGCTATTATTAGGGGGTTGTACTAGTGGAATTTCCCAAACATGGATTTTGGAGCTCATTTTTAGTGCGTGAAATAATTTTCTATTTATTATTATAGTTTTCAAATTTTTTTGCACACATGAACTCTAAAATTTTCATTTTGTTGCGACTTATATCTTTTTTGTTCACGAGGAAAAATGGGAGAGTGAAAACTCAAGTTTGGATCTAAAAAAAAAAAAATTTGAAATGCACAAATGCTGAGAGAGATAATTCCGAAAAGTATTTGTGATTTTTAAGGATAGGCAAAAAGTGGGTTGTTTGGCCCTGGTAAATATCCAACCACTTGAGAATTGTACTTTTTCTACTCCCCCCTAATTTTTGGATCTGAAGGCCACTTGCATCCTCAACATGCTTGTGGCATGCATATCCACCACACTTAAAACATGTGAGGATCAGTTAGAGGTCCCTTTCCTATAAAATTCCACCAACCTATTATTAGGGGGTTGTACTAGTGGAATTTCCCAAACATGGATTTTGGAGCTCATTTTTAGTGCGTGAGATAATTTTCTATTTATTATTATAGTTTTCAAATTTTTTTGCACACATGAACTCTAAAATTTTCATTTTGTTGCGATCTTATATCTTTTTTGTGCACGAGGAAAAATGGGAGAGAGAAAACTCAAGTTTGGATCTAAAAAAAAAAAATTTGAAATGCACAAATGCTGAGAGAGATAATTCCGAAAAGTATGTGTGATTTTTAAGGATAGGCAAAAAGTGGGTTGTTTGGCCCTGGTCAATATCCAACCACTTGAGAATTGTACTTTTTCTACTCCCCCCTAATTTTTGGATCTGAAGGCCACTTGCATCCTCAACATGCTTGTGGCATGCATATCCACCACACTTGAAACATGTGAGGATCAGTTAGAGGTCCCTTTCCTATAAAATTTTACCAAGCTATTATTAGGGGGTTGTACTAGTGGAATTTCCCAAACATGGATTTTGGAGCTCATTTTTAGTGCGTGAAATAATTTTCTATTTATTATTATTGTTTTCAAATTTTTTTGCACACGTGAACTCTAAAATTTTCATTTTGTTGCGATCTTATATCTTTTTTGTTCACGAGGAAAAATGGGAGACTGAAAGCTCAAGTTTGGATCTGACAAAAAAAAAATTTGAAATGCACAAATGCTGAGAGAGATAATTCTGAAAATTATCTGTGATTTTTAAGGATAGGCAAAAAGTGGGTTCTTTGGCCCTGGTAAATAGCCAACCACTTGAGAATTGTATTTTTACTACTCCCCCCTAATTTTTGGATCTGAAGGCCACTTGCATCCTCACCATGCTTGTGGCATGCATATCCACCACACTTAAAACATGTGAGGATAATTTAGAGGTCCCTTTCCTATAAAATTCCACCAAGCTATTATTAGGGGGTTGTACTAGTGGAATTTCCAAAACATGGATTTTGGAGCTCATTTTTACTGCATGAAATAATTTTCTATTTATTATTATAGTTTTCAAATTTTTTAGCACACATGAACTCTAAAATTTTCATTTTTTTGCGATCTTATATCTTTTTTGTTCACGAGGAAAAATGGGAGAGTGAAAACTCAAGTTTGGATCTGAAAAAAAAAAAATTTGAAATGCACAAATGCTGAGAGAGATAATTCCGAAAAGTATCTGTGATTTTTAAGGATAGGCAAAAAGTGGGTTGTTTGGCCCTGGTAAATATCCAACCACATGAGAATTGTACTTTTTCTACTCTCCCCTAATTTTTGGATCTGAAGGCCACTTGCATCCTCAACATGCTTGTGGCATGCATATCCACCACACTTAAAACATATGAGGATCAGTTAGAGGTCTCTTTCCTATAAAATTCCACCAAGCTATTATTAGGGGGTTGTACTAGTGGAATTTCCCAAACATGGATTTTGGAGCTCATTTTTAGTGCGTGAAATAATTTTCTATTTATTATTATAGTTTTCAAATTTTTTTGCCAACATGAACTCTAAAATTTTCATTTTATTGCGATCTTATATATTTTTTGTTCACGAGGAAAAATGGGAGAGTGAAAACTCAAGTTTGGATCTGACAAAAAAAAAATTTGAAATGCACAAATGCTGAGAGAGATAATTCCGAAAAGTATCTGTGATTTTTAAGGATAGGCAAAAAGTTGGTTGTTTGGCCCTGGTAAATAACCAACCACTTGAGAATTGTACTTTTTCTACTCCCCCCTAATTTTTGGATCTGAAGGCCACTTGCATCCTCAACATGCTTGTGGCATGCATATCCACCACACTTAAAACTTGTGAGGATCAGTTAGAGGTCCCTTTCCTATAAAATTCCACCAAGCTATTTTTAGGGGGTTGTACTAGTGGAATTTCCCAAACATGGATTTTGGAGCACATTTTTAGTGCGTGAAATAATTTTCTATTTATTATTATAGTTTTCAAATTTTTTTGCACACATGAACTCTAAAATTTTCATTTTGTTGCGATCTTTATCTTTTTTGTTCACGAGGAAAAATGGGAGTGAAAACTCAAGTTTGGATCTGACAAAAAAAAAAATTTGAAATGCACAAATGCTGAGAGAGATAATTCCGAAAAGTATCTGTGATTTTAAGGATAGGCAAAAAGTGGGTTGTTTGGCCCTGGTAAATATCCAACCACATGAGAATTGTACTTTTTCTACTCCCCCAAATTTTTGGATCTGAAGGCCACTTGCATCCTCAACATGCTTGTGGCATGCATATCCACCACACTTAAAACTTGTGAGGATCAGTTAGAGGTCCCTTTTCTTATAAAATTCCACCAAGCTATTATTAGGGGGTGTTACTAGTGGAATTTCCCAAACATGGATTTTGGAGCTCATTTTTAGTGCGTGAAATAATTTTCTATTTATTATTATAGTTTTCAAATTTTTTTTCACACATGAACTCTAAAATTTTCATTTTGTTGTGAACTTATATCTTTTTTGTTTACGAGGAAAAATGGGAGAGTGATAATTCAAGTTTGAAAACTATAAAAAAAAAAAATTTGAAATGCACAAATGCTGAGAGAGATAATTCCGAAAAGTATCTGTGATTTTTAAGGATAGGCAAAAAGTGGGTTGTTTGGCCCTGGTAAATATCCAACCACTTGAAAATTGTACTTTTTCTGCTCCCCCCCTAATTTTTGGATCTGAAGGCCACTTGCATCCTCAACATGCTTGTGGCATGCATATCCACCACACTTAAAATATGTGAGGATCAGTTAGAGGTCCCTTTCCTATAAAATTCCACCAAGCTATTATTAGGGGGTTGTACTAGTGGAATTTCCCAAACATGGATTTTGGAGCTCATTTTCAGTGCGTGAAATAATTTTCAATTTATTATTATAGTTTTCAAATTTTTTTGCACACATGAACTCTAAAATTTTCATTTTGTTGCGATCTTATATCTTTTTTGTTCACGAGGAAAAATGGGAGAGTGAAAGCTCAAGTTTTGATCTGACAAAAAAAAAATTTGAAATGCACAAATGCTGAGAGAGATAATTCCGAAAAGTATATGTGATTTTTAAGGATAGGCAAAAAGTGGGTTGTTTGGCCCTGGTAAATATCCAACCAGTTGAGAATTGTACTTTTTCTACTCCCCCTAATTTTTGGATCTGAAGGCCACTTGCATCCTCAACATGCTTGTGGCATGCATATCCACCACACTTAAAACTTGTGAGGATCAGTTAGAGGTCCCTTTCCTATAAAATTCCTCCAAGCTATTATTAGGGGGTTATTCTAGTGGAATTTCCCAAACATGGATTTTGGAGCTCATTTTTAGTGCGTGAAATAATTTTCTATTTATTATTACAGTTTTCAATTTTTTTTGCACACATGAACTTTAAAATTTTCATTTTGTTGTGATCGTATATCATTTTTGTTCACATGGAAAAATGGGAGACTGAAAACTCAAGTTTGGATCTGAAAAAAAAAATTTGAAATGCACAAATGCTGAGAGAGATAATTCCGAAAAGTATCTGTGATTTTTAAGGATAGGCAAAAAGTGGGTTGTTTGGCCCTGGTAAATATCCAACCACTTGAGAATTGTACTTTTTCTACTCCCCCCTAATTTTTGGATCTGAAGGCCACTTGCATCCTCAACATGCTTGTGGCATGCATATCCACCACACTTGAAACATGTGAGGATCAGTTAGAGGTCCCTTTCCTATAAAATTCCACCAAGCTATTTATTAGGGGGTTGTACTAGTGGAATTTCCCAAACATGGATTTTGGGGCTCATTTTTAATGCATGAAATAATTTTCTATTTATTATTATAGATTTCATATTTTTTCGCACACATGAACTCTAAAATTTTCATTTTGTTGCGATCTTCTATCTTTTTTGTTCACGAGGAAACATGGGAGAGTGAAAACTCAAGTTTGGATCTGAAAATAAAAAAATTTGAAATGCACAAATGCTGAGAGAGATAATTCCGAAAAGTATCTGTGATTTTTAAGGATAGGGAAAAAGTGGGTTGTTTGGCCCTGGTAAATATCCAACCACTTGAGAACTGTACTTTTTCTACTCCCCCCTAATTTTTGGATCTGAAGGCCACTTGCATCCTCAACATGCTTGTGGCATGCATATCCACCACACTTAAAACATGTGAGGATCAGTTAGAGGTCCCTTTCCTATAAAATTCCTCCAAGCTATTTATTAGGGGGTTGTACTAGTGGAATTTCCCAAACATGGATTTTGGACCTCATTTTTAGTGCGTTAAATAATTTTCTATTTATTATTATAGTTTTCTAATTTTTTTGCACACATGAACTCTAAAATTTTCATTTTGTTGCGATCTTATATCTTTTTTGTTTACGAGGAAAAATGGGAGAGTGAAAACTCATGTTTGGATCTAAAGAAAAAAAATTTGAAATGCACAAATGCTGATAGAGATAATTCCGAAACGTATCTGTGATTTTTAAGGATGGGCAAAAAGTGGGTTGTTTGGCCCTGGTAAATATCCAACCACTTGAGAATTTAACTTTTTCTACTCCCCCCTAATTTTTGGATCTGAAGGCCACTTGCATCCTCAACATGCTTGTGGCATGCATATCCACCACACTTAAAACATGTGAGGATCAGTTAGAGGTCCCTTTCCTATAAAATTCCACCAACCTATTATTAGGGGGTTGTACTAGTGGAATTTCTCAAACATGGATTTTGGAGCTCATTTTTAGTGCGTGAAATAATTTTCTATTTATTATTATAGTTTTCAAATTTTTTCGCACACATGAACTCTAAAATTTTCATTTTGTTTCGATCTTATATCTTTTTTGTTTATGAGGAAAAATGGGAGAGAGAAAACTCAAGTTTGGATCTAAAAAAGAATAAAATTTGAAATGCACAAATGCTGAGAGAGATACTTCCGGAAAGTATCTATGATTTTTAAGGATAGGCAAAAAGTGGGTTGTTTGGCACTCGTAAATATCCAACCACTTGAGAATTGTACTTTTTCTACTCCCCCCTAATTTTTGGATCTGAAGGCAACTTGCATCCTCAACATGCTTGTGGCATGCATATCCACCACACTTAAAACATGTGAGGATTAGTTAGAGGTCCCTTTCCTATAAAATTCCACCAAGCTATTATTAGGGGGTTGTACTAGTGGAATTTCCCAAACATGGATTTTGGAGCTCATTTTTAGTGCGTGAAATAATTTTCTATTTATTATTATAGTTTTCAAATTTTTTCGCACACGTGAACTCTAAAATTTTCATTTTGTTGCGATCTTATATATTTTTTGTTTACGAGGAAAAATGGGAGAGAGAAAACTCAAGTTTGGATCTGAAAAAAAAAAAAATTTGAAATGCACAAATGCTGAGAGAGATAATTCCGAAAGTATCTGTGATCTTTAAGGATAGGCAAAAAGTGGGTTGTTTGGCCCTGGTAAATATCCAACCACTTGAGAATTGTACTTTTTATTCTCCCCCCTAATTTTTGGATCTGAAGGCCACTTGCATCCTCAACATGCTTGTGGCATGCATATCCACCACACTTAAAACATGTGTGGATCAGTTAGAGGTCCCTTTCCTATAAAATTCCACCAAGCTATTATTAGGGGGTTGTACTAGTGGAATTTAACAAACATGGATTTTGGAGCTCATTTTCAGTGGGTGAAATAATTTTCTATTTATTATTGTAGTTTTCTAATTTTTTCGCACATGTGAACTCTAAAATTTTCATTTTGTTGCGATCTTATATCTTTTTTGTTTACGAGGAAAAATGGGAGAGTGAAAACTCAAGTTTGGATATGAAAAAAAAAAATTTGAAATGCACAAATACTGATAGAGATAATTCCGAAACGTATCTGTGATTTTTAAGGATAGGCAAAAAGTGGGTTGTTTGGCCCTGGTAAATATCCAACCACTTGAGAATTGTACTTTTTCTACTCCCCCCTAATTTTTGGATCTGACGGCCACTTGCATCCTCAACATGCTTGTGGCATGTATATCCACCACACTTAAAACATATGAGGATCAGTTAGAGGTCCCTTTCAAATAAAATTCCACCAAGCTATTATTAGAGGGTTGTACTAGTGGAATTTCCCAAACATGGATTTTGGAGCTCATTTTTAGTGTTTGAAATAATTTTCTATTTATTATTATAGTTTTCAAATTTTTTTGCACACATGAACTCTAAAATTTTCATTTTGTTGCGATCTTATTTCTTTTTTGTTTACGAGGAAAAATGGGAGAGTGAAAACTCAAGTTCGGATCTGAAAAAAAAAAATTTGAAATGCACAAATGCTGTGAGAGATAATTCCGAAAAGTATCGGTGATTTTTAAGGATAGGCAAAAAGTGGGTTGCTTGGCCCTTGTAAATATCCAACCAGTTGAGAATTGTACTTTTTCTACTCCCCCCTAATTTTTGGATCTGAAGGCCACTTGCATCCTCAACATGCTTGTGGCATGCATATCCACCTCACTTAAAACATGTGAGGATCAGTTAGAGGTCCCTTTCGTATAAAATTCCACCAAGCTATTATTAGGGGGTTGTACTAGTGGAATTTCCCAAACCTGGATTTTGGAGCTCATTTTTTGTGCGTGAAATAATTTTCTATTTATTATTATAGTATTGAATTTTTTTTGCACACATGAACTCTAAAATTTCCATTTTGTTGCGATCTTATATGTTTTTTGTTTACGAGGAAAAATGGGAGAGTGAAAACTCAAGTTCAGATCTGAAAAAAAAAAATTTGAAATGCACAAATGCTGAGAGAGATAATTCCGAAAAGTATCTTTGATTTTTATGGATAGGCAAAAAGTGGGTTGTTTAGCCCTGGTAAATATCCAACCAGTTGAGAATTGTACTTTTTCTACTCCCCCCTAATTTTTGGATCTGAAGGCCACTTGCATCCTCAACATGCTTGTGGCATGTCTATCCACCACACTTAAAACATGCTAGGATCAGTTAGAGGTCCCTTTCCTATAAAATTCCACCTAGCTATTATTAGGGGGTTGTACTAGTGGAATTTCCTAAACATGGATTTTGGAGCTCATTTTTAGTGCGTGAAATAATTTTCTATTTATTATTATAGTTTTCAATTTTTTTCGCGCACAAGAACTCTAAAATTTTCATTTTGTTGTGATCTTATATCTTTTTTGTTCACGAGGAAAAATGGGTGAGAGAAAAACTCAAGTTTGGATCTGAAAAAAAAAAAAATTTGAAATGCACAAACGCTGAGAGAGATAATTCCGAAAAGTATCTGTAATTTTTAAGGATAGGCAAAAAGTGGGTTGTTTGGCCCTGGAAAATATCCAACCACTTGAGAATTGTACTTTTTCTACTCCCCCCTAATTTTTGGATCTGAAGGCCACTTGCATCCTCAACATGCTTGTGGCATACATATCCACCACACTTAAAACATGTGAGGATCAGTTAGAGGTCCCTTTCCTATAAAATTCCACCAAGCTATTAATAGGGGGTTGTACTTGTGGAATTTCCCAAACATGGTTTTTGGAGCTCATTTTTAGTGCGTGAAATAATTTTCTATTTATTGTTATAGTTTTCAATTTTTTTCGTGCACATGAACTCTAAAATTTTCATTTTGTTGCGATCTTATATCTTTTTTGTTCACGAGGAAAAATGGGAGAGAGAAAAACTCAAGTTTGGATCTGAAAAAAAAAAATTTCAAATGCACAAACGCTGAGAGAGATAATTCCGAAAAGTATCTGTAATTTTTAAGGATAGGCAAAAAGTGGGTTGTTTGGCCCTGGTAAATATCCAACCACTTGAGAATTGTACTTTTTCTACTCCCCCCTAATTTTTGGATCTGAAGGCCACTTGCATCCTCAACATGCTTGTGGCATGCATATCCACCACACTTAAAACATGTGAGGATCAGTTAGAGGTCCCTTTGCTATAAAATTCCACCAAGCTACTATTCGGGGTTTGTACAAGTGGAATATCCCAAACATGGATTTTGGAGCTCATTTTTATTGCGTGAAATAATTTTCTATTTATTATTATAGTTTTCAAATTTTTTGGCACACATGAACTCTAAAATTTTTATTTTGTTGCGATCTTATATCTTTTTTGTTTACGAGGAAAAATGGGAGAGAGTGAAAACTCAAGTTTGGATCTGAAAAAAAAAAAAATTGAAATGAACAAATGCTGAGAGATATAATTCCGAAAGGTATCTGTGATTTTTAAGGATAGGCAAAAAGTGGGTTGTTTGGCCCTGGTAAATATCCAACCACTTGAGAATTGTACTTTTTCTACTCCCCCCTAATTTTTGGATCTGACGGCCACTTGCATCCTCAACATGCTTGTGGCATGCATATCCACCACACTTAAAACATGTGAGGATCAGTTGGAGGTCCCTTTCCTGTAAAATTCCACCAAGCTATTATTAGGGGGTTGTACTAGTGGAATTTCCCAAACATGGATTTTGGAGCTCATTTTTAGTGCGTGAAATAATTTTCTCTTTATTATTGTAGTTTTCAAAATTTTTCGCACACAAGAAATCTAAAATTTACATTTTATTGCGGTCTTATATCTTTTTTGTTTACGAGGAAAAATGGGAGAGCGTGAAAACTCAAGTTTGGATATGAAAAAAAAAATTTGAAATGTACAATTGCCGAGAGAGATAATTCCGAAAAGTATCGGTAATTTTTAAGGATAGGCAAAAAGTGGGTTGTTTGGCCCTGGTAAATATCCAACCACTTGAGAATTGTACTTTTTCTACTCCCCTAATTTTCGGATCTGAAGGCCAATTGCATCCTCAACATGCTTGTGGCATGCATATCCACCACACTTAAAACATGTGAGGATCAGTTAGAGGTCCCTTTCCTGTAAAATTCCACCAAGCTATTATTTGGGGGTTGTACTTGTGGAATTTCCCAAACATGGATTTTGGAGCTGATTTTTAGTGCGTGAAATAATTTTCTATTTATTATTATAGTTTTCAAATTTTTTCGGACACATGAACTCTAAAATTTTCATTTTGTTGCGATCTTATATCTTTTTTGTTTACGAGGAAAAATGGGAGAGAGTGAAAACTCAAGTTTGGATCTGAAAAAAAAAAATTGAAATGCACAAATGTTGTGAGAGATAATTCCGAAAAGTATCTGTGATTTTTAAGGATAGGCAAAAAGTGGGTTGTTTGGCCCTGGTAAATATCCAACCACTTGAGAATTGTACTTTTTCTACTCCCCCCTAATTTTTGGATCTAAAGGCCACTTGCACCCTCAACATGCTGTGGCATGCATATCCACCACACTTAAAACATTTGAGGATCAGTTAGAGGTCCATTTCCTATAAAATTCCACCAAGCTACTATTCGGGGTTTGTACAAGTGGAATTTCCCAAACATGGATTTTGGAGCTCATTTTTAGTGCGTGAAATAATTTTCTATTTATTATTATAGTTTTCAAATTTTTTCGCACACATGAACTCTTAAATTTTCATCTTGTTGCGATATTATATCTTTCTTGTTTATGACGAAAAATGGGAGAGAGTGAAAACTCAAGTTTGGATCTGAAAAAAAAAAAAATTGAAATGTACAAATGCTGAGAGAGATAATTCTGAAAAGTATATGTGATTTTTAAGGATAAGCAAAAAGTTGGTTGTTTGGCCCTGGTAAATATCCAACTACTTGAGAATTGAACTTTTTCTACTCCCCCCTAATTTTTGGATCTGAAGGCCACTTGCATCCTCAACATGGTTGTGGCATGCATATCCACCACATTTAAAACATGTGAGGATCAGTTGGAGGTCCCTGTCCCTGTAAAATTCCACCAAGCTATTTATAGGGGGTTGTACTAGTGGAATTTCCCAAACATGGATTTTGGAGCTCATTTTTAGTGCGTGAAATAATTTTCTTTTTATTATTATAGTTTTCAAATTTTTTCGCACACATGAACTCTAAAATTTTCATTTTATTGCGGTCTTATATTTTTTTGTTTACGAGGAAAAATTGGAGAGCATGAAAACTCAAGTTTGGATTTGAAAAAAAAAAAATTTGAAATGCACAATTGCTGAGAGAGGTAATTCCGAAAAGTATCTGTGATTTTTAAGGAGAGGCAAAAAGTGGGTTGTTTGGCCCTGGTAAATATCCAACTACTTGAGAATTGTACTTTTTCTACTCCCCCCTAATTTTTGGATCTGAAGGCCACATGCATCCTCAACATGCTTGTGGCATGCATATCCACCACACTTGAAACATGTGAGGAACAGTTAGAGGTCCCTTTCCTGTAAAATTCCACCAAGCTATTATTAGGGTGTTGTACTAGTGGAATTTCCCAAACATGGATTTTGGAGCTCATTTTTAGTGCGTGAAATAATTTACTATTTATTATTATAGTTTTCAAATTTTTTCGCGCACATGAACTCTAAAATTTTCATTTTGTTGCGATCTTATATATTTTTTGTTCACGAGGAAAAATGGGAGAGTGAAAAACTCATGTTTGGATATGAAAAAAAAAAAATTTGAAATGCACAAATGCTGAGAGAGATAATTCCGAAAAGTATCTGTGATTTTTAAGGATAGGCAAAAAGTGGGTTGTTTGGCCCTGGTAAATATCCAACCACTTGAGAATTGTACTTTTTCTTGTCCCCCCTAATTTTAGGATCTGAAGGCCACTTGCATCCTCAACATGCTTGTGGCATGCATATCCACCACACTTAAAACATGTGAGGATCAGTTGGAGGTCCCTTTCCTATAAAATTCCACCATGCTATTATTAGGGGGTTATATCTTTTTTGTTTACGAGGAAAAATGGGAGAGCGTGAAAACTCAAGTTTGGATCTGAAAAAAAAAAATTTGAAATGCACAAATGCTGAGAGAGATAATTCCGAAAAGTATCTGTGATTTTTAAGGATAGGCAAAAAGTGGGTTGTTTGGCCCTGGTAAATATCCAACCACTTGAGAATTGTACCTTTTCTACTCCCCCCTAATTTTTGGATCTGAAGGCCACTTGCATCCTCAACATGCTTGTGGCATGAATATCCACCACACTTAAAACATGTGAGGAACAGTTACAGGTCCCTTTCCTGTAAAATTCCACCAAGCTATTATTAGGGGGTTGTACTAGTGGAATTTCCCAAACATGGATTTTGGAGCTCATTTTTAGTGCGTGAAATAATTTACTATTTATTATTATAGTTTTCAAATTTTTTCGCGCACATGAACTCTAAAATTTTCATTTTGTTGCGATCTTATATATTTTTTGTTCACGAGGAAAAATGGGAGAGTGAAAAACTCAAGTTTGGATATGAAAAAAAAAAAAATTGAAATGTACAAATGCTGAGAGAGATAATTCCGAAAAGTATCTGTGATTTTTAAGGATAGGCAAAAAGTGGGTTGTTTGGCCCTGGTAAATATCCAACCACTTGAGAATTGTACCTTTTCTACTCCCCCCTAATTTTTGGATCTGAAGGCCACTTGCATCCTCAATATGCTTGTGGCATGAATATCTACCACACTTAAAACATGTGAGGAACAGTTACAGGTCCCTTTCCTGTAAAATTCCACCAAGCTATTATTAGGGGGTTGTACTAGTGGAATTTCCCAAACATGGATTTTGGAGCTCATTTTTAGTGCGTGAAATAATTTACTATTTATTATTATAGTTTTCAAATTTTTTCGCGCACATGAACTCTAAAATTTTCATTTTGTTGCGATCTTATATATTTTTTGTTCACGAGGAAAAATGGGAGAGTGAAAAACTCAAGTTTGGATATGAAAAAAAAAAATTTGAAATGCAGAAATGCTGAGAGAGATAATTCCGAAAAATATCTGTGATTTTCAAGGATAGGCAAAAAGTGGGTTGTTTGGCCCTGGTAAATATCCAACCACTTGAGAATTGTACTTTTTCTTCTCCCCCCTAATTTTTGGATCTGAAGGCCACTTGCATCCTCAACATGCTTGTGGCATGCATATCCACCACACTTAAAACATGTGAGGATCAGTTGGAGGTCCCTTTCCTATAAAATTCCACCAAGCTATTATTAGGGGGTTGTACTAGTGGAATTTCCCAAACATGGATTTTGGTGCTCATTTTTAGTGCGTGAAATAATTTTTTATTTATTATTATAGTTTCAAATTTTTTGGCACACATGAACTCTAAAATTTTAATTTTGTTGCGATCTTATCTCATTTTTGTTCACGAGGAAAAATGGGAGAGTGAAAACTCAAGTTTGGATCTGAAAAAAAAAAATTTGAAATGCACAAATGCTGAGAGAGATAATTCCGAAAAGTGTCTGTGATTTTTAAAGATGGGCAAAAAGTGGGTTGTTTGGCCCTGGTAAATATCCAACCACTTGAGAATTGTACTTTTTCTACTCCCCCCTAATTTTTGGATCTGAAGGCCACTTGCATCCTCAACATGCTTGTGGCATGCATATCCACCACACTTAAAACATGTGAGGATCAGTTAGAGGTCCCTTTCCTGTTAAATTCCACCAAGCTATTATTAGGGGGTTGTACTAGTGGAATTTCCCAAACATGGATTTTGGAGCTCATTTTTAGTGCGTGAAATAATTTTCTATTTATTATTATAGTTTTCAATTTTTTTCCCGCACATGAACTCTAAAATTTTAATTTTGTCGCGATCTTATATCTTTTTTGTTCACGAGGAAAAATGGGAGAGAGAAAAACTCAAGTTTGGATCTGAAAAAAAAAAAAATTTGAAATGCACAAACGCTGAGAGAGATAATTCCGAAAAGTATCGGTAATTTTTAAGGATAGGCAAAAAGTGGGTTGTTTGGCCCTGGTAAATATCCAACCACTTGAGAATTGTACTTTTTCTACTCCCCTAATTTTCGGATGTGAAGGCCAATTGCATCCTCAACATGCTTGTGGCATGCATATCCACCACACTTAAAACATTTGAGGATCAGTTAGAGGTCCCTTTCCTGTTAAATTCCACCAAGCTATTATTAGGGGTTTGTACTAGTGGAATTTCCGAAACATGGATTTTGGAGCTCATTTTTAGTGGGTGAAATAATTTTCTTTTTAATATTATAGTTTTCAATTTTTTTTGCACACATGATCTCTAAAATTTTCATTATGTTGCGATCTTATATCTTTTTTGTTCACGAGGAAAAATGGGAGAGTGAAAAACTCAAGTTTGGATCTGAAAAAAAAGAAATTGAAATGCACAAATGCTGAAAGAGGTAATTCCGAAAAGTATCTGTGATTTTTAAGGATGGGCAAAAAGTGGGTTGTTTGGCCCTGGTAAATATCCAACCACTTGAGAATTGTACTTTTTCTACTCCCCCGTAATTTTTGGTTCCGAAGGCCACTTGCATCCTCAACATGCTTGTGGCATGCATGTCCACCACACTTAAAACATGTGAGGATCAGTTAGAGGTCCATTTCCATTAAAATTCCACCAAGCTATTATTAGGGGGTTGTACTAGTGGAATTTCCCAAACATGGATTTTGGTGCTCATTTTTAGTGCGTGAAATAATTTTTTATTTATTATTATAGTTTCAAATTTTTTTGCACACATGAACTCTAAAATTTTAATTTTGTTGCGATCTTATCTCATTTTTGTTCACGAGGAAAAATGGGAGAGTGAAAACTCAAGTTTGGATCTGAAAAAAAAAAATTTGAAATGCACAAATGCTGAGAGAGATAATTCCGAAAAGTGTCTGTGATTTTTAAAGATGGGCAAAAAGTGGGTTGTTTGGCCCTGGTAAATATCCAACCACTTGAGAATTGTACTTTTTCTACTCCCCCCTAATTTTTGGATCTGAAGGCCACTTGCATCCTCAACATGCTTGTGGCATGCATATCCACCACACTTAAAACATGTGAGGATCAGTTAGAGGTCCCTTTCCTGTTAAATTCCACCAAGCTATTATTAGGGGGTTGTACTAGTGGAATTTCCCAAACATGGATTTTGGAGCTCATTTTTAGTGCGTGAAATAATTTTCTATTTATTATTATAGTTTTCAATTTTTTTCCCGCACATGAACTCTAAAATTTTAATTTTGTCGCGATCTTATATCTTTTTTGTTCACGAGGAAAAATGGGAGAGAGAAAAACTCAAGTTTGGATCTGAAAAAAAAAAAATTTGAAATGCACAAACGCTGAGAGAGATAATTCCGAAAAGTATCGGTAATTTTTAAGGATAGGCAAAAAGTGGGTTGTTTGGCCCTGGTAAATATCCAACCACTTGAGAATTGTACTTTTTCTACTCCCCTAATTTTCGGATGTGAAGGCCAATTGCATCCTCAACATGCTTGTGGCATGCATATCCACCACACTTAAAACATGTGAGGATCAGTTAGAGGTCCCTTTCCTGTTAAATTCCACCAAGCTATTATTAGGGGTTTGTACTAGTGGAATTTCCGAAACATGGATTTTGGAGCTCATTTTTAGTGGGTGAAATAATTTTCTTTTTAATATTATAGTTTTCAATTTTTTTTGCACACATGATCTCTAAAATTTTCATTATGTTGCGATCTTATATCTTTTTTGTTCACGAGGAAAAATGGGAGAGTGAAAAACTCAAGTTTGGATCTGAAAAAAAAGAAATTGAAATGCACAAATGCTGAGAGAGGTAATTCCGAAAAGTATCTGTGATTTTTAAGGATGGGCAAAAAGTGGGTTGTTTGGCCCTGGTAAATATCCAACCACTTGAGAATTGTACTTTTTCTACTCCCCCGTAATTTTTGGTTCCGAAGGCCACTTGCATCCTCAACATGCTTGTGGCATGCATGTCCACCACACTTAAAACATGTGAGGATCAGTTAGAGGTCCATTTCCATTAAAATTCCACCAAGCTATTATCAGGGGGTTGTACTAGAGGAATTTCCCAAACATGGATTTAGGAGCTCATTTTTAGTGCGTGAAATAATTTTTGATTTATTATTATAGTTTTCAAATTTTTTTGCACACATGAACTCTAAAATTTTCATTTTGTTGCGATCTTATATCTTTTTTGTTCACGAGGAAAAATGGGAGATTGAAAACTCAAGATAGGATCTGAAAAAAAAAAAAATTTGAAATGCACAAATGCTGAGAGAGATAATTCCGAAAAGTATCTGTGATTTTTAAGGATAGGCAAAAAGTGGGTTGTTTGGCCCTGGAAAATATCCAACAACTTGAGAATTGTACTTTTTCTACTCCCCCCTAATTTTTGGATCTGAAGGCCACCTGCATCCTCAACAAGCTTGTGGCATGCATATCCACCACACTTAAAACAACTGAAGATCAGTTAGAGGTCCATTTCCTATAAAATTCCACCAAGCTATTATTAGGGGGTAGTACTAGTGGAATTTCCCAAACATGGATTTTGGAGCTCATTTTTAGACCGTGAAATATTTTTCTATTTATTATTATAGTTTTCAAATTTTTTTGCACACTTGAACTCTAAAATTTTCATTTTGTTGTGATCTTATATCTTTTTTGTTCACGAGGAAAAATGGGTGAGAGAAAAACTCAAGTTTGGATCTGAAAAAAAAAAAATTTGAAATGCACAAACGCTGAGAGAGATAATTCCGAAAAGTATCTGTAATTTTTAAGGATAGGCAAAAAGTGGGTTGTTTGGCACAGGTAATCCAACCACATGAGAATTGTACTTTTTCTACTCCCCCCTAATTTTTGGATCTGAAGGCCACTTGCATCCTCAACATGCTTGTGGCATGCATATCCACCACACTTAAAACATGTGAGGATCAGTTAGAGGTCCCTTTCCTATAAAATTCCACCAAGCTATTAATAGGGGGTTGTACTTGTGGAATTTCCCAAACATGGTTTTTGGAGCTGATTTTTAGTGCGTGAAATAATTTTCTATTTATTATTATATTTTTCAAATTTTTTCGGACACATGAACTCTAAAATTTTCATTTTGTTGCGGTCTTATATCTTTTTTGTTTACGAGGAAAAATGGGAGAGAGTGAAAACTCAAGTTTGGATCTGAAAAAAAAAAATTTAAAATGCACAAATGATGAGAGAGATAATTCCGAAAAGTATCTGTGATTTTTACGGATAGACAAAAAGTGGGTTGTTTGGCCCTGGTAAATATCCAACCACTTGAGAATTGTACTTTTTCTACTCCCCCCTAATTTTTGGATCTGAAGGCCACTTGTATCCTCAACATGCTTGTGGCATGCATATCCACCACACTTAAAACAACTGAAGATCAGTTAGAGGTCCCTTTCCTGTAAAATTCCACCAAGCTATTATTAGGGGGTTGTACGAGTGGAATTTCCCAAACATGGATTTTGGAGCTCATTTTTAGTGCGTGAAATAATTTTCTATTTATTATTATAGTTTTCAAATTTTTTGCACACATGAACTCTAAAATTTTCATTTTGTTGCAATCTTATATCTTTTTTGTTCACGACGAAAAATGGGAGAGTGAAAAACTAAAGTTTGGATCTGAAAAAAAAAAAATTTGAAATGCACAAATGCTGAGAGAGATAATTCCGAAAAGTATCTGTGATTTTTAAGGATGGGCAAAAAGTGGGTTGTTTGGCCCTGGTAAATATCCAACCACTTGAGAATTGTACTTTTTCTCCTCCCCCCTAATGTTTGGATCTGAAGGCCACTTGCATCCTCAACATGCTTGTGGCATGAATATCCACCACACTTAAAACATGTGAGGATCAGTTAGAGATCCCTTTCCTATTAAATTCCACCAAGCTATTATTAGGGGGTTGTACTAGTGGAATTTCCCAAACATGGATTTTGGAGCTCATTTTTAGTGCGTGAAATAATTTTCTATTTATTATTATAGTTTTCAATTTTTTTCGTGCACATGAACTCTAAAATTTTCATTTTGTTGCGATCTTATATCTTTTTTGTTCATGAGGAAAAATGGGAGAGTGAAAAACTCAAGTTTGGAACTGAAAAAAAAAAAATTTGAAATGCACAAACGCTGAGAGAGATAATTCCGAAAAGTATCTGTAATTTTGAAGGATAGGCAAAAAGTGGGTTGTTTGGCCCTGGTAAATATCCAACCACTTGAGAATTGTACTTTTTCTACTCCCCCCTAATTTTTGGATCTGAAGGCCACTTGCATCCTCAACATGCTTGTGGCATGCATATCCACCACACTTAAAACATGTGAGGATCAGTTAGAGGTCCCTTTCCTATAAAATTCCACCAAGCTACTATTCGGGGTTTGTACAAGTGGAATATCCCAAACATGGATTTTGGAGCTCATTTTTATTGCGTGAAATAATTTTCTATTTATTATTATAGTTTTCAAATTTTTTGCACACATGAACTCTAAAATTTTCATTTTGTTGCAATCTTATATCTTTTTTGTTCACGACGAAAAATGGGAGAGTGAAAAACTAAAGTTTGGATCTGAAAAAAAAAAAATTTGAAATGCACAAATGCTGAGAGAGATAATTCCGAAAAGTATCTGTGATTTTTAAGGATGGGCAAAAAGTGGGTTGTTTGGCCCTGGTAAATATCCAACCACTTGAGAATTGTACTTTTTCTCCTCCCCCCTAATGTTTGGATCTGAAGGCCACTTGCATCCTCAACATGCTTGTGGCATGAATATCCACCACACTTAAAACATGTGAGGATCAGTTAGAGATCCCTTTCCTATTAAATTCCACCAAGCTATTATTAGGGGGTTGTACTAGTGGAATTTCCCAAACATGGATTTTGGAGCTCATTTTTAGTGCGTGAAATAATTTTCTATTTATTATTATAGTTTTCAATTTTTTTCGTGCACATGAACTCTAAAATTTTCATTTTGTTGCGATCTTATATCTTTTTTGTTCATGAGGAAAAATGGGAGAGTGAAAAACTCAAGTTTGGAACTGAAAAAAAAAAAATTTGAAATGCACAAACGCTGAGAGAGATAATTCCGAAAAGTATCTGTAATTTTGAAGGATAGGCAAAAAGTGGGTTGTTTGGCCCTGGTAAATATCCAACCACTTGAGAATTGTACTTTTTCTACTCCCCCCTAATTTTTGGATCTGAAGGCCACTTGCATCCTCAACATGCTTGTGGCATGCATATCCACCACACTTAAAACATGTGAGGATCAGTTAGAGGTCCCTTTCCTATAAAATTCCACCAAGCTACTATTCGGGGTTTGTACAAGTGGAATATCCCAAACATGGATTTTGGAGCTCATTTTTATTGCGTGAAATAATTTTCTATTTTATTATTATAGTTTTCAAATTTTTTCGCACACATGAACTCTTGAATTTTTATTTTGTTGCGATCTTATATCTTTTTTGTTTACGAGGAAAAATGGGAGAGAGTGAAAACTCAAGTTTGGATTTGAAAAAAAAAAAATTGAAATGAACAAATGCTGAGAGATATAATTCCGAAAAGTATCTGTGATTTTTAAGGATAGGCAAAAAGTGGGTTGTTTGGCCCTGGTAAATATCCAACCACTTGAGAATTGTACTTTTTCTACTCCCCCCTAATTTTTGGATCTGACGGCCACTTGCATCCTCAACATGCTTGTGGCATGCATATCCACCACACTTAAAACATGTGAGGATCAGTTGGAGGTCCCTTTCCTGTAAAATTCCACCAAGCTATTATTAGGGGGTTGTACTAGTGGAATTTCCCAAACATGGATTTTGGAGCTCATTTTTAGTTTGTGAAATAATTTTCTTTTTATTATTGTAGTTTTCAAATTTTTTCGCACACATGAACTCTTAAATTTTCATTTTATTGCGGTCTTATATCTTTTTTGTTTACGAGGAAAAATGGGAGAGCGTGAAAACTCAAGTTTGGATCTGAAAAAAAAAAATTTGAAATGCACAAATGCTGAGAGAGATAATTCCGAAAAGTATCTGTGATTTTTAAGGATAGGCAAAAAGTGGGTTGTTTGGCCCTGGTAAATATCCAACCACTTGAGAATTGTACCTTTTCTACTCCCCCCTAATTTTTGGATCTGAAGGCCACTTGCATCCTCAACATGCTTGTGGCATGAATATCCACCACACTTAAAACATGTGAGGAACAGTTACAGGTCCCTTTCCTGTAAAATTCCACCAAGCTATTATTAGGGGGTTGTACTAGTGGAATTTCCCAAACATGGATTTTGGAGCTCATTTTTAGTGCGTGAAATAATTTACTATTTATTATTATAGTTTTCAAATATTTTCGCGCACATGAACTCTAAAATTTTCATTTTGTTGCGATCTTATATATTTTTTGTTCACGAGGAAAAATGGGAGAGTGAAAAACTCAAGTTTGGATATGAAAAAAAAAAAATTTGAAATGCAGAAATGCTGAGAGAGATAATTCCGAAAAATATCTGTGATTTTTAAGGATAGGCAAAAAGTGGGTTGTTTGGCCCTGGTAAATATCCAACCACTTGAGAATTGTACTTTTTCTTCTCCCCCCTAATTTTTGGATCTGAAGGCCACTTGCATCCTCAACATGCTTGTGGCATGCATATCCACCACACTTAAAACATGTGAGGATCAGTTGGAGGTCCCTTTCCTATAAAATTCCACCAAGCTATTATTAGGGGGTTGTACTAGTGGAATTTCCCAAACATGGATTTTGGTGCTCATTTTTAGTGCGTGAAATAATTTTTTATTTATTATTATAGTTTCAAATTTTTTGGCACACATGAACTCTAAAATTTTAATTTTGTTGCGATCTTATCTCATTTTTGTTCACGAGGAAAAATGGGAGAGTGAAAACTCAAGTTTGGATCTGAAAAAAAAAAATTTGAAATGCACAAATGCTGAGAGAGATAATTCCGAAAAGTGTCTGTGATTTTTAAAGATGGGGAAAAAGTGGGTTGTTTGGCCCTGGTAAATATCCAACCACTTGAGAATTGTACTTTTTCTACTCCCCCCTAATTTTTGGATCTGAAGGCCACTTGCATCCTCAACATGCTTGTGGCATGCATATCCACCACACTTAAAACATGTGAGGATCAGTTAGAGGTCCCTTTCCTGTTAAATTCCACCAAGCTATTATTAGGGGGTTGTACTAGTGGAATTTCCCAAACATGGATTTTGGAGCTCATTTTTAGTGCGTGAAATAATTTTCTATTTATTATTATAGTTTTCAAATTTTTTCGGACACATGAACTCTAAAATTTTCATTTTGTTGCGATCTCATATCTTTTTTGTTTACGAGGAAAAATGGGAGAGAGTGAAAACTCAAGTTTGGATCTGAAAAAAAAAATTTGAAATGCACAAATGCTGTGAGAGATAATTCCGAAAAGTATCTGTGATTTTTATGGATAGGCAAAAAGTGGGTTGTTTGGCCCTGGTAAATATCCAACCACTTGAGAATTGTACTTTTTCTACTCCCCCCTAATTTTTGGATCTAAAGGCCACTTGCACCCTCAACATGCTTGTGGCATGCATATCCACCACACTTAAAACATTTGAGGATCAGTTAGCGGTCCATTTCCTATAAAATTCCACCAAGCTACTATTCGGGGTTTGTACAAGTGGAATTTCCCTAACATGGATTTTGGAGCTCATTTTTAGTGCGTGAAATAATTTTCTATTTATTATTATAGTTTTCAAATTTTTTCGCACACATGAACTCTTAAATTTTCATTTTGTTGCGATATTATATCTTTCTTGTTTATGAGGAAAAATGGGAGAGAGTGAAAACTCATGTTTGGATCTGAAAAAAAAAAAAAATTGAAATGCACAAATGCTGAGAGAGATAATTCTGAAAAGTATCTGTGATTTTTAAGGATAAGCAAAAAGTTGGTTGTTTCGCCCTGGTAAATATCCAACCACTTGAGAATTGTACTTTTTCTACTCCCCCCTAATTTTCGGATCTGAAGGCCACTTGCATCCTCAACATGCTTGTGGCATGCATATCCACCACACTTAAAACATGTGAGGATCAGTTGGAGGTCCCTTTCCTATAAAATTCCACCAAGCTATTATGAGGGGGTTGTACTAGTGGAATTTCCCAAACATGGATTTTGGAGCTCATTTTTAGTGCGTGAAATAATTTTCTATTTATTATTATAGTTTTCAAATTTTTTCGCACACATGAACTCTTAAATTTTCATTTTGTTGCGATATTATATCTTTCTTGTTTATGACGAAAAATGGGAGAGAGTGAAAACTCAAGTTTGGATCTGAAAAAAAAAAAAATTGAAATGCACAAATGCTGAGAGAGATAATTCTGAAAAGTATCTGTGATTTTTAAGGATAAGCAAAAAGTTGGTTGTTTGGCCCTGGTAAATATCCAACTACTTGAGAATTGTACTTTTTCTACTCCCCCCTAATTTTTGGATCTGAAGGCCACTTGCATCCTCAACATGCTTGTGGCATGCATATCCACCACATTTAAAACATGTGAGGATCAGTTGGAGGTCCCTTTCCCTGTAAAATTCCACCAAGCTATTATTAGGGGGTTGTACTAGTGGAATTTCCCTAACATGGATTTTGGAGCTCATTTTTAGTGCGTGAAATAATTTTCTTTTTATTATTATAGTTTTCAAATTTTTTTGCACACATGAACTCTAAAATTTTCATTTTGTTGCGATCTTATATATTTTTTGTTCACATGGAAAAATGGGAGAGTTAAAACTCAAGTTGGGATTTGAAAAAAAAAAATATTTGAAATGCACAAATGCTGAGAGAGATAATTCCGGAAAGTATCTGTGATTTTTAAGGATAGGCAAAAAGTGGGTTGTTTGGCCCAGGTAAATATCCAACCACATGAGAATTGTACTTTTTCTACTCCCCCCTAATTTTTGGATCTGAAGGCCACTTGCATCCTCAACATGCTTGTGGCATGCATATCCACCACACTTAAAACATGTGAGGATCAGTTAGAGGTCCCTTTCCTATAAAATTCCACCAAGCTATTAATAGGGGGTTGTACTTGTGGAATTTCCCAAACATGGTTTTTGGAGCTGATTTTTAGTGCGTGAAATAATTTTCTATTTATTATTATATTTTTCAAATTTTTTCGGACACATGAACTCTAAAATTTTCATTTTGTTGCGGTCTTATATCTTTTTTGTTTACGAGGAAAAATGGGAGAGAGTGAAAACTCAAGTTTGGATCTGAAAAAGAAAAAATTTAAAATGCACAAATGATGAGAGAGATAATTCCGAAAAGTATCTGTGATTTTTAAGGATAGGCAAAAAGTGGGTTGTTTGGCCCTGGTAAATATCCAACCACTTGAGAATTGTACTTTTTCTACTCCCCCCTAATTTTTGGATCTGAAGGCCACTTGCATCCTCAACATGCTTGTGGCATGCATATCCACCACACTTAAAACAACTGAAGATCAGTTAGAGGTCCCTTTCCTGTAAAATTCCACCAAGCTATTATTAGGGGGTTGTACGAGTGGAATTTCCCAAACATGGATTTTGGAGCTCATTTTTAGTGCGTGAAATAATTTTCTATTTATTATTATAGTTTTCAAATTTTTTGCACACATGAACTCTAAAATTTTCATTTTGTTGCAATCTTATATCTTTTTTGTTCACGACGAAAAATGGGAGAGTGAAAAACTAAAGTTTGGATCTGAAAAAAAAAAAAATTTGAAATGCACAAATGCTGAGAGAGATAATTCCGAAAAGTATCTGTGATTTTTAAGGATGGGCAAAAAGTGGGTTGTTTGGCCCTGGTAAATATCCAACCACTTGAGAATTGTACTTTTTCTACTCCCCCCTAATTTTTGGATCTGACGGCCACTTGCATCCTCAACATGCTTGTGGCATGCATATCCACCACACTTAAAACATGTGAGGATCAGTTGGAGGTCCCTTTCCTGTAAAATTCCACCAAGCTATTATTAGGGGGTTGTACTAGTGGAATTTCCCAAACATGGATTTTGGAGCTCATTTTTAGTTTGTGAAATAATTTTTTTTTTATTATTGTAGTTTTCAAATTTTTTCGCACACATGAACTCTAAAATTTTCATTTTATTGCGGTCTTATATCTTTTTTGTTTACGAGGAAAAATGGGAGAGCGTGAAAACTCAAGTTTGGATCTGAAAAAAAAAAATTTGAAATGCACAAATGCTGAGAGAGATAATTCCGAAAAGTATCTGTGATTTTTAAGGATAGGCAAAAAGTGGGTTGTTTGGCCCTGGTAAATATCCAACCACTTGAGAATTGTACCTTTTCTACTCCCCCCTAATTTTTGGATCTGAAGGCCACTTGCATCCTCAACATGCTTGTGGCATGAATATCCACCACACTTAAAACATGTGAGGAACAGTTACAGGTCCCTTTCCTGTAAAATTCCACCAAGCTATTATTAGGGGGTTGTACTAGTGGAATTTCCCAAACATGGATTTTGGAGCTCATTTTTAGTGCGTGAAATAATTTTCTCTTTATTGTTATAGTTTTCAATTTTTTTCGCGCACATGAACTCTAAAATTTTCATTTTGTCGCGATCTTATATCTTTTTTGTTCACGAGCAAAAATGGGAGAGAGAAAAACTCAAGTTTGGATCTGAAAAAAAAAAAAATTTGAAATGCACAAACGCTGAGAGAGATAATTCCGAAAAGTATCGGTAATTTTTAAGGATAGGCAAAAAGTGGGTTGTTTGGCCCTGGTAAATATCCAACCACTTGAGAATTGTACTTTTTCTACTCCCCTAATTTTCGGATCTGAAGGCCAATTGCATCCTCAACATGCTTGTGGCATGCATATCCACCACACTTAAAACATGTGAGGATCAGTTAGAGGTCCCTTTCCTGTTAAATTCCACCAAGCTATTATTAGGGGTTTGTACTAGTGGAATTTCCGAAACATGGATTTTGGAGCTCATTTTTAGTGTGTGAAATAATTTTCTTTTTAATATTATAGTTTTCAAATTTTTTTGCACACATGATCTCTAAAATTTTCATTATGTTGCGATCTTATATCTTTTTTGTTCACGAGGAAAAATGGGAGAGTGAAAAACTCAAGTTTGGATCTGAAAAAAAAGAAATTGAAATGCACAAATGCTGAGAGAGATAATTCCGAAAAGTATCTGTGATTTTTAAGGATGGGCAAAAAGTGGGTTGTTTGGCCCTGGTAAATATCCAACCACTTGAGAATTGTACTTTTTCTACTCCCCCGTAATTTTTGGTTCCGAAGGCCACTTGCATCCTCAACATGCTTGTGGCATGCATGTCCACCACACTTAAAACATGTGAGGATCAGTTAGAGGTCCATTTCAATTAAAATTCCACCAAGCTATTATCAGGGGGTTGTACTAGAGGAATTTCCCAAACATGGATTTAGGAGCTCATTTTTAGTGCGTGAAATAATTTTTGATTTATTATTATAGTTTTCAAATTTTTTTGCACACATGAACTCTAAAATTTTCATTTTGTTGCGATCTTATATCTTTTTTGTTCACGAGGAAAAATGGGAGATTGAAAACTCAAGATAGGATCTGAAAAAAAAAAAAATTTGAAATGCACAAATGCTGAGAGAGATAATTCCGAAAAGTATCTGTGATTTTTAAGGATAGGCAAAAAGTGGGTTGTTTGGCCCTGGAAAATATCCAACAACTTGAGAATTGTACTTTTTCTACTCCCCCCTAATTTTTGGATCTGAAGGCCACCTGCATCCTCAACAAGCTTGTGGCATGCATATCCACCACACTTAAAACAACTGAAGATCAGTTAGAGGTCCATTTCCTATAAAATTCCACCAAGCTATTATTAGGGGGTTGTACTAGTGGAATTTCCCAAACATGGATTTTGGAGCTCATTTTTAGAGTGTGAAATATTTTTCTATTTATTATTATAGTTTTCAAATTTTTTTGCACACTTGAACTCTAAAATTTTCATTTTATTGCGATCTTATATCTTTTTTGTTTACGAGGAAAAATGGGAGAGTGAAAACTCAAGTTCGGATCTCAAAAAAAAAATATTTGAAATGCACAAATGTTGAAAGAGATAATTCTGAAAAGTATCTGTGATTTTTAAGGATAGGCAAAAAAAGTGGGTTGTTTGGACTTGGTAAATATCCAACCACTTGAGAATCGTACTTTTTCTACTCCCCCCTAATTTTTGGATCTTAAGGCCAATTGCATCCTCAACATGCTTGTGGCATGCATATCCAGCACACTTAAAACATGTGAGGATCAGTAAGAGGTTCCTTTCCTATAAAATTCCACCAAGCTATTATTATGGGGTTGTACTAGTGGAATTTCCCAAACATGGATTTTGGAGCTCATTTTTTGTCCGTGAAATAATTTTCTATTTATTATTATAGTTTACAAATTTTTTTGCACACATGAACTCTAAAATTTTCATTTTGTTGCGATCTTATATCTTTTTTGTTCACGAGGAAAAATGGGAGAGTGAAAACACAAGTTTGGATCTGAAAAAAAAAAATTTGAATTGCACAAATGCTGAGAGAGATAATTCTGAAAAGTATCTGTGTTTTTTAAGGATAGGCAAAAAGTGGGTTGTTTGGCCCTGGTAAATATCCAACCACTTGAGAATTGTACTTTTTCTACTCCCCCCTAATTTTCGGATCTGAAGGCCACTTGCATCCTCAACATGCTTGTGGCATGCATATCCACCACACTTAAAACATGTGAGGATCAGTTAGAGGTCCCTTTCCTATAAAATTCCACCAAGCTATTATTAGGGGGTTGTACTAGTGGAATTTCCCAAACATGGATTTTGGAGCTCATTTTTAGTGCATGAAATAATTTTATATTTATTATTATAGTTTTCAAATTTTTTTGCACACATGAACTCTAAAATTTTAATTTTGTTGCGATCTTATATATTTTTTGTTCACATGGAAAAATGGGAGAGTGAAAACTCAAGTTGGGATCTGAAAAAAAAAAATATTTGAAATGCACAAATGCTAAGAGAGATAATTCCGAAAAGTATCTGTGATTTTTAAGGATAGGCAAAAAGTGGGTTGTTTGGCCCTGGTAAATATCCAACCACTTGAGAATTGTACTTTTTCTTCTCCCCCCTAATTTTCGGATCTGAAGGCCACTTGCATCCTCAACATGCTTGTGGCATGCATATCCACCACACTTAAAACATGTGAGGATCAGTTAGAGGTCCCTTTCTTATAAAATTCCACCAAGCTATTATTAGGGGGTTGTACTAGTGGAATTTCCCAAACATGGATTTTGGAGCTCATTTTTAGTGCGTGAAATAATTTTCTATTTATTATTATAGTTTTCAATATTTTTCGCGAACAAGAACTCTAAAATTTTCATTTTGTTGTGATCTTATATCTTTTTTGTTCACGAGGAAAAATGGGTGAGAGAAAAACTCAAGTTTGGATCTGAAAAAAAAAAAATTTGAAATGCACAAACGCTGAGAGAGATAATTCCGAAAAGTATCTGTAATTTTTAAGGATAGGCAAAAAGTGGGTTGTTTGGCCCAGGTAAATATCCAACCACATGAGAATTGTACTTTTTCTACTCCCCCCTAATTTTTGGATCTGAAGGCCACTTGCATCCTCAACATGCTTGTGGCATGCATATCCACCACACTTAAAACATGTGAGGATCAGTTAGAGGTCCCTTTCCTATAAAATTCCACCAAGCTATTAATAGGGGGTTGTACTTGTGGAATTTCCCAAACATGGTTTTTGGAGCTGATTTTTAGTGCGTGAAATAATTTTCTATTTATTATTATATTTTTCAAATTTTTTCGCACACATGAACTCTAAAATTTTCATTTTGTGTCGGTCTTATATCTTTTTTGTTTACGAGGAAAAATGGGAGAGAGTGAAAACTCAAGTTTGGATCTGAAAAAAAAAAAATTTAAAATGCACAAATGATGAGAGAGATAATTCCGAAAAGTATCTGTGATTTTTAAGGATAGGCAAAAAGTGGGTTGTTTGGCCCTGGTAAATATCCAACCACTTGAGAATTGTACTTTTTCTACTCCCCCCTAATTTTTGGATCTGAAGGCCACTTGCATCCTCAACATGCTTGTGGCATGCATATCCACCACACTTAAAACATGTGAGGATCAGTTAGAGGTCCCTTACCTGTTAAATTCCACCAAGCTATTATTAGGGGGTTGTACTAGTGGAATTTCCGAAACATGGATTTTGGAGCTCATTTTTAGTGCGTGAAATAATTTTCTTTTTAATATTATAGTTTTGAAATTTTTTTGCACACATGATCTCTAAAATTTTCATTATGTTGCGATCTTATATCTTTTTTGTTCACGAGGAAAAATGGGGGAGTGAAAAACTCAAGTTTGGATCTGAAAAAAAAGAAATTGAAATGCACAAATGCTGAGAGAGATAATTCCGAAAAGTATTTGTGATTTTTAAGGATGGGCAAAAAGTGGGTTGTTTGGCCCTGGTAAATATCCAACCACTTGAGAATTGTACTTTTTCTACTCCCCCGTAATTTTTGGTTCCGAAGGCCACTTGCATCCTCAACATGCTTGTGGCATGCATGTCCACCACACTTAAAACATGTGAGGATCAGTTAGAGGTCCATTTCAATTAAAATTCCACCAAGCTATTATCAGGGGGTTGTACTAGAGGAATTTCCCAAACATGGATTTAGGAGCTCATTTTTAGTGCGTGAAATAATTTTCGATTTATTATTATAGTTTTCAAATTTTTTTGCACACATGAACTCTAAAATTTTCATTTTGTTGCGATCTTATATCTTTTTTGTTCACGAGGAAAAAAGGGAGATTGAAAACTCAAGATAGGATCTGAAAAAAAAAAAATTTCAAATGCACAAATGCTGAGAGAGATAATTCCGAAAAGTATCTGTGATTTTTAAGGATAGGCAAAAAGTGGGTTGTTTGGCCCTGGAAAATATCCAACAACTTGAGAATTGTACTTTTTCTACTCCCCTCTAATTTTTGGATCTGAAGGCCACCTGCATCCTCAACAAGCTTGTGGCATGCATATCCACCACACTTAAAACAACTGAAGATCAGTTAGAGGTCCATTTCCTATAAAATTCCACCAAGCTATTATTAGGGGGTTGTACTAGTGGAATTTCCCAAACATGGATTTTGGAGCACATTTTTAGAGCGTGAAATAATTTTCTATTTATTATTATAGTTTTCAAATTTTTTTGCACACATGAACTCTTAAATTTTCATTTTATTGCGATCTTATATCTTTTTTGTTTACGAGGAATAACGGGAGAGTGAAAACTCAAGTTCGGATCTCAAAAAAAAAATATTTGAAATGCACAAATGTTGAAAGAGATAATTCTGAAAAGTATCTGTGTTTTTTAAGGATAGGCAAAAAGTGGGTTGTTTGGAGTTGGTAAATATCCAACCACTTGAGAATTGTACTTTTTCTACTCCCCCCTAATTTTTGGATCTGAAGGCCAATTGCATCCTCAACATGCTTGTGGCATGCATATCCAGCACACTTAAAACATGTGAGGATCAGTAAGAGGTCCCTTTCCTATAAAATTCCACCATGCTATTATTAGGGGGTTGTACTAGTGGAATTTCCCAAACATGGATTTTGGAGCTCATTTTTTGTCCGTGAAATAATTTTCTATTTATTATTATAGTTTTCAAATTTTTTTCCACACATGAACTCTAAAATTTTCATTTTGTTGCGATCTTATATCTTGTTTGTTCACGAGGAAAAATGGGAGAGTGAAAACACAAGTTTGGATCTGAAAAAAAAAAATTTGAATTGCACAAATGCTGAGAGAGATAATTCCGAAAAGTATATGTGTTTTTTAAGGATAGGCAAAAAGTGGGTTGTTTGGCCCTGGTAAATATCCAACCACTTGAGAATTGTACTTTTTCTACTCCCCCCTAATTTTCGGATCTGAAGGCCACTTGCATCCTCTACATGCTTGTGGCATGCATATCCACCACACTTAAAACATGTGAGGATCAGTTAGAGGTCCCTTTCCTATAAAATTCCACCAAGCTATTATTAGGGGGTTGTACTAGTGGAATTTCCCAAACATGGATTTTGGAGCTCATTTTTAGTGCGTGAAATAATTTTATATTTATTATTATAGTTTTCAAATTTTTTTGCACACATGAACTCTAAAATTTTCATTTTGTTGCGATCTTATATATTTTTTGTTCACATGGAAAAATGGGAGAGTGAAAACTCAAGTTGGGATCTGAAAAAAAAAAAATATTTGAAATGTACAAATGCTAAGAGAGATAATTCCGAAAAGTATCTGTGATTTTTAAGGATAGGCAAAAAGTGGGTTGTTTGGCCCTGGTAAATATCCAACCACTTGAGAATTGTACTTTTTCTTCTCCCCCCTAATTTTCGGATCTGAAGGCCACTTGCATCCTCAACATGCTTGTGGCATGCATATCCACCACACTTAAAACATGTGAGGATCAGTTAGAGGTCCCTTTCCTATAAAATTCCACCAAGCTATTATTAGGGGGTTATACTAGTGGAATTTCCCAAACATGGTTTTTGGAGCTGATTTTTAGTGCGTGAAATAATTTTCTATTTATTATTATATTTTTCAAATTTTTTCGGACACATGAACTCTAAAATTTTCATTTTGTTGCGGTCTTATATCTTTTTTGTTTACGAGGAAAAATGGGAGAGAGTGAAAACTCAAGTTTGGATCTGAAAAAAAAAAATTTAAAATGCACAAATGCTGAGAGAGATAATTCCGAAAAGTATCTGTGATTTTTAAGGATAGGCAAAAAGTGGGTTGTTTGGCGCTGGTAAATATCCAACCACTTGAGAATTGTACTTTTTCTACTCCCCCCTAATTTTTGGATCTGAAGGCCACTTGCATCCTCAACATGCTTGTGGCATGCATATCCACCACACTTAAAACATGTGAGGATCAGTTGGAGGTCCCTTTCCCTGTAAAATTCCACCAAGCTATTATTAGGGGGTTGTACTAGTGGAATTTCCCAAACATGGATTTTGGAGCTCATTTTTAGTGCGTGAAATAATTTTCTATTTATTATTATAGTTTTCAAATTTTTTGCACACATGAACTCTAAAATTTTCATTTTGTTGCAATCTTATATCTTTTTTGTTCACGACGAAAAATGGGAGAGTGAAAAACTAAAGTTTGGATCTGAAAAAAAAAAAATTTGAAGTGCACAAATGCTGAGAGAGATAATTCTGAAAAGTATCTGTGATTTTTAAGGATGGGCAAAAAGTGGGTTGTTTGGCCCTGGTAAATATCCAACCACTTGAGAATTGTACTTTTTCTCCTCCCCCCTAATTTTTGGATCTGAAGGCCACTTGCATCCTCAACATGCTTGTGGCATGAATATCCACCACACTTAAAACATGTGAGGATCAGTTAGAGGTCCCTTTCCTGTTAAATTCCACCAAGCTATTATTAGGGTGTTGTACTAGTGGAATTTCCCAAACATGGATTTTGGAGCTCATTTTTAGTGCGTGAAATAATTTTCTATTTATTATTATAGTTTTCAATTTTTTTCGTGCACATGAACTCTAAAATTTTCATTTTGTTGCGATCTTATATCTTTTTTGTTCACGAGGAAAAATGGCAGAGAGAAAAACTCAAGTTTGGATCTGAAAAAAAAAAAATTTGAAATGCACAAACGCTGAGAGAGATAATTCCGAAAAGTATCTGTAATTTTTAAGGATAGGCAAAAAGTGGGTTGTTTGGCCCTGGTAAATATCCAACCACTTGAGAATTGTACTTTTTCTACTCCCCCTTAATTTTTGGATCTGAAGGCCACTTGCATCCTCAACATGCTTGTGGCATGCATATCCACCACACTTAAAACATGTGAGGATCAGTTAGAGGTCCCTTTCCTATAAAATTCCACCAAGCTACTATTCGGGGTTTGTACTAGTGGAATTTCCCAAACATGGATTTTGGAGCTCATTCTTAGTGCGTGAAATAATTTTCTTTTTATTATTATAGTTTTCAAATTTTTTCGCACACATTAACTCTAAAATTTTCATTTTATTGCGGTCTTATATCTTTTTTGTTTACGAGGAAAAATGGGAGAGCGTGAAAACTCAAGTTTGGATCTGAAAAAAAAAATATTTGAAATGCACAAATGCTGAGAGAGATAATTCCGACAAGTATCTGTGATTTTTAAGGATAGGCAAAAAGTGGGTTGTTTGGCCCTGGTAAATATCCAACCACTTGAGAATTGTACTTTTTCTACTCCCCCCTAATTTTTGGATCTGAAGGCCACTTGCATCCTCAACATGCTTGTGGCATGCATATCCACCACACTTAAAACATGTGAGGAACAGTTAGAGGTCCCTTTCCTGTAAAATTCCACCAAGCTATTATTAGGGGGTTGTACTAGTGGAATTTCCCAAACATGGATTTTGGAGCTCATTTTTAGTGGGTGAAACAATTTTATATTTATTATTATAGTTTTCAAATTTTTTTGCACACATGAACTCTAAAATTTTCATTTTGTTGCGATCTTATATATTTTTTGTTCACATGGAAAAATGGGAGAGTGAAAACTCAAGTTGGGATCTGAAAAAAAAAATATTTGAGATGCACAAATGCTGAGAGAGATAATTCCGAAAAGTATCTGTGATTTTTAAGGATAGGCAAAAAGTGGGTTGTTTGGCCCTGGTAAATATCCAACCACTTGAGAATTGTACTTTTTCTACTCCCCCCTAATTTTCGGATCTGAAGGCCACTTGCATCGTCAACATGCTTGTGGCATGCATATCCACCACACTTAAAACATGTGAGGATCAGTTAGAGGTCCCTTTCCTATAAAATTCCACCAAGCTATTATTAGGGGGTTGTACTAGTGGAATTTCCCAAACATGGATTTTGGAGCTCATTTTTAGTGCGTGAAATAATTTTCTATTTATTATTATTGTTTTCAAATTTTTTGGCACACATGAAATCTAAAATTTTCATTTTATTGCGGTCTTATATCTTTTTTGTTTACGAGGAAAAATGGGAGAGCGTGAAAACTCAAGTTTGGATCTGAAAAAAAAATATTTGAAATGCACAAATGCTGAGAGAGATAATTACGAAAAGTATCTGTGATTTTTAAGGATAGGCAAAAAGTGGGTTGTTTGGCCCTGGTAAATATCCAACCACTTGAGTATTGTACTTTTTCTACTCTCCCCTAATTTTTGGATCTGAAGGCCACTTGCATCCTCCACATGCTTGTGGCATGCATATCCACCACAGTGAAAACATGTGAGGATCAGTTAGAAGTCCCTTTCCTATAAAATTCTACCAAAGTATTTATTAGGGGGTTGTACTAGTGGAATTTCCCAAACATGGATTTTGGAGCTCATTTTTTGTGCGTGAAATAATTTTCTATTTATTATTATAGTTTTCAAATTTTTTTGCACACATGAACTCTAAAATTTTCATTTTGTTGCGATCTTATATTTTTTTGTTTACAACGAAAAATGAGAGAGTGAAAACTCAAGTTCGGATCTGAAAAAAAAAAATTTGAAATGCATAAATGCTGGAAGAGATAATTCCGAAAAGTATCTGTGATTTTTACGGATAGGCAAAAAGTGGGTTGTTTGGCCCTGGTAAATATCCAACCACTTGAGAATTGTGCTTTTTCTACTCCCCCCTAATTTTTGGATCCGAAGGCCACATGCATCCTCAACATGCTTGTGGCATGCATATCCACCACACTTAAAACTTGTGAGGATCAGTTAGAGGTCCCTTTCCTATGAAATTCCACCAAGCTATTATTAGGGGTTGTACTAGTGGAATTTCCCAAACATGGATTTTGCAGCTCATTTTTTCTGAGTGAAATAATTTTCTATTTATTATTATAGTTTTCAAATTTTTTTGCACACATGAACTCTAAAATTTTCATTTTGTTGCGATCTTATATGTTTTATGTTTACGAGGAAAAATGGGAGAGAGTGAAACCTCAAGTTTTGATCTGAAAAAAAAAAAAAATTTGAAATGCACAAATGCTGAGAGAGATAATTCCGAAAAGTATCTGTGATTTTTAAGGATAGGCAAAAAGTGGGTTGTTTGGCCCTGGTAAATATCCAACCACTTGAGAATTGTACTTTTTCTACTCCCCCCTAATTTTTGGTTCTGAAGGCCACTTGCATCCTCAACATGCTTGTGGCATGCATATCCACCACACTTAACATGTGAGGATCAGTTAGAGGTCCATTTCCAATAAAATTCCACCAAGCTATTATTAGGGGGTTGTACTAGTGGAATTTCCCAAACATGGATTTTGGAGCTCATTTTTAGTGTTTGAAATAATTTTCTGTTTATTATTATAGTTTTCAAATTTTTTTGCACACATGAACTCTAAAATTTTCATTTTGTTGCGATCTTATTTGTTTTTTGTTTACGAGGAAAAATGGGAGAGTGAAAACCCAAGTTCGGATCTGAAAAAAAAAATATCTGAAATGCACAAATGCTGAAAGATATAATTCCGAAAAGTATCTGTGATTTTTAAGGATAGGCAAAAAGTGGGTTGTTTGGCCCTGGTAAATATCCAAGCACTTGAGAATTGTACTTTTTCTACTCCCCCCTAATTTTTGGATCTGAAGGCCACTTGCATCCTCAACATGCTTGTGGCATGTATATCCACCACACTTAAAACTTGTGAGGATCAGTTAGAGGTCCCTTTCCTATGAAATTCCACCAAGCTATTATTAGGGGTTGTACAAGTGGAATTTCCCAAACATGGATTTTGCAGCTCATTTTTTCTGAGTGAAATAATTTTCTATTTATTATTATAGTTTTCAAATTTTTTTGCACACATGAACTCTAAAATTTTCATTTTGTTGCGATCTTATATGTTTTTTGTTTACGAGGAAAAATGGGAGAGAGTGAAACCTCAAGTTTGGATCTGAAAAAAAAAAAAATTTGAAATGCACAAATGCTGAGAGAGATAATTCCGAAAAGTATCTGTGATTTATAAAGATAGGCAAAAAGGGGGTTGTTTGGCCCTGGTAAATATCCAACCACTTGAGAATTGTACTTTTTCTACTCCCCCCTAATTTTTGGTTCTGAAGGCCACTTGCATCCTCAACATGCTTGTGGCATGCAAATCCACCACACTTAAAACATGTGAGGAACAGTTAGAGGTCCCTTTCCTGTAAAATTCCACCAAGCTATTATGAGGGGGTTGTACTAGTGGAATTTCCCAAACATGGATTTAGGAGCTCATTTTTAGTGCGTGAAATAATTTTCTATTTATTATTATAGTTTTCAAATTTTTTTGCACACATGAACTCTAAAATTTTTATTTTGTTGCGATCTTATATCTTTTTTGTTCACGAGGAAAAATGGGAGATTGAAAACTCAAGTTTGGATCTGAAAAAAAAAAAAATTGAAATGCACAAATGCTGAGAGAGATAATTCCGAAAAGTATCTGTGATTTTTAAGGATAGGCAAAAAGTGGGTTGTTTGGCCCTGAAAAATATCCAACCGCTTGAGAATTGTACTTTTTCTACTCCCCCCCAATTTTTGGATCTGAAGGCCACTTGCATCCTCAACAAGCTTGTGGCATGCATATCCACCACACTTAAAACAACTGAAGATCAATTAGAGGTCCATTTCCTATAAAATTCCACCAAGCTATTATTAGGGGGTTGTACTAGTGGAATTTCCCAAACATGGATTTTGGAGCTCATTTTTTGTGCGTGAAATAATTTTCTATTTATTATTATATTTTTCAAATTTTTTTGCACACATGAACTCTAAAATATTCATTTTGTTGCGATCTTATATCTTTTTTGTTTACGAGGAAAAATGGGAGAGAGTGAAAACTCAAGTTTGGATCTGAAAAAAAAAAAAATTGAAATGCACAAATGCTGAGAGAGATAATTCCGAAAAGTATCTGTGATTTTTAATGATAGGCAAAAAGTGGGTTGTTTGGCCCTGGTAAATATCCAACCACTTGAGAATTGTACTTTTTCTACTCCCCCCTAATTTTTGGATCTGAAGGCCACTTGCATCCTCAACATGCTTGTGGCATGCATATCCACCACATTTAAAACATGTGACGATCAGTTGGAGGTCCCTTTCCTGTAAAATTCCACCAAGCTATTATTAGGGGGTTGTACTAGTGTAATTTCCCAAACATGGATTTTGGAGCTCATTTTTAGTGAGTGAAATAATTTTCTTTTTATTATTATAGTTTTCAAATTTTTTCGCACACATGAACTCTAAAATTTTCATTTTATTGTGGTCTTATATCTTTTTTGTTTACGAGGAAAAATGGGAGAGCGTGAAAACTCAAGTTTGGATCTGAAAAAAAAAATATTTGAAATGCACAAATGTTGAGAGAGATAATTCCGAAATGTATCTGTGATTTTTAAGGATAGGCAAAAAGTGGGTTGTTTGGCCCTGGTAAATATCCAACCACTTCAGAATTGTACTTTTTCTATTCCCCCCTAATTTTTGGATCTGAAGGCCACTTGCATGCTCAACATGCTTGTGGCATGCATATCCACCACACTTAAAACATGTGAGGAACAGTTAGAGGTCCCTTTCCTGTAAAATTCCACCAAGCTATTATTAGGGGGTTGTACTAGTGGAATTTCCCAAACATGGATTTTGGAGCTCATTTTTAGTGCGTGAAATAATTTTATATTTATTATTATAGTATTCAAATTTTTTTGCACACATGAACTCTAAAATTTTCATTTTGTTGCGATCTTATATATTTTTTGTTCACATGGAAAAATGGGAGAGTGAAAACTCAAGTTGTGATCTGAAAAAAAAAATATTTGAAATGCACAAATGCTGAGAGAGATAATTCCGAAAAGTATCTGTGATTTTTAAGGATAGGCAAAAAGTGGGTTGTTTGGCCCTGGTAAATATCCAACCACTTGAGAATTGTACTTTTTCTACTCCCCCCTAATTTTCGGATCTGAAGGCCACTTGCATCCTCAACATGCTTGTGGCATGCATATCCACCACACTTAAAACATGTGAGGATCAGTTAGAGGTCCCTTTTCTATAAAATTCCACCAATCTATTATTAGGGGGTTGTACTAGTGGAATTTCCCAAACATGGATTTTGGAGCTCATTTTTAGAGCGTGAAATAATTTTCTATTTATTATTATAGTTTTCAAATTTTTTTGCACACATGAACTCTAAAATTTTCATTTTATTGCGATCTTATATCTTTTTTGTTTACGAGGAAAAATGGGAGAGTGAAAACTCAAGTTCGGATCTCAAAAAAAAAATATTTGAAATGCACAAAAGTTGAAAGAGATAATTCTGAAAAGTATCTGTGATTTTTACGGATAGGCAAAAAGTGGGTTGTTTGGCCCTGGTAAATATCCAATCACTTGAGAATTGTACTTTTTCTACTCCCCCCTAATTTTTGCATCTGAAGGCCACTTGCATCCTCAACATGCTTCTGGCATGCATATCCACCACACTTAAAACATGTGAGGATCAGTTAGAGGTCCCTTTCCTATGAAATTCCACCAAGCTATTATTAGGGGTTGTACTAGTGGAATTTCCCAAACATGGATTTTGCAGCTCATTTTTTCTGCGTGAAATAATTTTCTATTTATTATTATAGTTTTCAAATTTTTTTGCACACATGAACTCTTAAATTTTCATTTTGTTGCGATCTTATATGTTTTTTGTTTACGAGGAAAAATGGGAGAGAGTGAAAACTCAAGTTTGGATCTGAAAAAAAAAAAAAATTTGAAATGCACAAATGCTGAGAGAGATAATTCCGAAAAGTATCAGTGATTTTTAAGGATAGGCAAAAAGTGGGTTTTTTGGCCCTGGTAAATATCCAACCACTTGAGAATTGTACTTTTTCTACACCCCCCTAATTTTTCGTTCTGAAGGCCACTTGCATCCTCAACATGCTTGTGGCATGCATATCCACCACACTTAAAACATGTGAGGATCAGTTAGAGGTCCATTTCCAATAAAATTCCACCAAGCTATTATTAGGGGGTTGTACTAGTGGAATTTCCCAAACATGGATTTTGGAGCTCATTTTTAGTGTTTGAAATAATATTCTATTTATTATTATAGTTTTCAAATTTTTTTGCACACATGAACTCTAAAATTTTCTTTTTGTTGCGATCTTATTTATTTTTTGTTCACATGGAAAAATGGGAGAGTGAAAAACTCAAGTTGGGAACTGAAAAAAAAAAAATTTGAAATGAACAAATGCTGAGAGAGATAATTCCGAAAAGTATCTGTGATTTTTAAGGATAGGCAAAAAATGGGTTGTTTGGCCCTTGTAAATATCCAACTACTTGAGAATTGTACTTTTTCTACTCCCCCGTAATTTTTGGTTCCGAAGGCCACTTGCATCCTCAACGTGCTTGTGGCATGCATATCCACCACACTTAAAACATGTGAGGATCAGTTAGAGGTCCATTTCCAATAAAATTCCACCAAGCTATTATCAGGGGGTTGTACTAGTGGAATTTCCCAAACATGGATTTAGGAGCTCATTTTTAGTGCGTGAAATAATTTTCTATTTATTATTATAGTTTTCAAATTTTTTCGCACACATGAACTCTTAAATTTTCATTTTGTTGCGATCTTATATCTTTTTTGTTTACGAGGAAAAATGGGAGAGAGTGAAAACTCAAGTTAGGATCTGAAAAAAAAAAAATTGAAATGCACAAATGCTGAGAGAGATAATTCCAAAAAGTGTCTGTGATTTTTAAGGATAGGCAAAAAATGGGTTGTTTGGCCCTGGTAAATATCCAAGCACTTGAGAATTGTACTTTTTCTACTCCCCCCTAATTTTTGGATTTGAAGGCCACTTGCATCCTCAACATGCTTGTGGCATGCATATCCACCACACTTAAAACATGTGAGGATCAGTTAGAGGTCCCTTTCCTATGAAATTCTACCAAGCTATTATTAGGGGTTGTACTAGTGGAATTTCCCAAACATGGATTTTGCAGCTCATTTTTTCTGCGTGAAATAATTTTCTATTTATTATTATAGTTTTCAAATTTTTTTGCACACATGAACTCTAAAAGATTGATTTTGTTGCAATCTTATATGTTTTTTGTTTACGAGGAAAAATGAGAGAGTGAAAACTGAAGTTCGGATCTGAAAAAAAAAAATTTGAAATGCACAAATGCTGAGAGAGATAATTCCGAAAAGTATCTGTGATTTTTAAGGATGGGCAAAATGTGGGTTATTTGGCCCTGGTAAATATCCAATCACTTGAGAATTGTACATTTTCTACTCCCCCCTAATTTTTGGATCTGAAGGCCACTTGCATCCTCAACATGCTTGTGGCATGCATATCCACCACACTTAAAACATGTGAGGATCAGTTAGACGTCCATTTCCTATAAAATTCCACCAAGCTACTATTCGGGGTTTGTACTAGTCGAATTTCCCAAACATGGATTTTGGAGCTCATTTTCAGTGCGTGAAATAATTTGCTATTTATTATTATAGTTTTCAAATTTTTTCGCACACATGAACTCTAAAATTTTCATTTTGTTGCGATCTTATATCTTGTTTGTTTACGAGGAAAAATGGGAGAGTGAAAACTCAAGTTCGGATCTGAAAAAAAAAATATTTGAAATGCACAAATGCTGAAAGAGATAATTCCGAAAAGTATCTGTGATTTTTACGGATAGGCAAAAAGTGGGTTGTTTGGTCCTGGTAAATATCCAATCACTTGAGAATTGTACTTTTTCTACTCCCCCCTAATTTTTGGATCTGAAGGCCACTTGCATCCTCAACATGCTTCTGGCATGCATATCCACCACACTTAAAACATGTGAAGATCAGTTAGAGGTCCCTTTCCTATGAAATTCCACCAAGCTAACATGGATTTTGCAGCTCATTTTTTCAGCGTGAAATAATTTTCTATTTATTATTATAGTTTTCAAATTTTTTTGCACACATGAACTCTAAAATTTTCATTTTGTTGCGATCTTATATGTTTTTTGTTTACGAGGAAAAATGGGAGAGAGTGAAAACTCAAGTTTGGATCTGAAAAAAAAAAAAAATTTGAAATGCACAAATGCTGAGAGAGATAATTCCGAAAAGTATCTGTGATTTTTAAGGATAGGCAAAAAGTGGGTTGTTTGGCCCTGGTAAATATCCAACCACTTGAGAATTGTACTTTTTCTACTCCCCCCTAATTTTTCGCTCTGAAGGCCACTTGCATCCTCAACATGCTTGTGGCATGCATATCCACCACACTTAAAACATGTGAGGATCAGTTAGAGGTCGATTTCCAATAAAATTCCACCAAGCTATTATTAGGGGGTTGTACTAGTGGAATTTCCCAAACATGGATTTTGGAGCTCATTTTTAGTGTTTGAAATAATATTCTATTTATTATTATAGTTTTCAAAATTTTTTGCACACATGAACTCTAAAATTTTCTTTTTGTTGCGATCTTATATATTTTTTGTTCACATGGAAAAATGGGAGACTGAAAAACTCAAGTTGGGAACTGAAAAAAAAAAAATTTGAAATGAACAAATGCTGAGAGAGATAATTCCGAAAAGTATCTATGATTTTAAAGGATAGGCAAAAAGTGGGTTGTTTGGCCCTGGTAAATATCCAACCACTTGAGAATTGTACTTTTTCTACTCCCCCCTAATTTTTGGATCTGAAGGCCACTTGGATCCTCAACATGCTTGTGGCATGCATATCCACCACACTTAAAACATGTGAGGATCAGTTAGAGGTCCCTTTCCTATAAAATTCCACCAAGCTATTATTAGGGGGTTGTACTAGTGGAATTTCCCAAACATGGATTTTGGAGCTCATTTTTTGTGCGTGAAATAATTTTCTATTTATTGTTATAGTTTTCAAATTTTTTTGCACACATGAACTCTAAAATTTTCATTTTGTTGCGATCTTATATCTTTTTTGTTCACGACGAAAAATGGGAGAGTGAAAAACTCAAGTTTGGATCTGAAAAAAAAAAAATTTGGAATGCACAAATGCTGAGAGAGATAATTCCGAAAAGTATCTGTGATTTTTAAGGATGGGCAAAATGTGGGTTGTTTGGCCCTGGTAAATATCCAATCACTTGAGAATTGTACATTTTCTACTCCCCCCTAATTTTTGGATCTGAAGGCCACTTGCATCCTCAACATGCTTCTGGCATGCATATCCACCACACTTAAAACATGTGAGGATCAGTTAGAGGTCCCTTTCCTATGAAATTCCACCAAGCTATTATTAGGGGTTGTACTAGTGGAATTTCCCAAACATGGATTTTGCAGCTCATTTTTTCTGCGTGAAATAATTTTCTATTTATTATTATAGTTTTCAAATTTTTTTGCACACATGAACTCTTAAATTTTCATTTTGTTGCGATCTTATATGTTTTTTGTTTACGAGGAAAAATGGGAGAGAGTGAAAACTCAAGTTTGGATCTGAAAAAAAAAAAAAATTTGAAATGCACAAATGCTGAGAGAGATAATTCCGAAAAGTATCAGTGATTTTTAAGGATAGGCAAAAAGTGGGTTTTTTGGCCCTGGTAAATATCCAACCACTTGAGAATTGTACTTTTTCTACACCCGCCTAATTTTTCGTTCTGAAGGCCACTTGCATCCTCAACATGCTTGTGGCATGCATATCCACCACACTTAAAACATGTGACGATCAGTTAGAGGTCCATTTCCAATAAAATTCCACCAAGCTATTATTAGGGGGTTGTACTAGTGGAATTTCCCAAACATGGATTTTGGAGCTCATTTTTAGTGTTTGAAATAATATTCTATTTATTATTATAGTTTTCAAATTTTTTTGCACACATGAACTCTAAAATTTTCTTTTTGTTGCGATCTTATTTATTTTTTGTTCACATGGAAAAATGGGAGAGTGAAAAACTCAAGTTGGGAACTGAAAAAAAAAAAATTTGAAATGAACAAATGCTGAGAGAGATAATTCCGAAAAGTATCTGTGATTTTTAAGGATAGGCAAAAAATGGGTTGTTTGGCCCTTGTAAATATCCAACTACTTGAGAATTGTACTTTTTCTACTCCCCCGTAATTTTTGGTTCCGAAGGCCACTTGCATCCTCAACGTGCTTGTGGCATGCATATCCACCACACTTAAAACATGTGAGGATCAGTTAGAGGTCCATTTCCAATAAAATTCCACCAAGCTATTATCAGGGGGTTGTACTAGTGGAATTTCCCAAACATGGATTTAGGAGCTCATTTTTAGTGCGTGAAATAATTTTCTATTTATTATTATAGTTTTCAAATTTTTTCGCACACATGAACTCTTAAATTTTCATTTTGTTGCGATCTTATATCTTTTTTGTTTACGAGGAAAAATGGGAGAGAGTGAAAACTCAAGTTTGGATCTGAAAAAAAAAAAATTGAAATGCACAAATGCTGAGAGAGATAATTCCGAAAAGTGTCTGTGATTTTTAAGGATAGGCAAAAAGTGGGTTGTTTGGCCCTGGTAAATATCCTAGCAGTTGAGAATTGTACTTTTTCTACTCCCCCCTAATTTTTGGATCTCAAGGCCACTTGCATCCTCAACATGCTTGTGGCATGCATATCCACCACACTTAAAACATGTGAGGATCAGTTAGAGGTCCCTTTCCTATCAAATTTCACAAAGCTATTATTAGGGGTTTGTACTAGTGGAATTTCCCAAACATGGATTTTGGAGCTCATTTTTAGTGCGTGAAATAATTTTCATTTTATTATTGTAGTTTTAAAATTTTTTCGCACACATGAACTCTAAAATTTTCATTTTATTGCGATCTTATATCTTTTTTGTTTACGAGGAAAAATGGGAGAGAGCGAAAACTCTAGTTTGGATCTGAAAAAAAAAAATTTGAAATGCACAAATGCTGAGAGAGATAATTCCGAAAAGTATCTGTGATTTTTAAGGATAGGCAAAAAGTGGGTTGTTTGGCCCTGGTAAATGTCCAACCACTTGAGAATAGTACTTTTTCTACTCCCCCCTAATTTTTGGATCTGAAGGCCACTTGCATCCTCAACATGCTTGTGGCATGCATATCCACCACACTTAAAACATGTGAGGATCAGTTAGAGGTCCATTTCCTATAAAATTCCACCAAGCTACTATTCGGGGTTTGTACAAGTGGAATTTCCCAAACTTGGATTTTGGAGCTCATTTTTAGTGCGTGAAATAATTTTCTATTTATTATTATAGTTTTCAAATTTTTTCGCACACATGAACTCTTAAATTTTCATTTTCTTACGATCTTATATCGTTTTTGTTTACGAGGAAAAATGGGAGAGAGTGAAGACTCAAGTTTGGATCTGAAAAAAAAAAATTGAAATGCACAAATGCTGAGAGAGATAATTCCGAAAAATATCTGTGATTTTTAAGGAGAGGCAAAAAGTGGGTGTTTGGCCCTGGTAAATATCCAAGGACTTGAGAATTGTACTTTTTCTACTGCCCCCTAATTTTTGGATCTGAAGGCCACTTGCATCCTCAACATGCTTGTGGCATGCATATCCACCACACTTAAAACATGTGAGGATCAGTTAGAGGTCCCTTTCCCATAAAATTCCACCAAGCTATTATTAGGGGGTTGTACTAGTGGAATTTCCCAAACATGGATTTTGGAGCTCATTTTTAGTGCGTGAAATAATTTTCTATTTATTATTATAGTTTTCAAATTTTTTCGCACACATGAACTCTAAAATTTTCATTTTTTTGCGATCTTATATCTTTTTTGTTTACGAGGAAAAATGGGAGAGTGAAATCTCAAGTTTGGATCTGAAAATAAAAAAATTTGAAATGCACAAATGCTGAGAGAGATAATTCCGAAAAGTGTCTGTGATTTTTAAGGATAGGCAAAAAGTGGGTTGTTTGGCCCTGGTAAATATCCAAGCACTTGAGAATTGTACTTTTTCTACTCCCCCCTAATTTTTGGATGTGAAGGCCACTTGCATCCTCAACATGCTTGTGGCATGCATATCCACCACACTTAAAACATGTGAGGATCAGTTAGAGGTCCCTTTCCTATGAAATTCCACCAAGCTATTATTAGGGGTTGTACTAGTGGAATTTCCCAAACATGGATTTTGGAGCTCATTTTTAGTGCGTGAAATAATTTTCTATTTATTATTATAGTTTTCAAATTATTTTGCACACATGAACTCTAAAATTTTCATTTTGTTGCGATCTTATATGTTTTTTGTTTACGAGAAAAAATGTGAGAGTGAAAACTCAAGTTCGGAGCTGAAAAAAAAAATATTTGAAATGCAGAAATGCTGAGAGAGATAATTCCAAAAAATATCTGTGATTTTTAAGGATAGGCAAAAAGTGGGTTGTTTGGCCCTGGTAAATATCCAACCACTTGAGAATTGTACTTTTTCTACTCCCCTTTAATTTTTGGATCTGAAGGCCACTTGCATCCTCAACATGCATGTGGCATGCATATCCACCACACTTAAAACATGTGAGGATCAGTTAGAGGTCCCTTTCCAATAAAATTCCACCAAGCTATTATTCGGGGGTTGTACTAGTGGAATTTCTCAAACATGGATTTTGGAGCTCATTATTAGTGCGTGAAATAATTTTCTATTTATTATTATAGTTTTCAAATTTTTTCGCACACATGAACTCTAAAATTTTCATTTTTTTGCGATCTTATATCTTTTTTGTTTACGAGGAAAAATGGGAGAGTGAAATCTCAAGTTTGGATCTGAAAATAAAAAAATTTGAAATGCACAAATGCTGAGAGAGATAATTCCGAAAAGTGTCTGTGATTTTTAAGGATAGGCAAAAAGTGGGTTGTTTGGCCCTGGTAAATGTCCAAGCACTTGAGAATTGTACTTTTTCTACTCCCCCCTAATTTTTGGATGTGAAGGCCACTTGCATCCTCAACATGCTTGTGGCATGCATATCCACCACACTTAAAACATGTGAGGATCAGTTAGAGGTCCATTTCCTATCAAATTCCACCAAGCTACTATTCGGGGTTTGTACAAGTGGAATTTCCCAAACTTGGATTTTGGAGCTCATTTTTAGTGCGTGAAATAATTTTCTATTTATTATTATAGTTTTCAAATTTTTTCGCACACATGAACTCTTAAATTTTCATTTTGTTGCGATCTTATATCGTTTTTGATTACGAGGAAAAATGGGAGAGAGTGAAGACTCAAGTTTGGATCTGAAAAAAAAAAATTGAAATGCACAAATGCTGAGAGAGATAATTCCGAAAAATATCTGTGATTTTTAAGGAGAGGCAAAAAGTGGGTGTCTGGCCCTGGTAAATATCCAAGGACTTGAGAATTGTACTTTTTCTACTGCCCCCTAATTTTTGGATCTGAAGGCCACTTGCATCCTCAACATGCTTGTGGCATGCATATCCACCACACTTAAAACATGTGAGGATCAGTTAGAGGTCCCTTTCCCATAAAATTCCACCAAGCTATTATTAGGGGGTTGTACTAGTGGAATTTCCCAAACATGGATTTTGGAGCTCATTTTTAGTGCGTGAAATAATTTTCTATTTATTATTATAGTTTTCAAATTTTTTCGCACACATGAACTCTAAAATTTTCATTTTTTTGCGATCTTATATCTTTTTTGTTTACGAGGAAAAATGGGAGAGTGAAAACTCAAGTTTGGATCTGAAAATAAAAAAATTTGAGATGCACAAATGCTGAGAGAGATAATTCCGAAAAGTGTCTTTGATTTGTAAGGATAGGCAAAAAGTGGGTTGTTTGGCCCTGGTAAATATCCAACCACTTGAGAATTGTACTTTTTCTACTCCCCCCAAATTTTTGGATCTGAAGGCCACTTGCATCCTCAACATGCTTGTGGCATGCATATCTGCCACATTTAAAACATGTGAGGATCAGTTGGAGGTCCCTTTCCTGTAAAATTCCACCAAGCTATTATTAGGGGGTTGTACTAGTGGAATTTCCCAAACATGGATTTTGGACCTCATTTTTAGTGTGTGAAATAATTTTCTTTTTATTATTATAGTTTTCAAATTTTTTCGCACACATTAACTCTAAAATTTTCATTTTATTGCGGTCTTATATCTTTTTTGTTTACGAGGAAAAATGGGAGAGCGTGAAAACTCAAGTTTGGATCTGAAAAAAAAAATATTTGAAATGCACAAATGCTGAGAGAGATAATTCCGACAAGTATCTGTGATTTTTAAGGATAGGCAAAAAGTGGGTTGTTTGGCCCTGGTAAATATCCAACCACTTGAGAATTGTACTTTTTCTACTCCCCCCTAATTTTTGGATCTGAAGGCCACTTGCATCCTCAACATGCTTGTGGCATGCATATCCACCACACTTAAAACATGTGAGGAACAGTTAGAGGTCCCTTTCCTGTAAAATTCCACGAAGCTATTATTAGGGGGTTGTACTAGTGGAATTTCCCAAACATGGATTTTGGAGCTCATTTTTAGTGCGTGAAATAATTTTATATTTATTATTATAGTTTTCAAATTTTTTTGCACACATGAACTCTAAAATTTTCATTTTGTTGCGATCTTATATATTTTTTGTTCACATGGAAAAATGGGAGAGTGAAAACTCAAGTTGGGATCTGAAAAAAAAAATATTTGAAATGCACAAATGCTGAGAGAGATAATTCCGAAAAGTATCTGTGATTTTTAAGGATAGGCAAAAAGTGGGTTGTTTGGCCCTGGTAAATATCCAACCACTTGAGAATTGTACTTTTTCTACTCCCCCCTAATTTTCGGATCTGAAGGCCACTTGCATCCTCAACATGCTTGTGGCATGCATATCCACCACACTTAAAACATGTGAGGATCAGTTAGAGGTCCGTTTCCTATAAAATTCCACCAAGCTATTATTAGGGGGTTGTACTAGTGGAATTTCCCAAACATGGATTTTGGAGCTCATTTTTAGTGCGTGAAATAATTTTCTATTTATTATTATTGTTTTCAAATTTTTTGGCACACATGAAATCTAAAATTTTCATTTTATTGCGGTCTTATATCTTTTTTGTTTACGAGGAAAAATGGGAGAGCGTGAAAACTCAAGTTTGGATCTGAAAAAAAAAATTTGAAATGCACAAATGCTGAGAGAGATAATTCCGAAAAGTATCTGTGATTTTTAAGGATGGGCAAAAAGTGGGTTGTTTGGCCCTGGTAAATATCCAACCACTTGAGAATTGTACTTTTTCTACTCCCCCCTAAGTTTTGAATCTGAAGGCCACTTGCATCCTCAACATGCTTGTGGCATGCATAGCCACCACACTTAAAACATGTGAGGATCAGTTAGAGGTCCCTTTCCTATAAAATTCCACCAAGCTATTATTAGGGGGTTGTACTAGTGGAATTTCCCAAACATGGATTTTGGAGCTCATTTTTAGTGCGTGAAATAATTTTCTTTTTATTATTATAGTTTTCAAATTTTTTCGCACACATGAACTCTAAAATTTTCATTTTATTGCGGTCTTATTTCTTTTTTGTTTACGAGGAAAAATGGGAGAGCGTGAAAACTCAAGTTTGGATCTGAAAAAAAAAAAATTTGAAATGCAGAAATGCTGAGAGAGATAATTCCGAAAAGTATCTGTGAGTTTTAAGGATAGGCAAAAAGTGGGTTGTTTGGCCCTGGTAAACATCCTAGCAGTTGAGAATTGTACTTTTTCTACTCCCCCCTAATTTTTGGATCTGAAGGCCACTTGCATCCTCAACATGCTTGTGGCATGCATATCCACCACACTTAAAATATGTGAGGATCAGTTAGAGGTCCCTTTCCTATAAAATTCCACCAAGCTTTTATTAGGGGGTTGTACTAGTGGAATTTCCCAAACATGGATTTTGGAGATCATTTTTAGTGTGTGAAATAATTTTCTATTTATTATTATAGTTTTCAAATTTTTTCGCACACATAAACTCTAAAATTTTCATTTTGTTGCGATCTTATATCTTTTTTGTTAACGAGGAAAAATGGGAGAGTGAAAACTCACGTTTGGAACAGAAAAAAAAAATTTTTGAAATGCACAAATGCTGAGAGAGATAATTTCGAAAAGTATCTGTGATTTTTAAGGATAGGCTAAAAGTGGGTTGTTTGGCCCTGGTAAATATCCAACCACTTGAGAATTGTACTTTTTCTACTCCACCCTAATTTTTGGATCTGAAGGCCACTTGCATCCTCAACATGCTTGTGGCATGCATATCCACCACACTTAAAACATGTGAGGATCAGTTAGAGGTCCCTTTCCCATAAAATTCCACCAAGCTATTATTAGGGGGTTGTACTAGTGGAATTTCCCAAACATGGATTTTGGAGCTCATTTTTAGTGCGTGAAATAATTTTCAATTTATTATTATAGTTTTCAAATTTTTTCGCACACATGAACTCCAAAATTTTCATTTTGTTGCGATCTTATAACTTTTTTGTTCACGACGAAAAATGGGAGAGTGAAAACTCAAGTTTGGATCTGAAAAAAAAAAAAACCTGAAACGCACAAATGCTGAGAGAGATAATTCCGAAAAGTATCAGTGATTTTTAAGGATATGCAAAAAGTGTGTTGTTTGGCCCTGGTAAATATCCAATCACTTGAGAATTGTACTTTTTCTACTCCCCCCTAATTTTTCGATCTGAAGGCCACTTGCACCCTCAACATACTTGTGGCATGCATATCCACCACACTTAAAACATGTGAGGATCAGTTAGAGGTCCCTTTCCTATAAAATTCCACCAAGCTATTATTAGGGGGTTGTACTAGTGGAATTTCCCAAACATGGATTTTGGAGCTCATTTTTAGTGCGTGTAATAATTTTCTATTTATTATTATAGTTTTCAAATTTGTTCGGACACATGAGCTCTAAAATTTTCATTTTGTTGCAATCTTATATCTTTTTTGTTTACGAGGAAAAATGGGAGAGATTGAAAACTCAAGTTTGGATCTGAAAAAAAAAAAATTTGAAATGCACAAATGCTAAGAGAAATAATTCCGAAAAGTATCTGTGATTTTTAAGGATGGGCAAAATGTGGGTTGTTTGGCCCTGGTAAATATCCAATCACTTGAGAATTGTACATTTTCTACTCCCCCCTAATTTTTGGATCCGAAGGCCACTTGCATCCTCAACGTGCTTGTGGCATGCATATCCACCACACTTAAAACATGTGAGGATCAGTTAGAGGTCCATTTCCAATAAAATTCCACCAAGCTATTATTAGGGGGTTGTACTAGTGGAATTTCCCAAACATGGATTTTGGAGCTCATTTTTAGTGTTTGAAATAATATTCTATTTATTATTATAGTTTTCAAATTTTTTTGCACACATGAACTCTAAAATTTTCTTTTTGTTGCGATCTTATATATTTTTTGTTCACATGGAAAAATGGGAGAGTGAAAAACTCAAGTTGGGAACTGAAAAAAAAAAATTTGAAATGAACAAATGCTGAGAGAGATAATTCCGAAAAGTATCTGTGATTTTTAAGGATAGGCAAAAAATGGGTTGTTTGGCCCTTGTAAATATCCAACTACTTGAGAATTGTACTTTTTCTACTCCCCCGTAATTTTTGGTTCCGAAGGCCACTTGCATCCTCAACGTGCTTGTGGCATGCATATCCACCACACTTAAAACATGTGAGGATCAGTTAGAGGTCCATTTCCAATAAAATTCCACCAAGCTATTATCAGGGGGTTGTACTAGTGGAATTTCCCAAACATGGATTTAGGAGCTCATTTTTAGTGCGTGAAATAATTTTCTATTTATTATTATAGTTTTCAAATTTTTTCGCACACATGAACTCTTAAATTTTCATTTTGTTGCGATCTTATATCTTTTTTGTTTACGAGGAAAAATGGGAGAGAGTGAAAACTCAAGTTAGGATCTGAAAAAAAAAAAATTGAAATGCACAAATGCTGAGAGAGATAATTCCAAAAAGTGTCTGTGATTTTTAAGGATAGGCAAAAAATGGGTTGTTTGGCCCTGGTAAATATCCAAGCACTTGAGAATTGTACTTTTTCTACTCCCCCCTAATTTTTGGATTTGAAGGCCACTTGCATCCTCAACATGCTTGTGGCATGCATATCCACCACACTTAAAACATGTGAGGATCAGTTAGAGGTCCCTTTCCTATGAAATTCTACCAAGCTATTATTAGGGGTTGTACTAGTGGAATTTCCCAAACATGGATTTTGCAGCTCATTTTTTCTGCGTGAAATAATTTTCTATTTATTATTATAGTTTTCAAATTTTTTTGCACACATGAACTCTAAAAGATTGATTTTGTTGCAATCTTATATGTTTTTTGTTTACGAGGAAAAATGAGAGAGTGAAAACTGAAGTTCGGATCTGAAAAAAAAAAATTTGAAATGCACAAATGCTGAGAGAGATAATTCCGAAAAGTATCTGTGATTTTTAAGGATGGGCAAAATGTGGGTTATTTGGCCCTGGTAAATATCCAATCACTTGAGAATTGTACATTTTCTACTCCCCCCTAATTTTTGGATCTGAAGGCCACTTGCATCCTCAACATGCTTGTGGCATGCATATCCACCACACTTAAAACATGTGAGGATCAGTTAGACGTCCATTTCCTATAAAATTCCACCAAGCTACTATTCGGGGTTTGTACTAGTCGAATTTCCCAAACATGGATTTTGGAGCTCATTTTCAGTGCGTGAAATAATTTGCTATTTATTATTATAGTTTTCAAATTTTTTCGCACACATGAACTCTAAAATTTTCATTTTGTTGCGATCTTATATCTTGTTTGTTTACGAGGAAAAATGGGAGAGTGAAAACTCAAGTTCGGATCTGAAAAAAAAAATATTTGAAATGCACAAATGCTGAAAGAGATAATTCCGAAAAGTATCTGTGATTTTTACGGATAGGCAAAAAGTGGGTTGTTTGGTCCTGGTAAATATCCAATCACTTGAGAATTGTACTTTTTCTACTCCCCCCTAATTTTTGGATCTGAAGGCCACTTGCATCCTCAACATGCTTCTGGCATGCATATCCACCACACTTAAAACATGTGAAGATCAGTTAGAGGTCCCTTTCCTATGAAATTCCACCAAGCTAACATGGATTTTGCAGCTCATTTTTTCAGCGTGAAATAATTTTCTATTTATTATTATAGTTTTCAAATTTTTTTGCACACATGAACTCTAAAATTTTCATTTTGTTGCGATCTTATATGTTTTTTGTTTACGAGGAAAAATGGGAGAGAGTGAAAACTCAAGTTTGGATCTGAAAAAAAAAAAAAATTTGAAATGCACAAATGCTGAGAGAGATAATTCCGAAAAGTATCTGTGATTTTTAAGGATAGGCAAAAAGTGGGTTGTTTGGCCCTGGTAAATATCCAACCACTTGAGAATTGTACTTTTTCTACTCCCCCCTAATTTTTCGCTCTGAAGGCCACTTGCATCCTCAACATGCTTGTGGCATGCATATCCACCACACTTAAAACATGTGAGGATCAGTTAGAGGTCGATTTCCAATAAAATTCCACCAAGCTATTATTAGGGGGTTGTACTAGTGGAATTTCCCAAACATGGATTTTGGAGCTCATTTTTAGTGTTTGAAATAATATTCTATTTATTATTATAGTTTTCAAAATTTTTTGCACACATGAACTCTAAAATTTTCTTTTTGTTGCGATCTTATATATTTTTTGTTCACATGGAAAAATGGGAGACTGAAAAACTCAAGTTGGGAACTGAAAAAAGAAAAATTTGAAATGAACAAATGCTGAGAGAGATAATTCCGAAAAGTATCTATGATTTTAAAGGATAGGCAAAAAGTGGGTTGTTTGGCCCTGGTAAATATCCAACCACTTGAGAATTGTACTTTTTCTACTCCCCCCTAATTTTTGGATCTGAAGGCCACTTGGATCCTCAACATGCTTGTGGCATGCATATCCACCACACTTAAAACATGTGAGGATCAGTTAGAGGTCCCTTTCCTATAAAATTCCACCAAGCTATTATTAGGGGGTTGTACTAGTGGAATTTCCCAAACATGGATTTTGGAGCTCATTTTTTGTGCGTGAAATAATTTTCTATTTATTGTTATAGTTTTCAAATTTTTTTGCACACATGAACTCTAAAATTTTCATTTTGTTGCGATCTTATATCTTTTTTGTTCACGACGAAAAATGGGAGAGTGAAAAACTCAAGTTTGGATCTGAAAAAAAAAAAATTTGGAATGCACAAATGCTGAGAGAGATAATTCCGAAAAGTATCTGTGATTTTTAAGGATGGGCAAAATGTGGGTTGTTTGGCCCTGGTAAATATCCAATCACTTGAGAATTGTACTTTTTCTACTCCCCTCTAATTTTTGGATCTGAAGGCCACTTGCATCCTCAACATGCTTGTGGCATGCATATCCACCACACTTAAAACATGTGAGGATCAGTTAGAGGTCCCTTTCCTATAAAAATCCACCAAGATATTATTAGGGGGTTGTACTAGTGGAATTTCCCAAACATGGATTTTGGAGCTCATTTTTTGTGCGTGAAATAATTTTCTATTTATTATTATAGTTTTCAAATTTTTTTGCACACATGAACTGTAAAATTTTCATTTTGTTGCAATCTTATATGTTTTTTGTTTACGAAGAAAAATGGGAGAGTGAAAACACCAGTTGGGATCTGAAAAAAAAAAAAAATTTGAAATCCACAAATGCTGAGAGAGATAATTCCGAAAAGTATCTGTGATTTTTAAGGATAGGCAAAAAGTTGGTTGTTTGGCCCTGGTAAATATCCAACCACTTGAGAATTTGTACTTTTTCTACTCCCCCGTAATTTTTGGTTCTGTAGGCCACTTGCATCCTCAACATGCTTGTGGCATGCATATCCACCACACTTAAAACATGTGAGGATCAGTTAGAGGTCAATTTCCAATAAAATTCCACCAAGCTATTATTAGGGGGTTGTACTAGTGGAATTTCCCAAACATGGATTTTGGAGCTCGTTTTTAATGTTTGAAATAATTTTCTATTTATTATTATAGTTTTCAAATTTTGTTGCACACATGAACACTAAAATTTTCATTTTGTTGCGATCTTATATGTTTTTTTTTTTACGAGGAAAAATGGGAGAGTGAAAACTCAAGTTCGGATCTGAAAGAAAAAAAATTTGAAATGCACAAATGCTGAGAGAGATAATTCCGAAAAGTATCAGTGATTTTTAAGGATAGGCAAAAAGTGAGTTGTTTGGCCCCGGTAAATATCCAACCAGTTGAGAATTGTGCTTTTTCTACTCCCCCCTAATTTTTGGATGTGAAGGCCACTTGCATCCTCAACATGCTTGTGGCATGCATATCCCCCACACTTAAAACATGTGAGGATCAGTTAGAGGTCCATTTCCAGTAAAATTCCACCAAGCTATTATTAGGGGGTTGTACTAGTGGAATTTCCCAAACATGGATTTTGGAGCTCGTTTTTAGTGTTTGAAATAATTTTTTATTTATTATTATAGTTTTCAAATTTTTTCGGACACATAAGCTCTAAAATTTTCATTTTGTTGCGATCTTATATCTTTTTTGTTTACGAGGAAAAATGGGAGAGATTGAAAACTCAAGTTTGGATCTGAAAAAAAAAAATTTGAAATGCACAAATGCTGAGAGAGATAATTCCGAAAAGTATCTGTGATTTTTAAGGATGGGCAAAATGTGGGTTATTTGGCCCTGGTAAATATCCAATCACTTGAGAATTGTACATTTTCTACTCCCCCCTAATTTTTGGATCTGAAGGCCACTTGTATCCTCAACATGCTTGTGGCATGCATATCCACCACACTTAAAACATGTGAGGATCAGTTAGACGTCCATTTCCTATAAAACTCCACCAAGCTACTATTCGGGGTTTGTACTAGTCGAATTTCCCAAACATGGATTTTGGAGCTCATTTTTAGTGCGTGAAATAATTTGCTATTTATTATTATTTCAAAATTTTTCGCACACATGAACTCTTAAATTTTCATTTTGCTGCGATCTTATATCTTTATTGTTTTCGAGGAAAAATGGAAGAGACTGAAAACTCAAGTTTTGACCTGAAAAAAAAAAAAATTGAAATGCACAAATGCTGAGAGAGATAATTCCGAAAAGTATCTATGATTTTAAAGGATAGGCAAAAAGTGGGTTGTTTGGCCCTGGTAAATATCCAACCACTTGAGAATTGTACTTTTTCTACACCCCCCTAATTTTTGGATCTGAAGGCCACTTGGATCCTCAACATGCTTGTGGCATGCATATCCACCACACTTAAAACATGTGAGGATCAGTTAGAGGTCCCTTTCCTATAAAATTCCACCAAGCTATTATTAGGGGGTTGTACTAGTGGAATTTCCCAGACATGGATTTTGGAGCTCATTTTTTGTGCGTGAAATAATTTTCTATTTATTGTTATAGTTTTCAAATTTTTTCGCACACATGAACTCTAAAATTTTCATTTTGTTGCGATCTTATATCTTTTTTGTTCGCGACGAAAAATGGGAGAGTGAAAAACTCAAGTTGGGATCTGAAAAAAAAAAAATTTGGAATGCACAAATGCTGAGAGAGATAATTCCGAAAAGTATCTGTGATTTTTAAGGATGGGCAAAATGTGGGTTGTTTGGCCCTTGTAAATAACCAATCACTTGAGAATTGTACTTTTTCTACTCCCCCCTAATTTTTGGATCTGAAGGCGACTTGCATCCTCAACATGCTTGTGGCATGCATATCCACCACACTTAAAACATGTGAGGATCAGTTAGAGGTCCCTTTCCTATAAAATTCCACCAAGATATTATTAGGGGGTTGTACTAGTGGAATTTCCCAAACATGGATTTTGGAGCTCATTTTTTGTGCGTGAAATAATTTTCTATTTATTATTATAGTTTTCAAATTTTTTTGCACACATGAACTCTAAAATTTTCATTTTGTTGCAATCTTATATGTTTTTTGTTTACGAGGAAAAATGGGAGAGTGAAAACACCAGTTGGGATCTGAAAAAAAAAAAAATTTGAAATCCACAAATGCTGAGAGAGATAATTCCGAAAAGTATCTGTGATTTTTAAGGATAGGCAAAAAGTTGGTTGTTTGGCCCTGGTAAATATCCAACCACTTGAGAATTTGTACTTTTTCTACTCCCCCGTAATTTTTGGTTCTGAAGGCCACTTGCATCCTCAACATGCTTGTGGCATGCATATCCACCACACTTAAAACATGTGAGGATCAGTTAGAGGTCCATTTCCAATAAAATTCCACCAAGCTATTATTAGGGGGTTGTACTAGTGGAATTTCCCAAACATGGATTTTGGAGCTCGTTTTTAATGTTTGAAATAATTTTCTATTTATTATTATAGTTTTCAAATTTTTTTGCACACATGAACTCTAAAATTTTCATTTTGTTGCGATCTTATATGTTTTTTTTTTTACGAGGAAAAATGGGAGAGTGAAAACTCAAGTTCGGATCTGAAAGAAAAAAAATTTGAAATGCACAAATGTTGAGAGAGATAATTCCGAAAAGTATCAGTGATTTTTAAGGATAGGCAAAAAGTGAGTTGTTTGGCCCCGGTAAATATCCAACCAGTTGAGAATTGTGCTTTTTCTACTCCCCCCTAAATTTTGGATGTGAAGGCCACTTGCATCCTCAACATGCTTGTGGCATGCATATCCCCCACACTTAAAACATGTGAGGATCAGTTAGAGGTCCATTTCCAATAAAATTCCACCAAGCTATTATTAGGGGGTTGTACTAGTGGAATTTCCCAAACTTGGATTTTGGAGCTCGTTTTTAGTGTTTGAAATAATTTTTTATTTATTATTATAGTTTTCAAATTTTTTTGCACACATGAACTCTAAAATTTTCATTTTGTTGCGATCTTATATGTTTTTTGTTTACGAGGAAAAATGGGAGAGGAAAAACTCAAGTTCGAATCTGAAAGAAAAAAAATTTATAATGCACAAATGCTGAGAGAGATAATTCCGAAAAGTATCTGTGATTTTTAAGGATAGGCAAAAAGTGAGTTGTTTGGCCCTGGTAAATATCCATCCAGTTGAGAATTGTGCTTTTTCTACTCCCCCCTAATTTTTGGATCTGAAGGCCACTTGCATCCTCAACATGCTTGTGGCATGCATATCCACCACACATAAAACATGTGAGGATCAGTTAGAGGTCCCTTTCCTATAAAATTCCACCAAGCTATTATTAGGGGGTTGTACTAGTGGAATTTTCCAAACATGGATTTTGGAGCTCATTTTTAGTGTTTGAAATAATTTTCTATTTATTATTATAGTTTTCAAATTTTTTTGCACACATGAACTCTAAAATTTTCATTTTGTTGCGATCTTATATCTTTTTTGTTTACGAGGAAAAATGGGAGAGTGAAAACTCAAGTTCGGATCTGAAAAAAAAAATTTAAATTGCACAAATGCTGAGAGAGATAATTCTGAAAAGTATCTGTGATTTTTACGGATAGGCAAAAAGTGGGTTGTTTGGCCCTGGTAAAATATCCAACCACTTGAGAATTGTAATTTTTCTACTCCCCTCTAATTTTTGGATCTGAAGGCCACTTGCATCCTCAACATGCTTGTGGCATGCATATCCACCACACTTAAAACATGTGAGGATCAGTTAGACGTCCCTTTCCTATAAAATTCTACCAAGCTATTATTAGGGGGTTGTACTAGTGGAATTTCCCAAACTTGGATTTTGAAGCTCATTTTTTGTGCGTGAAATAATTTTCTATTTATTATTATAGTTTTCAAATTTTTTTGCACACATGAACTCTAAAATTTTCATTTTGTTGCGATCTTATATCTTTTTTGTTTACGAGGAAAAATGGGAGAGTGAAAACTCCAGTTCGGATCAGAAAAAAAAATTAAATAGCACAAATGCTGAGAGAGTTAAAGCCGAAAAGTATCTGTGATTTTTAAGGATAGGCAAAAAAGTGGGTTGTTTGGCCCTGGTAAATATCCAACCACTTGAGAATTGTGCTTTTTCTACTCCCCCCTAATTTTTGGATCTGAAGGCCACTTGCATCCTCAACATGCTTGTGGCATGCATATCCACCACACTTAAAACATGTGAGGATCAGTTAGAGGTCCCTTTCCTATAAAATTCCACCAAGCTATTATTAGGGGGTTGTACTAGTGGAATTTCCCAAGCATGGATTTTGGAGCTCATTTTTTGTGCGTGAAATAATTTTCTATTTATTATTATAGTTTTCAAATTTTTTTGCACTCATGAACTCTAAAATTTTCATTTTGTTGCAATCTTATAGGTTTTTTGTTTACGAGGAAAAATGGGAGAGTGAAAATTCAAGTTCGGATCTGAAAAAAAAAATATTTGAAATGCACAAATGCTGAAAGAGATAATTCCGAAAAGTATCTGTGATTTTTACGGATAGGCAAAAAGTGGGTTGTTTGGCCCTGCTAAATATCGAACCACTTGAGAATTGTGCTTTTTCTAATCCCCCCTAATTTTTGGATCCGAAGGCCACTTGCATCCTCAACATGCTTGTGGCATACATATCCACCACACTTAAAACATGTGAGGATCAGTTAGAGGTCCCTTTCCTATAAAATTCCATCAATCTATTATTAGAGGGTTGTACTAGTGGAATTTCCCAAACATGGATTTTGGAGCTCATTTTTAGTGCGTGAAATAATTTTCTATTTATTATTATAGTTTTCAAATTTTTTTGCACACATGAACTCTAAAATTTTCATTTTGTTGCGATCTTATATCTTTTTTGTTTACGAGGAAAAATGGGAGAGTGAAAACTCAAGTTCGGATCTGAAAAAAAAAATATTTGAAATGCACAAATGCTGAAACAGATAATTCCGAAAAGTATATGTGATTTTTAAGGATAGGCAAAAAGTTGGTTGTTTGGCCCTGGTAAATATCCAACCACTTGAGAATTGTACTTTTCCTACTCCCCCGTAATTTTTGGTTCTGAAGGCCACTTGCATCCTCAACATGCTTGTGGCATGCATATCCACCACACTTAAAACATGTGAGGATCAGTTAGAGGTCCCTTTCCAATAAAATTCCACCAAGCTATTATTAAGGGTTTTTACTAGTGGAATTTCCCAAACATGGATTTTGGAGCTCATTTTTAGTGTTTGAAATAATTTTCTATTTATTATTATAGTTTTCAAATTTTTTTGCACACATGAACTCAAAAATTTTCATTTTGTTGCGATCTTATATCTTTTTTGTTTACGAGGAAAAATGGGAGAGTGAAAACTCAAGTTCGGATCTGAAAAAAAAAATTTGAAATGCACAAATGCTGAGAGAGATAATTCCGAAAAGTATCTGTGATTTTTAAGGATAGGCAAAAAGTGGGTTGTTTGGCCCTGGTAAATATTCAACCACTTGAGAATTGTACTTTTTCTACTCCCCCCTAATTTTTGGATCTGAAGGCCACTTGCATCCTCAACATGCTTGTGGCATGCATATCCACCACAATTAAAACATGTGAGGATCAGTTAGAGGTCCCTTTTCCTATAAAATTCTACCAAGCTATTATTAGGGGGTTGTACTAGTGGAATTTCCCAAACATGGATTTTGGAGCTCATTTTTTGTGCGTGAAATAATTTTCTATTTCTTATTATAGTTTTCAAATTTTTTTGCACACATGAACTCTAAAATTTTCATTTTGTTGCGATCTTAAATATTTTTTGTTTACGAGGAAAAATGGGAGAGTGAAAACTCAAGTTCGGATCTGAAAAAAAAAAAATTTGAAATGCACAAATGCTGAGAGAGATAATTCCGAAAAGTATCTGTGATTTGAAAGGATGGGCAAAAAGTGGGTTGTTTGGCCCTGGTAAATATCCAACCACTTGAGAATTGTACTTTTTCTACTCCCCCCTAATTTTTGGATCTGAAGGCCACTTGCATCCTCAACATGCCTGTGGCATGCATATCCACCACACTTAAAACATGTGAGGATCAGTTAGAGGTCCCTTTCCTATAAAATTCCACCAAGCTATTATTAGGGGGTTGTACTAGTGGAATTTCCCAAACCTGGATTTTGGAGCTCATTTTTTGTGCGTGAAATAATTTTCTTTTTATTATGATAGTTTTCAAATTTTTTCGCACACATGAACTCTAAAATTTTCATTTTGTTGCGATCTTATATCTTTTTTGTTTACGAGGAAAAATGGGAGAGTGAAAACTCATGTTCAGATCTGAAAAAAAAAAATTTGAAATGCACAAATGCTGAGAGAGATAATTCCAAAAAGTATCTTTGATTTTTACAGATAGGCAAAAAGTGGGTTGTTTGGCCCTGGTAAATATCCAACCACTTGAGAATTGTACTTTTTCTACTCCCCCTAATTTTTGGATCTGAAGGCCACTTGCATCCTCAACATGCTTGTGGCATGCATATCCACCACACTTAAAACATGTGAGGATCAGTTAGAGGTCCATTTCCTATAAAATTCCGCCAAGCTTCTATTCGGGATTTGTACTAGTCGAATTTCCCAAACATGGATTTTGGAGCTCATTTTTAGTGCGTGAAATAATTTTCTATTTATTATTAAAGTTTTCAAATTTTTTTGCACACATGAACTCTAAAATTTTCATTTTGTTGCGAACTTATATCTTTTTTGTTTACGAGGAAAAATGGCAGAGTGAAAACTCAAGTGTGGATCTGAAAAAAAAAAAATTTGGAATGCACAAATGCTGAGAGAGATAATTCCGAAAAGTATTTGTGATTTTTAAGGATAGGCAAAAAGTGGGTTGTTTGGCCCTGGTAAATATCCAACCACTTGAGAATTGTACTTTTTCTACTCCTCCCTAATTTTTGGATCTGAAGGCAACTTGCATCCTCAACATGCTTGTGGCATGCATATCCACCACACTTAAAACATGTGAGGATCAGTTAGAGGTCCCTTTCCTATAAAATTTCACCAAGCTATTATTAGGGGGTTGTACTAGTGGAATTTCCCAAACATGGATTTTGGAGCTCATTTTTAGTGCATGAAATAATTTTCTATTTATTATTATAGTTTTCAAATTTTTTTGCACACATCAACTCTAAAATTTTCATTTTGTTGCGATTGTATATCATTTTTGTTGACGAGGAAAAATGGGAGAGTGAAAACTCAAGTTTATATCTGAAAAAAAAAAATTTGAAATGCACAAATGCTGAGAGAGATAATTCCGAAAAGTATCTGTGATTTTTAAGGATAGGCAAAAAGTGGGTTGTTTGGCCCTGGTAAATATCCAACCCCTTGAGAATTGTACTTTTTCTACTCCCCCCTAATTTTTGGATCTGAAGGCCACTTGCATCCTCAACATGCTTGTGGCATGCATATCCCCCACACTTAAAACATGTGAGGATCAGTTAGAGGTCCCTTTCCTATCAAATTCCACCAAGCCATTATCAGGGGTTGTACTGGTGGAATTTCCCAAACATGGATTTTGGAGCTCATTTTTAGTGCGTGAAATAATTTTCTATTTATTATTATAGTTTTCAATTTTTTTTGCACACATGAACTCTAAAATTTTCATTTTGTTGCGGTCTTATATCTTTTTTGTTTACAAGGAAAACTGGGAAAGTGAAAACTCAAGTTTGGATCTTGAAAAAAAAAGTTTGAAATACGCAAATGCTGAGAGAGATAATTTCGAAAAGTATCTGTGATTTTTAAGGATAGGCAAAAAGAGGGTTGTTTGGCCCTGGTAAATATCCAACCACTTGATAATTGTACTTTTTCTACTCCCCCGTAATTTTTGGATCTGAAGGCCACTTGCATCCTGAACATGCTTGTGGCATGCATATCCACCACACTTAAAACATGTGACGATCAGTTAGAGATCCCTTTCCTATAAAATTCCACCAAGCTATTATTAGGGGGTTGTACTAGTAGAATTTCCCAAACATGGATTTTGGAGCTCATTTTTTGTGCGTGAAATAATATTCTATTATTATAGTTTTCAAATTTTTTTGCACACATGAACTCTAAAATTTTCATTTTGTTGCGATCTTATATCTTTTTTGTTTACGAGGAAAAATGGGAGAGTGAAAACTCAAGTTCGGATCTGAAAAAAAAAAAAAATTTGAAATGCACAAATGCTGAGAGAGATAATTCCGAAAAGTATCTGTGATTTTTAAGGATAGGCAAAAAGTGGGTTGTTTGGCCCTGGTAAATATCCAACCACTTGAGAATTGTACTTTTTCTACTCCCCCGTAATTTTTGGATCTGAAGGCCACTTGCATCCTCAACATGCTTGTGGCACGCATATCCACCACACTTAAAACATGTGAGGATCAGTTAGAGGTCCTTTTCCTATAAAATTCCACCAAGCTATTATTAGGGGGTTGTACTAGTGGAATTTCCCAAACATGGATTTTGGAGCTCATTTTTATTGTTTGAAATAATTTTCTATTTATTATTATAGTTTTCAAATTTTTTTGCACACATGAACTCTAAAATTCTCATTTTTTTGCGATCTTATATGTTTTTTGTTTACAAGGAAAAATGGGAGAGTGAAAATTCAAGTTTGGATCTGAAAAAAAAAAAATTGAAATGCACAATTGCTGAGAGAGATAATTCCGAAATGTATCTGTGTTTTTTACGGATAGGAAAAAAGTGGGTTGGTTGGCCCTGGTAAATATCCAACCACTTGAGAATTGTACTTTTTCTATTCCCCCCTAATTTTTGGATCTGAAGGCCACTTGCTTCCTCAACATGCTTGTGGCATGCATATCTACCACACTTAAAACATGTGAGGATCAGTTAGAGGTCCCTTTCCTATGAAATTCCACCAAGCTATTATTAGAGGGATGTACTAGAAAAATTTCCCAAACATGGATTTTGGAGCTGATTTTTTGTTCGTGAAATAATTTTCTATTTATTATTATAGTTTTCAAATTTTTTTGCACACATGAACTCTAAAATTTTCATTTTGTTGCGATCTTGTATCTTTTTTGTTTACAAGGAAAAATGGGGGAGTGAAAACTCAAGTTCAGATCTGAAAAAAAAAATTTGATATGCACAAATGCTGAGAGAGATAATTCCGAAAAGTATCTGTGATTTTTACGGATAGGCAAAAAGTGGGTTGTTTGGCCTTGGTAAATATCCAACGACTTGAGAATTGTGCTTTTTCTACTCCCCCGAAATTTTTGGATCTGAAGACCACTTGCATCCTCAACATGCTTGTGGCATGCATATCCACCACACTTAAAACATGTGAGGATCAGTTAGAGGTCCCTTTCCTATAAAATTCCACCAAGTTATTATTAGGGGGTTGTACTAGTGGAATTTCCCAAACATGGATTTTTGAGCACATTTTTAGTGCGTGAAATAATTTTCTATATATTATTATAATTTTCAAATTTTTTTGCACACATGAACTCTAAAATTTTCATTTTGTTGCGATCTTATATGTTTTTTGTTTACGATGAAAAATGGGAGAGTGAAAACTCAAGTTCGGATCTGAAAAAAAAAAAATTTGAAATGCACAAATACTGAGAGAGATAATTCCGAAAAGTATCTGTGATTTTTAAGGATAGGCAAAAAGTGGGTTGTTTGGCCCTGTTAAATATCCAACCCCTTGAGAATTGTCCTTTTTCTACTCCCCCCTAATTTTTGGATCTGAAGGCCACTTGCATCCTCAACATGCTTGTGGCATGCATATCCACCACACTTAAAACATGTGAGGATCAGTTAGAGGTCCCTTTCCGATAAAATTCCACCAAGCTATTATTAGGGGGTTGTACTAGTGGAATTTCCCAAACATCGATTTTAGAGTTCATTTTTTGCGCGTGAAATAATTTTCTATTTATTATTGTAGTTTTCAAATTTTTTTGCACACATGAACTGTAAAATTTTCATTTTGTTGCGATCTTATATGTTTTTTGTTTACGATGAAAAATGGGAGAGAGAAAACTCAAGTTCGGATCTGAAAAAAAAAAAATTTGAAATGCACAAATGCTGAGAGAGATAATTCCGAAAAGTATCTGTGATTTTTAAGGATAGGCAAAAAGTGGGTTGTTTGGCCCTGTTAAATATCCAACCACTTGAAAATTGTCCTTTTTCTACTCCCCCCTAATTTTTGGATGTGAAGGCCACTTGCATCCTCAACATGCTTGTGGCATGCATATCCACCACACTTAAAGCATGTGAGGATCAGTTAGAGGTCCCTTTCCTATAAAATTCCACCAAGCTATTATTAGGGGGTTGTACTAGTGGAATTTCCCTAACATGGATTTTGGAGCTCATTTTTTGTGCGTGAAATAATTTTCTAATTATTATTATAGTTTTCAAATTTTTTTGCACACATGAACTCTAAAATTTTCATTTTGTTGCGATCTTATATGTTTTTTGTTTACGATGAAAAATGGGAGAGTGAAAACTCAAGTTCGGATCTAAAAAAAAAAATATTTGAAATGCACAAATGCTGAAAGAGATAATTCCGAAAAGTATCTGTGATTTTTACGGATAGGCAAAATGTGGGTTGTTTGGCCCTGGTAAATATCCAACCACTTGAGAATTGTGCTTTTTCTACTCCCCCCTAATTTTTGTATCCGAAGGCCACTTGCATCCTCAACATGCTTGTGGCATGCATATCCGCCACACTTAAAACATGTGAGGATCAGTTAGAGGTCCTTTTCCTATAAAATTCCACCAAGCCATTATTAGGGTGTTGTACTAGTGGAATTTCCCAATATTTGGATTTTGGAGCTTATTTTTAGTGCGTGAAATAATTTTCTATTTATTATTATAGTTTTTAATTTTTTTTGCTCACATGAACTCTAAAATTTTCATTTTGTTGCGATCTTATATCTTTTTTGTTTACGAGGAAAAATGGGAGAGAGAAAACTCAAGTTCGGATCTGAAAAAAAAAATATTTGAAATGCACCAATGCTGAAAGAGATAATTCCGAAAAGTATCTGTGATTTTTACGGATAGGCAAAAAGTGGGTTGTTTGGCCCTGGTAAAAATCCAACCACTTGAGAATTGTACTTTTTCTACTCCCCCCTAATTTTTGGATCTGATGGCCACTTGCATCCTGAACATGCTTGTGGCATGCATGTCCACCACACTTAAAACATGTGAGGATCAGTTAGAGGTCTCTTTCCTATGAAATTCCACCAAGCTATTATTAGGGGTTGTACTAGTGGAATTTCCCAAACATGGATTTTGCAGCTGATTTTTTCTGCGTGAAATAAATTTCTATTTATTATTATAGTTTTCAAATTTTTTTGCACACATGAACTCTAAAATTTTCATTTTGTTGCGATCTTATATCTTTTTTGTTCACGACGAAAAATGGGAGAGTGAAAAACTCAAGTTTGGATCTGAAAAAAAAAAAAATTGGAATGCACAAATGCTGAGAGAGATAATTCCGAAATGTATCTGTGATTTTTAAGGATGGGCAAAATGTGGGTTGTTTGGCCCTGGTAAATATCCAATCACTTGAGAATTGTACTTTTTCTACTCCCCCCTAATTTTTGGATCTGAAGGCCACTTGCATCCTCAACATGCTTGTGGCATGCATATCCACCACACTTAAAACATGTGAGGATCAGTTAGAGGTCCCTTTCCTATAAAAATCCACCAAGATATTATTAGGGGGTTGTACTAGTGGAATTTCCCAAACATGGATTTTGGAGCTCATTTTTTGTGCGTGAAATAATTTTCTATTTATTATTATAGTTTTCAAATTTTTTTGCACACATGAACTCTAAAATTTTCATTTTGTTGCAATCTTATATGTTTTTTGTTTACGAGGAAAAATGGGAGAGTGAAAACACCAGTTGGGATCTGAAAAAAAAAAAAATTTGAAATCCACAAATGCTGAGAGAGATAATTCCGAAAAGTATCTGTGATTTTTAAGGATAGGCAAAAAGTTGGTTATTTGGCCCTGGTAAATATCCAACCACTTGAGAATTTGTACTTTTTCTACTCCCCCGTAATTTTTGGTTCTGAAGGCCACTTGCATCCTCAACATGCTTGTGGCATGCATATCCACCACACTTAAAACATGTGAGGATCAGTTAGAGGTCAATTTCCAATAAAATTCCACCAAGCTATTATTAGGGGGTTGTACTAGTGGAATTTCCCAAACATGGATTTTGGAGCTTGTTTTTAATGTTTGAAATAATTTTCTATTTATTATTATAGTTTTCAAATTTTTTTGCACACATGAACTCTAAAATTTTCATTTTGTTGCGATCTTATATGTTTTTTTTTTTACGAGGAAAAATGGGAGAGTGAAAACTCAAGTTCGGATCTGAAAGAAAAAAAATTTGAAATGCACAAATGCTGAGAGAGATAATTTCGAAAAGTATCAGTGATTTTTAAGGATAGGCAAAAAGTGAGTTGTTTGGCCCCGGTAAATATCCAACCAGTTGAGAATTGTGCTTTTTCTACTCCCCCCTAATTTTTGGATGTGAAGGCCACTTGCATCCTCAACATGCTTGTGGCATGCATATCCCCCACACTTAAAACATGTGAGGATCAGTTAGAGGTCCATTTCCAATAAAATTCCACCAAGCTATTATTAGGGGGTTGTACTAGTGGAATTTCCCAAACATGGATTTTGGAGCTCGTTTTTAGTGTTTGAAATAATTTTTTATTTATTATTATAGTTTTCAAATTTTTTCGGACACATGAGCTCTAAAATTTTCATTTTGTTGCGATCTTATATCTTTTTTGTTTACGAGGAAAAATGGGAGAGATTGAAAACTCAAGTTTGGATCTGAAAAAAAAAAAATTTGAAATGCACAAATGCTGAGAGAGATAATTCCGAAAAGTATCTGTGATTTTTAAGGATGGGCAAAATGTGGGTTATTTGGCCCTGGTAAATATCCAATCACTTGAGAATTGTACATTTTCTACTCCCCCCTAATTTTTGGATCTGAAGGCCACTTGTATCCTCAACATGCTTGTGGCATGCATATCCACCACACTTAAAACATGTGAGGATCAGTTGGACGTCCATTTCCTATAAAATTCCACCAAGCTACTATTCGGGGTTTGTACTAGTCGAATTTCCCAAACATGGATTTTGGAACTCATTTTTAGTGCGTGAAATAATTTGCTATTTATTATTATTTCAAAATTTTTCGCACACATGAACTCTTAAATTTTCATTTTGTTGCGATCTTATATCTTTATTGTTTACGAGGAAAAATGGAAGAGACTGAAAACTCAAGTTTTGACCTGAAAAAAAAAAAAATTGAAATGCACAAATGCTGAGAGAGATAATTCCGAAAAGTATCTATGATTTTAAAGGATAGGCAAAAAGTGGGTTGTTTGGCCCTGGTAAATATCCAACCACTTGAGAATTGTACTTTTTCTACTCCCCCCTAATTTTTGGATCTGAAGGCCACTTGGATCCTCAACATGCTTGTGGCATGCATATCCACCACACTTAAAACATGTGAGGATCAGTTAGAGGTCCCTTTCCTATAAAATTCCACCAAGCTATTATTGGGGGGTTGTACTAGTGGAATTTCCCAAACATGGATTTTGGAGCTCATTTTTTGTGCGTGAAATAATTTTCTATTTATTGTTATAGTTTTCAAATTTTTTTGCACACATGAACTCTAAAATTTTCATTTTGTTGCGATCTTATATCTTTTTTGTTCACGACGAAAAATGGGAGAGTGAAAAACTCAAGTTTGGATCTGAAAAAAAAAAAATTTGGAATGCACAAATGCTGAGAGAGATAATTCCGAAAAGTATCTGTGATTTTTAAGGATGGGCAAAATGTGGGTTGTTTGGCCCTGGTAAATAACCAATCACTTGAGAATTGTACTTTTTCTACTCCCCCCTAATTTTTGGATCTGAAGGCCACTTGCATCCTCAACATGCTTGTGGCATGCATATCCACCACACTTAAAACATGTGAGGATCAGTTAGAGGTCCCTTTCCTATAAAATTCCACCAAGATATTATTAGGGGGTTGTACTAGTGGAATTTCCCAAACATGGATTTTGGAGCTCATTTTTTGTGCGTGAAATAATTTTCTATTTATTATTATAGTTTTCAAATTTTTTTGCACACATGAACTCTAAAATTTTCATTTTGTTGCAATCTTATATGTTTTTTGTTTACGAGGAAAAATGGGAGAGTGAAAACACCAGTTGGGATCTGAAAAAAAAAAAAATTTGAAATCCATAAATGCTGAGAGAGATAATTCCGAAAAGTATCTGTGATTTTTAAGGATAAGCAAAAAGTTGGTTGTTTGGCCCTGGTAAATATCCAACCACTTGAGAATTTGTACTTTTTCTACTCCCCCGTAATTTTTGGTTCTGAAGGCCACTTGCATCCTCAACATGCTTGTGGCATGCATATCCACCACACTTAAAACATGTGAGGATCAGTTAGAGGTCCATTTCCAATAAAATTCCACCAAGCTATTATTAGGGGGTTGTACTAGTGGAATTTCCCAAACATGGATTTTGGAGCTCGTTTTTAATGTTTGAAATAATTTTCTATTTATTATTATAGTTTTCAAATTTTTTTGCACACATGAACTCTAAAATTTTCATTTTGTTGCGATCTTATATTTTTTTTTTTCTACGAGGAAAAATGCGAGAGTGAAAACTCAAGTTCGGATCTGAAAGAAAAAAAATTTGAAATGCACAAATGCTGAGAGAGATAATTCCGAAAAGTATCTGTGATTTTTAAGGATAGGCAAAAAGTGAGTTGTTTGGCCCCGGTAAATATCCAACCAGTTGAGAATTGTGCTTTTTCTACTCCCCCCTAAATTTTGGATGTGAAGGCCACTTGCATCCTCAACATGCTTGTGGCATGCATATCCCCCACACTTAAAACATGTGAGGATCAGTTAGAGGTCCATTTCCAATAAAATTCCACCAAGCTATTATTAGGGGGTTGTACTAGTGGAATTTCCCAAACATGGATTTTGGAGCTCGTTTTTAGTGTTTGAAATAATTTTTTATTTATTATTATAGTTTTCAAATTTTTTTGCACACATGAACTCTAAAATTTTCATTTTGTTGCGATCTTATATGTTTTTTGTTTACGAGGAAAAATGGGAGAGGAAAAACTCAAGTTCGAATCTGAAAGAAAAAAAATTTATAATGCACAAATGCTGAGAGAGATAATTCCGAAAAGTATCTGTGATTTTTAAGGATAGGCAAAAAGTGAGTTGTTTGGCCCTGGTAAATATCCATCCAGTTGAGAATTGTGCTTTTTCTACTCCCCCCTAATTTTTGGATCTGAAGGCCACTTGCATCCTCAACATGCTTGTGGCATGCATATCCACCACACATAAAACATGTGAGGATCAGTTAGAGGTCCCTTTCCTATAAAATTCCACCAAGCTATTATTAGGGGGTTGTACTAGTGGAATTTTCCAAACATGGATTTTGGAGCTCATTTTTAGTGTTTGAAATAATTTTCTATTTATTATTATAGTTTTCAAATTTTTTTGCACACATGAACTCTAAAATTTTCATTTTGTTGCGATCTTATATCTTTTTTGTTTACGAGGAAAAATGGGAGAGTGAAAACTCAAGTTCGGATCTGAAAAAAAAAATTTAAATTGCACAAATGCTGAGAGAGATAATTCTGAAAAGTATCTGTGATTTTTACGGATAGGCAAAAAGTGGGTTGTTTGGCCCTGGTAAAATATCCAACCACTTGAGAATTGTAATTTTTCTACTCCCCTCTAATTTTTGGATCTGAAGGCCACTTGCATCCTCAACATGCTTGTGGCATGCATATCCACCACACTTAAAACATGTGAGGATCAGTTAGAGGTCCCTTTCCTATAAAATTCTACCAAGCTATTATTAGGGGGTTGTACTAGTGGAATTTCCCAAACTTGGATTTTGAAGCTCATTTTTTGTGCGTGAAATAATTTTCTATTTATTATTATAGTTTTCAAATTTTTTTGCACACATGAACTCTAAAATTTTCATTTTGTTGCGATCTTACATCTTTTTTGTTTACGAGGAAAAATGGGAGAGTGAAAACTCCAGTTCGGATCAGAAAAAAAAAATTAAATAGCACAAATGCTGAGAGAGTTAAAGCCGAAAAGTATCTGTGATTTTTAAGGATAGGCAAAAAAGTGGGTTGTTTGGCCCTGGTAAATATCCAACCACTTGAGAATTGTGCTTTTTCTACTCCCCCCTAATTTTTGGATCTGAAGGCCACTTGCATCCTCAACATGCTTGTGGCATGCATATCCACCACACTTAAAACATGTGAGGATCAGTTAGAGGTCCCTTTCCTATAAAATTCCACCAAGCTATTATTAGGGGGTTGTACTAGTGGAATTTCCCAAGCATGGATTTTGGAGCTCATTTTTTGTGCGTGAAATAATTTTCTATTTATTATTATAGTTTTCAAATTTTTTTGCACTCATGAACTCTAAAATTTTCATTTTGTTGCAATCTTATAGGTTTTTTGTTTACGAGGAAAAATGGGAGAGTGAAAATTCAAGTTCGGATCTGAAAAAAAAAATATTTGAAATGCACAAATGCTGAAAGAGATAATTCCGAAAAGTATCTGTGATTTTTACGGATAGGCAAAAAGTGGGTTGTTTGGCCCTGCTAAATATCCAACCACTTGAGAATTGTGCTTTTTCTACTCCCCCCTAATTTTTGGATCCGAAGGCCACTTGCATCCTCAACATGCTTGTGGCATACATATCCACCACACTTAAAACATGTGAGGATCAGTTAGAGGTCCCTTTCCTATAAAATTCCATCAATCTATTATTAGAGGGTTGTACTAGTGGAATTTCCCAAACATGGATTTTGGAGCTCATTTTTAGTGCGTGAAATAACTTTCTATTTATTATTATAGTTTTCAAATTTTTTTGCACACATGAACTCTAAAATTTTCATTTTGTTGCGATCTTATATCTTTTTTGTTTACGAGGAAAAATGGGAGAGTGAAAACTCAAGTTCGGATCTGAAAAAAAAAATATTTGAAATGCACAAATGCTGAAAGAGATAATTCCGAAAAGTATATGTGATTTTTAAGGATAGGCAAAAAGTTGGTTGTTTGGCCCTGGTAAATATCCAACCACTTGAGAATTGTACTTTTCCTACTCCCCCGTAATTTTTGGTTCTGAAGGCCACTTGCATCCTCAACATGCTTGTGGCATGCATATCCACCACACTTAAAACAAGTGAGGATCAGTTAGAGGTCCCTTTCCAATAAAATTCCACCAAGCTATTATTAAGGGTTTTTACTAGTGGAATTTCCCAAACATGGATTTTGGAGCTCATTTTTAGTGTTTGAAATAATTTTCTATTTATTATTATAGTTTTCAAATTTTTTTGCACACATGAACTCAAAAATTTTCATTTTGTTGCGATCTTATATCTTTTTTGTTTACGAGGAAAAATGGGAGAGTGAAAACTCAAGTTCGGATCTGAAAAAAAAAAAATTTGAAATGCACAAATGCTGAGAGAGATAATTCCGAAAAGTATCTGTGATTTTTAAGGATAGGCAAAAAGTGGGTTGTTTGGCCCTGGTAAATATTCAACCACTTGAGAATTGTACTTTTTCTACTCCCCCCTAATTTTTGGATCTGAAGGCCACTTGCATCCTCAACATGCTTGTGGCATGCATATCCACCACAATTAAAACATGTGAGGATCAGTTAGAGGTCCCTTTTCCTATAAAATTCTACCAAGCTATTATTAGGGGGTTGTACTAGTGGAATTTCCCAAACATGGATTTTGGAGGTCATTTTTTGTGCGTGAAATAATTTTCTATTTATTATTATAGTTTTCAAATTTTTTTGCACACATGAACTCTAAAATTTTCATTTTTTTGCGATCTTAAATATTTTTTGTTTACGAGGAAAAATGGGAGAGTGAAAACTCAAGTTCGGATCTGAAAAAAAAAAATTTGAAATGCACAAATGCTGAGAGAGATAATTCCGAAAAGTATCTGTGATTTTAAAGGATGGGCAAAAAGTGGGTTGTTTGGCCCTGGTAAATATCCAACCACTTGAGAATTGTACTTTTTCTACTCCCCCCTAATTTTTGGATCTGAAGGGCACTTGCATCCTCAACATGCCTGTGGCATGCATATCCACCACACTTAAAACATGTGAGGATCAGTTAGAGCTCCCTTTCCTATAAAATTCCACCAAGCTATTATTAGGGGGTTGTACTAGTGGAATTTCCCAAACCTGGATTTTGGAGCTCATTTTTTGTGCATGTAATAATTTTCTTTTTATTATGATAGTTTTCAAATTTTTTTGCACACATGAACTCTAAAATTTTCATTTTGTTGAGATCTTATATCTTTTTTGTTTACGAGAAAAAATGGGAGAGTGAAAACTCATGTTCAGATCTGAAAAAAAAAAATTTGAAATGCACAAATGCTGAGAGAGATAATTCCGAAAAGTATCTTTGATTTTTACAGATAGGCAAAAAGTGGGTTGTTTGGCCCTGGTAAATATCCAACCACTTGAGAATTGTACTCTTTCTACTCCCCCCTAATTTTTGGATCTGAAGGCCACTTGCATCCTCAACATGCTTGTGGCATGCATATCCACCACACTTAAAACATGTGAGGATCAATTAGAGGTCCATTTCCTATAAAATTCGACCAAGCTACTATTCGGGGTTTGTACTAGTCGAATTTCCCAAACATGGATTTTGGAGCTCATTTTTAGTGCGTGAAATAATTTTCTATTTATTATTAAAGTTTTCAAATTTTTTTGCACACATGAACTCTAAAATTTTCATTTTGTTGCGAACTTATATCTTTTTTGTTTACGAGGAAAAATGGCAGAGTGAAAACTCAAGTGTGGATCTGAAAAAAAAAAAATTTGGAATGCACAAATGCTGAGAGAGATAATTCCGAAAAGTATTTGTGATTTTTAAGGATAGGCAAAAAGTGGGTTGTTTGGCCCTGGTAAATATCCAACCACTTGAGAATTGTACTTTTTCTACTCCTCCCTAATTTTTGGATCTGAAGGCAACTTGCATCCTCAACATGCTTGTGGCATGCATATCCACCACACTTAAAACATGTGAGGATCAGTTAGAGGTCCCTTTCCTATAAAATTTCACCAAGCTATTATTAGGGGGTTGTACTAGTGGAATTTCCCAAACATGGATTTTGGAGCTCATTTTTAGTGCATGAAATAATTTTCTATTTATTATTATAGTTTTCAAATTTTTTTGCACACATCAACTCTAAAATTTTCATTTTGTTGCGATTTTATATCATTTTTGTTGACGAGGAAAAATGGGAGAGTGAAAACTCAAGTTTATATCTGAAAAAAAAAAATTTGAAATGCACAAATGCTGAGAGAGATAATTCCGAAAAGTATCTGTGATTTTTAAGGATAGGCAAAAAGTGGGTTGTTTGGCCCCGGTAAATATCCAACCCCTTGAGAATTGTACTTTTTCTACTCCCCCCTAATTTTTGGATCTGAAGGCCACTTGCATCCTCTACATGCTTGTGGCATGCATATCCCCCACACTTAAAACATGTGAGGATCAGTTAGAGGTCCCTTTCCTATCAAATTCCACCAAGCCATTATCAGGGGTTGTACTGGTGGAATTTCCCAAACATGGATTTTGGAGCTCATTTTTAGTGCGTGAAATAATTTTCTATTTATTATTATAGTTTTCAAATTTTTTTGCACACATGAACTCTAAAATTTTCATTTTGTTGCGGTCTTATATCTTTTTTGTTTACAAGGAAAACTGGGAAAGTGAAAACTCAAGTTTGGATCTTGAAAAAAAAAGTTTGAAATGCGCAAATGCTGAGAGAGATAATTTCGAAAAGTATCTGTGATTTTTAAGGATAGGCAAAAAGTGGGTTGTTTGGCCCTGGTAAATATCCAACCACTTGATAATTGTACTTTTTCTACTCCCCCGTAATTTTTGGATCTGAAGGCCACTTGCATCCTGAACATGCTTGTGGCATTCATATCCACCACACTTAAAACATGTGAGGATCAGTTAGAAATCCCTTTCCTATAAAATTCCACCAAGCTATTATTAGGGGGTTGTACTAGTAGAATTTCCCAAACATGGATTTTGGAGCTCATTTTTTGTGCGTGAAATAATATTCTATTATTATAGTTTTCAAATTTTTTTGCACACATGAACTCTAAAATTTTCATTTTGTTGCGATCTTATATCTTTTTTGTTTACGAGGAAAAATGGGAGAGTGAAAACTCAAGTTCGGATCTGAAAAAAAAAAAAAATTTGACATGCACTAATGCTGAGAGAGATAATTCCGAAAAGTATCTGTGATTTTTAAGGATAGGCAAAAAGTGGGTTGTTTGGCCCTGGTAAATATCCAACCACTTGAGAATTGTACTTTTTCTACTCCCCCGTAATTTTTGGATCTGAAGCCCACTTACATCCTCAACATGCTTGTGGCATGCATATCCACCACACTTAAAACATGTGAGGATCAGTTAGAGGTCCTTTTCCTATAAAATTCCACCAAGCTATTATTAGGGGGTTGTACTAGTGGAATTTCCCAAACATGGATTTTCGAGCTCATTTTTATTGTTTGAAATAATTTTCTATTTATTATTATAGTTTTCAAATTTTTTTGCACACATGAACTCTAAAATTCTCATTTTTTTGCGATCTTATATGTTTTTTGTTTACAAGGAAAAATGGGAGAGTGAAAATTCAAGTTTGGATATGAAAAAAAAAAAATTGAAATGCACAATTGCTGAGAGAGATAATTCCGAAATGTATCTGTGTTTTTTATGGATAGGAAAAAAGTGGGTTGGTTGGCCCTGGTAAATATCCAACCACTTGAGAATTGTACTTTTTCTACTCCCCCCTAATTTTTGGATCTGAAGGCCACTTGCTTCCTCAACATGCTTGTGGCATGCATATCTACCACACTTAAAACATGTGAGGATCAGTTAGAGGTCCCTTTCCTATGAAATTCCACCAAGCCATTATTAGAGGGATGTACTAGTAAAATTTCCCAAACATGGATTTTGGAGCTGATTTTTTGTGCGTGAAATAATTTTCTATTTATTATTATAGTTTTCAAATTTTTTTGCCCACATGAACTCTAAAATTTTCATTTTGTTGCGATCTTGTATCTTTTTTGTTTACAAGGAAAAATGGGGGAGTGAAAACTCAAGTTCAGATCTGAAAAAAAAAATTTGATATGCACAAATGCTGAGAGAGATAATTCCGAAAAGTATCTGTGATTTTTACGGATAGGCAAAAAGTGGGTTGTTTGGCCTTGGTAAATATCCAACGACTTGAGAATTGTGCTTTTTCTACTCCCCCGAAATTTTTGGATCTGAAGACCACTTGCATCCTCAACATGCTTGTGGCATGCATATCCACCACATTTAAAACATGTGAGGATCAGTTAGAGGTCCCTTTCCTATAAAATTCCACCAAGCTATTATTAGGGGGTTGTACTAGTGGAATTTCCCAAACATGGATTTTTGAGCACATTTTTAGTGCGTGAAATAATTTTCTATATATTATTATAATTTTCAAATTTTTTTGCACACATGAACTCTAAAATTTTCATTTTGTTGCGATCTTATATGTTTTTTGTTTACGATGAAAAATGGGAGAATGAAAACTCAAGTTCGGATCTGAAAAAAAAAAAATTTGAAATGCACAAATACTGAGAGAGATAATTCCGAAAAGTATCTGTGATTTTTAAGGATAGGCAAAAAGTGGGTTGTTTGACCCTGTTAAATATCCAACCCCTTGAGAATTGTCCTTTTTCTACTCCCCCCTAATTTTTGGATCTGAAGGCCACTTGCATCCTCAACATGCTTGTGGCATGCATATCCACCACACTTAAAACATGTGAGGATCAATTAGAGGTCCCTTTCGTATAAAATTCCACCAAGCTATTGTTAGGGGGTTGTACTAGTGGAATTTCCCAAACATCGATTTTAGAGTTCATTTTTTGTGCGTGAAATAATTTTCTATTTATTATTATAGTTTTCAAATTTTTTTGCACACATGAACTGTAAAATTTTCATTTTGTTGCGATCTTATATGTTTTTTGTTTACGATGAAAAATGGGAGAGTGAAAACTCAAGTTCGGATCTGAAAAAAAAAAAATTTGAAATGCACAAATGCTGAGAGAGATAATTCCGAAAAGTATCTGTGATTTTTAAGGATAGGCAAAAAGTGGGTTGTTTGGCCCTGTTAAATATCCAACCACTTGAAAATTGTCCTTTTTCTACTCCCCCCTAATTTTTGGATCTGAAGGCCACTTGCATCCTCAACATGCTTGTGGCATGCATATCCACCACACTTAAAGCATGTGAGGATCAGTTAGAGGTCCCTTTCCTATAAAATTCCACCAAGCTATTATTAGGGGGTTGTACTAGTGGAATTTCCCTAACATGGATTTTGGAGCTCGTTTTTTGTGCGTGAAATAATTTTCTAATTATTATTATAGTTTTCAAATTTTTTTGCACACATGAACTCTAAAATTTTCATTTTGTTGCGATCTTATATGTTTTTTGTTTACGATGAAAAATGGGAGAGTGAAAACTCAAGTTCGGATCTAAAAAAAAAAATATTTGAAATGCACAAATGCTGAAAGAGATAATTCCGAAAAGTATCTGTGATTTTTACGGATAGGCAAAAAGTGGGTTGTTTGGCCCTGGTAAATATCCAACCACTTGAGAATTGTGCTTTTTCTACTCCCCCCTAATTTTTGTATCCGAAGGCCACTTGCATCCTCAACATGCTTGTGGCATGCATATCCGCCACACTTAAAACATGTGAGGATCAGTTAGAGGTCGCTTTCCTATAAAATTCCACCAAGCTATTATTAGGGTGTTGTACTAGTGGAATTTCCCAATATTTGGATTTTGGAGCTTATTTTTAGTGCGTGAAATAATTTTCTATTTATTATTATAGTTTTTAATTTTTTTTGCTCACATGAACTCTAAAATTTTCATTTTGTTGCGATCTTATATCTTTTTTGTTTACGAGGAAAAATGGGAGAGAGAAAACTCAAGTTCGGATCTGAAAAAAAAATATTTGAAATGCACCAATGCTGAAAGAGATAATTCCGAAAAGTATCTGTGATTTTTACGGATAGGCAAAAAGTGGGTTATTTGGCCCTGGTAAAAATCCAACCACTTGAGAATTGTACTTTTTCTACTCCCCCCTAATTTTTGGATCTGATGGCCACTTGCATCCTCAACATGCTTGTGGCTTGCATGTCCACCACACTTAAAACATGTGAGGATCAGTTAGAGGTCCCTTTCCTATGAAATTCCACCAAGCTATTATTAGGGGTTGTACTAGTGGAATTTCCCAAACATGGATTTTGCAGCAGATTTTTTCTGCGTGAAATAAATTTCTATTTATTATTATAGTTTTCAAATTTTTTTGCACACATGAACTCTAAAATTTTCGCTTTTTTTGCGATCTTATATCTTTTTTGTTTACGAGGAAAAATGGGAGAGTGAAAACTCAAGTTGGGATCTGAAAAAAAAAAAAAATTGAAATGCACAAATGGTGAGAGAGATAATTCCGAAAAGTATCTGTGATTTTTACGGATAGGCAAAAAGTGGGTTGTTTGGCCCTGGTTAATATCCAACCACTTGAGAATTTTACTTTTTTTACTCCCCCCTAATTTTTGGATCTGAAGGCCACTTGCATCCTCAACATGCTTGTGGCATGCATGTCCACCACCATTAAAACATGTGAGGACCAGTTAGAGGTCCCTTTCGTATGAAATTCCACCACGCTAGTATTAGGGGTTGTACTAGTGGAATTTCCCAAACATGGATTTTGAAGCTGATTTTTTCTGCGTGAAATAATTTTCTAGTTATTATTATACTTTTCAAATTTTTTTGCACACATGAACTCTAAAATTTTCTTTTTTTTGCGATCTTATATCTTTTTTGTTTACGAGGAAAAATGGGAGAGTGAAAACTCAAGTCGGGATCTGAAAAAAAAAAAATTTGAAATGCACAAATGCTGCGAGAGATAATTCCGAAATGTATCTGTGATTTTTAAGGATAGGCAAAAAGTGGGTTGTTTGGCCCTGGTAAATATCGAACCGCTTGTGAATTGTACTTTTTCTACTCCCCCCTAATTTTTGGATCAGAAGGCCACTTGCATCCTCAACATGCTTGTGGCATGCATATCCACCACACTTAAAACATGTGAGGATCAGTTAAGGGACCCTTTTCCTATAAAATTCTACCAAGCTATTATTAGGGGGTTGTACTAGTGGAATTTGCCAAACATGGATTTTGGATCTAATTTTTTGTGCGTCAAATAATTTTCTATTTATTATTATAGTTTAAAATTTTTTTTGCACACATGAAGTCTAAAATTTTCATTTTGTTGCGATCTTATATCTGGTTTGTTTACGAGGAAAAATGGGAGAGTGAAAACTCAAGTTGGGATCTGAAAAAAAAAAAAATTGAAATGCACAAATGGTGAGATAGATAATTCCGAAAAGTATCTGTGATTTTTACGGATAGGCAAAAAGTGGGTTGTTTGGCCCTGGTTAATATCCAACAACTTGAGAATTTTACTTTTTTTACTACCCCCTAATTTTTGGATCTGAAGGCCACTTGCATCCTCAACATGCTTGTGGCATGCATGTCCACCACACTTAAAACATGTGAGGACCAGTTAGAGGTCCCTTTCCTATGAAATTCCACCAAGCTATTATTAGGGGTTGTACTAGTGGAATTTCCCAAACATGGATTTTGAAGCTGATTTTTTCTGCGTGAAATAATTTTCTAGTTATTATTATAGTTTTCAAATTTTTTTGCACACATGAACTCTAAAATTTTCTTTTTTTTGCGATCTTATATCTTTTTTGTTTACGAGGAAAAATGGGAGAGTGAAAACTCAAGTCGGGATCTGAAAAAAAAAAAATTTGAAATGCACAAATGCTGAGAGAGATAATTCCGAAATGTATCTGTGATTTTTAAGGATAGGCAAAAAGTGGGTTGTTTGGCCCTGGTAAATATCGAACCGCTTGTGAATTGTACTTTTTCTACTCCCCCCTAATTTTTTGATCTGAAGGCCACTTGCATCCTCAACATGCTTGTGGCATGCATATCCACCACACTTAAAACATGTGAGGATCAGTTAAGGGACCCTTTTCCTATAAAATTCTACCAAGCTATTATTAGGGGGTTGTACTAGTGGAATTTGCCAAACATGGATTTTGGATCTTATTTTTTGTGCGTCAAATAATTTTCTATTTATTATTATAGTTTAAAATTTTTTTTGCACACATGAACTCTAAAATTTTCATTTTGTTGCGATCTTATATCTGGTTTGTTCACGAGGAAAAATGGGAGAGTGAAAACTCAAGTTCGGATCTGAAAAAAAAAAAATTTGAAATGCACAAATGCTGAGAGAGATAATTCCGAAAAGTATCTGTGATTTTTACGGATAGGCAAAAATTGGTTGTTTGGCCCTGGTAAAATATCCAACCACTTGAGAATTGTACTTTTTCAACTCCCCCCAAATTTTTGGATCTGAAGGCCACTTGCATCCTCAACATGCTTGTGGAATGCATTTCCACCACACTTAAAACATGTGAGGATCAGTTAGAGGTCCCTTTCCTATAAAATTCCACCAAGCTATTATTAGGGGGTTGTACTAGTGGAATTTCCCAAACCTGGATTTTGGAGCTCATTTTTTGTGCGTGAAATAATTTTCTATTTATTATTATAGTTTTCAAATTATTTTGCACACATGAACTCTAAAATTTTCATTTTGTTGCGATCTTTATCTTTTTTGTTTACGAGGAAAAATGGGAAAGAGAAAACTCAAGTTCGGATCTGAAAAAAAAATATTTGAAATGCACAAATGCTGAGAGAGATAATTCCGAAAAGTATCTGTGATTTTTAAGGATAGGCAAAAAGTGGGTTGTTTGGCCCTGGTAAATATCCAACCACTTGATAATTGTGCTTTTTCTACTCCCCCTAATTTTTGGATATGAAGGCCACTTGCATCCTCAACATGCTTGTGGCATGCATATCCACCACACTTAAAACATGTGAGGATCAGTTAGAGCTCCCTTTCCGATAAAATTCCACCAAGCTATTATTAGGGGGTTGTACTAGTGGAATTTCCAAAACATGGATTTTGTAGTTCATTTTTAGTGCGTGAAATAATTTTCTATTTATTATTATAGTTTTCAAATTTTTTTGCACACATGAACTCTAAAATTTTCATTTTGTTGCGATCATATATGTTTTTTTTTTTTACGAGGAAAAATGGGAGAGTGAAAACTCAAGTTTGGATCTGAAAAAAAAAAAATTTGAAATGCACAAATGCTGAGAGAGATAATTCCGAAAAGTATCTGTGATTTTTAAGGATAGGCAAAAAGTGGGTTGTTTGGCCCTGGTAAATATCCAACCAGTTGAGAATTGTACTTTTTCTACTCCCCCCTAATTTTTGGATATGAAGGCCACTTGCATCCTCAACATGCTTGTGGCATGCATATCCACCACACTTAAAACATGTGAGGATCAGTTAGAGGTCCCTTTTCCTATAAAATTCCACCAAGCTATTATCAGGGGGTTGTACTAGTGGAATTTCCCAAATATGGATTTTGGAGCTCATTTTTAGTGCGTGAAATATTTTTCTATTTATTATTATAGTTTTCAAGTTTTTTTTGCACACATGAACTCTAAAATTTTCATTTTGTTGCGATCTTTAATCTTTTTTGTTTACGAGGAAAAATGGGAGAGCGAAAACTCAAGTTTGGATCTGAAAAAACAAAAATTTGAAATGCACAAATTCTGAGAGAGATAATTCCGAAAAGTCTCTGTGATTTTTAAGGATAGGCAAAAAGTGGGTTGTTTGGCCCTGGTAAATATCCAACCACTTGAGAATTGTACTTTTTCTACTCCCCCCTAATTTTTGGATCTGAAGGCCACTTGCATCCTCAACATGCTTGTGGCATGCATATCCACCACACTTAAAACATGTGAGGATCAGTTAGATATCCCTTTCCTATAAAATTCCACCAAGCTATTATCAGTGGGTTGTACTAGTGGAATTTCCCAAACCTGGATTTTGGAGCTCAGTTTTAGTGCGTGAAATAATTTTTTATTTATTATTATAATTTGTCAAATTTTTTTGCACACAAGAACTCTAAAATTTTCATTTTGTTGGGATCTTATATCTTTTTTGTTTACGAGGAAAAATGAGAGAGTGAAAACTCATGTTTGGATTTGAAAAAAAAAAATTTGAAATGCACGAATGCTGAGAGAGATTATTCCGAAAAGTATCTGTGATTTTTAAGGATAGGCAAAAAGTGGGTTGTTTGGCCCTGGTAATTATCCAACCATTTGAGAATTGTACTTTTCCTACTGCCCCCTAATTTTTGGATCTGAAGGCCACTTGCATCCTCAACATGCTTGTGGCATGCATATCCACCACACTTAAAACATGTGAGGATCAGTTAGAGGTCCCTTTCCTATAAAATTTCACCAAGCTATTATTAGGGGGTTGTACTAGTGGAATTTCCCAAACATGTATTTTGGAGCTCATTTTTAGTGCGTGAAATAATTTTCTATCTATTATTATAGTTTTCAAATTTTTTTGCACACATGAACTCTAAAATTTTCATTTTGCTGCGATGTTATATCTTTTTCGTTTACGAGGAAAAATGGGAGAGTGAAAACTCAAGTTTGGATCTGAAAAAAAAAAATTGAAATACACAAATGCTGAGAGAGATAATTATGAAAAGTATCTGTGATTTTTAAGGATTGGCAAAAAGTGGGTTGTTTGGCCTTGGTAAATTATCCAACCACTTGAGAATTGTACTTTTTCTACTACCCCCTAATTTTTGGATCTGAAGGCCACTTGCATCCTCAACATGCTTGTGGCATGCATATCCACCACACTTGAAACATGTGAGGATCAGTTAGAGGTCCCTTTCCGATAGAATTCCACCAAGCTATTATTAGGGGGTTGTACTAGTGGAATTTCCCAAACATGGATTTTGGAGCTCATTTTTAGTGCGTGAAATAATTTTCTATTAATTATTATAGTTTTCAATTTTTTTTTTTTTGCACACATGAACTCTAAAATTCTCATTTTGTTGCGATCATATATCTTTTTTGTTTACGAGGAAAAATGGGAGAGTGAAAACTAAAGTTTGGATCTGAAAAAAAAAAAATTCGAAATGCACAAATGCTGAGAGAGATAATTCCGAAAAGTAACTGTGATTTTTAAGGACAGGCAAAAAGTGGGTTGTTTGGCCCTGGTAAATATCCAACCACTTGAGAATTGTACTTTTTCTACTCCCCCCTAATTTTTGGATCTGAAGGCCACTTGCATCCTCAACATGCTTGTGGAATGCATATCCACCACACTTAAAACATGTGAGGATCAGTTAGAGGTCCCTTTCCTATAAAATTCCACCAAGCTATTATGAGGGGGTTGTACTAGTGGAATTTCCCAAACCTGGATTTTGGAGCTCATTTTTTGTGCGTGAAATAATTTTCTATTTATTATTATAGTTTTCAATTTTTTTTGCACACATGAACTCTAAAATTTTAATTTTGTTGCGATCTTATATCTTTTTTGTTTACGAGGAAAAATGGGAGAGTGAAAACTCAAGTTCAGATCTGAAAAAAAAAATTTGAAATGCACAAATGCTGAGAGAGATAATTCCGAAAAGTATCTTTGATTTTTACAGATAGTCAAAAAGTGGGTCGTTTGGCCCTGGTAAATATCCAACCACTTGAGAATTGTATTTTTTCTTTCCCCCCATAATTTTTGAATCTGAAGGCCACTTGCATCCTCCACATGCTTGTGTCATGCATATCCACCACACATAAAACATGTTAGGATCAGTTAGAGGTCCCTTTCCTATAAAATTCCACCAAGCTATTATTAGGGGGTTGTACTAGTGGAATTTCCCAAACCTGGATTTTGGAGCTCATTTTTAGTGCGTGAAATAATTTTCTATTTATATTGTAGTTTTCAAAAATTTTTTTTGCACAAATGAACTCTTAAATTTTCATTTTGCTGCGATCTTTAATCTTTTTTGTTTACGAGGAAAAATGGGAGAGCGAAAACTCAAGTTTGGATCTGAAAAAACAAAAATTTGAAATGCACAAATTCTGAGAGAGATAATTCCGAAAAGTCTCTGTGATTTTTAAGGATAGGCAAAAAGTGGGTTGTTTGGCCCTGGTAAATATCCAACCACTTGAGAATTGTACTTTTTCTACTCCCCCCTAATTTTTGGATCTGAAGGCCACTTGCATCCTCAACATGCTTGTGGCATGCATATCCACCACACTTAAAACATGTGAGGATCAGTTAGATATCCCTTTCCTATAAAATTCCACCAAGCTATTATCAGTGGGTTGTACTAGTGGAATTTCCCAAACCTGGATTTTGGAGCTCAGTTTTAGTGCGTGAAATAATTTTTTATTTATTATTATAATTTGTCAAATTTTTTTGCACACAAGAACTCTAAAATTTTCATTTTGTTGGGATCTTATATCTTTTTTGTTTACGAGGAAAAATGAGAGAGTGAAAACTCATGTTTGGATTTGAAAAAAAAAAATTTGAAATGCACGAATGCTGAGAGAGATAATTCCGAAAAGTATCTGTGATTTTTAAGGATAGGCAAAAAGTGGGTTGTTTGGCCCTGGTAATTATCCAACCATTTGAGAATTGTACTTTTCCTACTGCCCCCTAATTTTTGGATCTGAAGGCCACTTGCATCCTCAACATGCTTGTGGCATGCATATCCACCACACTTAAAACATGTGAGGATCAGTTAGAGGTCCCTTTCCTATAAAATTCCACCAAGCTATTATTAGGGGGTTGTACTAGTGGAATTTCCCAAACATGTATTTTGGAGCTCATTTTTAGTGCGTGAAATAATTTTCTATCTATTATTATAGTTTTCAAATTTTTTTGCACACATGAACTCTAAAATTTTCATTTTGCTGCGATGTTATATCTTTTTCGTTTACGAGGAAAAATGGGAGAGTGAAAACTCAAGTTTGGATCTGAAAAAAAAAAAATTGAAATACACAAATGCTGAGAGAGATAATTATGAAAAGTATCTGTGATTTTTAAGGATTGGCAAAAAGTGGGTTGTTTGGCCTTGGTAAATTATCCAACCACTTGAGAATTGTACTTTTTCTACTACCCCCTAATTTTTGGATCTGAAGGCCACTTGCATCCTCAACATGCTTGTGGCATGCATATCCACCACACTTGAAACATGTGAGGATCAGTTAGAGGTCCCTTTCCGATAGAATTCCACCAAGCTATTATTAGGGGGTTGTACTAGTGGAATTTCCCAAACATGGATTTTGGAGCTCATTTTTAGTGCGTGAAATAATTTTCTATTTATTATTATAGTTTTCAATTTTTTTTTTTTTGCACACATGAACTCTAAAATTCTCATTTTGTTGCGATCATATATCTTTTTTGTTTACGAGGAAAAATGGGAGAGTGAAAACTAAAGTTTGGATCTGAAAAAAAAAAAATTCGAAATGCACAAATGCTGAGAGAGATAATTCCGAAAAGTAACTGTGATTTTTAAGGACAGGCAAAAAGTGGGTTGTTTGGCCCTGGTAAATATCCAACCACTTGAGAATTGTACTTTTTCTACTCCCCCCTAATTTTTGGATCTGAAGGCCACTTGCATCCTCAACATGCTTGTGGAATGCATATCCACCACACATAAAACATGTGAGGATCAGTTAGAGGTCCCTTTCCTATAAAATTCCACCAAGCTATTATGAGGGGGTTGTACTAGTGGAATTTCCCAAACCTGGATTTTGGAGCTCATTTTTTGTGCGTGAAATAATTTTCTATTTATTATTATAGTTTTCAATTTTTTTTGCACACATGAACTCTAAAATTTTAATTTTGTTGCGATCTTATATCTTTTTTGTTTACGAGGAAAAATGGGAGAGTGAAAACTCAAGTTCAGATCTGAAAAAAAAAATTTGAAATGCACAAATGCTGAGAGAGATAATTCCGAAAAGTATCTTTGATTTTTACAGATAGTCAAAAAGTGGGTCGTTTGGCCCTGGTAAATATCCAACCACTTGAGAATTGTATTTTTTCTTTCCCCCCATAATTTTTGAATCTGAAGGCCACTTGCATCCTCCACATGCTTGTGTCATGCATATCCACCACACATAAAACATGTTAGGATCAGTTAGAGGTCCCTTTCCTATAAAATTCCACCAAGCTATTATTAGGGGGTTGTACTAGTGGAATTTCCCAAAACCTGGATTTTGGAGCTCATTTTTAGTGCGTGAAATAATTTTCTATTTATATTGTAGTTTTCAAAAAAAAATTTTGCACAAATGAACTCTTAAATTTTCATTTTGCTGCGATCTTTTATCTTTTTTGTTTACGAGGAAAAATGGGAGAGTGAAAACTCAAGTTTGGATCTGAAAAAAAAAAATTTGGAATGCACAAATGCTGAGAGAGATAATTCCGAAAAGTATTTGTGATTTTTAAGGACAGGCAAAAAGTGGGTTGTTTGGCCCTGGTAAATATCCAGCCACTTGAGAATTGTACTTTTTCTACTCCCCCCTAATTTTTGGATCTGAAGGCCACTTGCATCCTCAACATGCTTGTGGCATGCATATCCGCCACACTTAAAACATGAGAGAATCAGTTAGACATGCCTTTCCTATAAAATTCCGCCAAGCTATTATCTGGGGGTTGTACTACTGGAATATCCAAAACATGGAATTTGGAGCTCATTTTTAGTGCGTGAAATGATTTTCTATTTATTATTATAGTTTTTCAAATTTTTTTGCACACCAGAACTGTAAAATTTTCATTTTGTTGCGATCTTATATCTTTTTTGTTTACGAGGAAAAATGAGAGAGTCAAAACTCAAGTTTGCATTTGAAAAAAAAAAAAATTGAAATCTACAAATGCTGAGAGAGATAATTCCGAAAAGTATCTGTGATTTTTAAGGATAGGCAAAAAGTGCTTTTTTTGGCCCTGGCAAATATCTCACCACTTGAGAATTGTACATTTTCTACTCCCCCCTAATTTTTGGATCTGAAGGCCACTTGCATCCTTAACAATCTTGTGGCATGCATATCCACCACACTTAAAACATGTGAGGATCAGTTAGAGGTCCCTTTCCTATAAAATTCCACCAAGCTATTATTAGGAGGTTGTACTAGTGGAATTTCTAAAACATGGATTTTGGAGCTCATTTTTAGTGCGTGAAATAATTTTGTATTTATTATTATAGTTTTCAAATTTTTATGCAGACATGAACTCTAAAATTTTAATTTTGTTGCGATCTTATATCTTTTTTGTTTACGAGGAAAAATGGGAGAGGGAAAACTCAAGTTCGGATCTAAAAAAAAAAATTTGAAATGCACAAATGCTGAGAGAGATAATTTCTCAAGTATCTGTGATTTTTAAGGATAGGCAAAAAGTGGGTTGTTTGGCCCTGGTAAATATCTAACCACTTGAGAATTGTACTTTTTCTACCCCCCCCTAATTTTTGGATCTGAAGGCCACTTGCATCCTCAACATGCTTGTGGCATGCATATCCACCACACTTAAAACATGTGAGGATCAGTTAGACATGCCTTTCCTATGAAATTCCACCAAGCTATTATCAGGGGGTTGTACTAGTGGAATTTCCCACACATGGATTTTGGAGCTCATTTTTAGTGCGTGAAATAATTTTCTATTTATTATTATAGTTTTTCAAATTTTTTTGCACACAAGAACTCTAAAATTTTCATTTTGTTGCGATCTTATATCTTTTTTGTTTACGAGGAAAAATGGGAGAGTGAAAACTCAAGTTTGGATCTGAAAAAAAAAAATTGAAATGCACCAATGCTGAGAGAGATAATTCCGAAAAGTATCTGTGATTTTTAAGGATAGGCAAAAAGTGGGTTGTTTGGCCCAGGTAATTATCCAACCATTTGAGAATTGTACTTTTCCTACTGCCCCCTAATTTTTGGATCTGAAGGCCACTTGCATCCTCAACATGCTTGTGGCATGCATATCCACCACACTTAAAACATGTGAGGATGAGTTAGAGGTCCCTTTTCCTATAAAATTCCACCAAGCTATTATCAGTGGGTTGTACTACTGGAATTTCCCAAACATGGATTTTGGAGCTCATTTTTAGTGCGTGAAATAATTTTCTATTTATTATTATGGTTTTCAAATTTTTTTGCACACATAAACTCTAACATTTTTATTTTGTTGCGATCTTATATCTTTTTTGTTTACGAGGAAAAATGGGAGAGTGAAAACTCAAGTTTGGATCTGAAAAAAAAAATTTGAAATGCACAAATGCTGAGAGAGATAATTCCGAAAAGTATCTGTGATTTTTAAGGATAGGCAAAAAGTGCTTTGTTTGGCCCTGGTAAATATATAACCACTTGAGAATTGTACTTTTCTACGCCCCCCAAATTTTTGGATCTGAAGGCCACTTGCATCCTCAACATGCTTGTGGAATGCATATCCCCCACACTTAAAACATGTGAGGATTAGTTAGAGGTCCCTTTCCCATAAAATTCCACCAAGCTATTATTAGGGGGTTGTACTAGTGGAGTTTCCCAAACATGGAATTTGGTGCTCGTTTTTTGTCCGTGAAATAATTCTCTACTTATTATTATAGTTTTCAAATTTTTTTGCACACATGAACTCTAAAATTTTCTTTTTGTTGCCATCTTATATCTTTTTTGTTTACGAGGAAAAATGGGAGAGTGAAAACTCAAGTTAGGATCTGAAAAAAAAAAAATTGAATTCCACTAATGCTGAGAGAGATAATTCCGAAAAGTATCTGTGATTTTTACGGATAGGCAAAAAGTGGGTTGTTTAGCCTTGGTAAATATCCAACCACTTGAGAATTGTACTTTTTCTACTCCCCCCTAATTTTTGGATCTGAAGGCCACTTGCATCCTCAACATGCTTGTGGCATGCATATCCACCACACTTAAAACATGTGAGGATCAGTTAGACACGCCTTTCCTATAAAATTCCACCAAGCTATTATCAGGGGGTTGTACTACTGGAATTTCCCAAACATGGATTTTGGAGCTCATTTTTAGTGCGTGAAATAATTTTCTATTTATTATTATAGTTTTTAAAATTTTTTTGCACACAAGAACTCTAAAATTTTCATTTTGTTGCGATCTTATATCTTTTTTTTTTACGAGGAAAAATGAGAGAGTCAAAACTCAAGTTTGGATTTGAAAAAAAAAATAGAAATGCACAAATGCTGAGAGAGATAATTTCGAAAAGTATCTGTGATTTTTAAGGATAGGCAAAAAGTGGGTTGTTTGGCCCTGGTAAATATCCAACCACTTGAGTATTGTGCTTTTTCTACTCCCCCCTAATTTTTGGATCTGAAGGCCACTTGCATCCTCAACATGCTTGTGGCATGTATATCCACCACACTTAAAACATGTGAGGATCAGTTAGAGGTCCCTTTCCTATAAAATTTCACCAAGCTATTATGAGGGGGTTGTACTAGTGGAATTTCCCAAACATGGATTTTGGAGCTCATTTTTAGTACGTGAAATAATTTTTTATTTATTATTATAGTTTTCAAATTTTTTTGCACACACGATCTTATATCTTTTTTGTTTACGAGGAAAAATGGGTGAGTGAAAACTCAAGTTCGGATCTGAAAAAAAAAAAATTGAAATGCACAAATGTTGAGAGAGATAATTCCGAAAAGTATCTGTGATTTTTAAGGATAGGCAAAAAGTGGGTTGTTTGGCCCAGGTAAATATCCAACCACTTGAGAATTGTACTTTTTCTACTCCCCCCTAATTTTTGGATCTGAAGGCCACTTGCATCCTCAACATGCTTGTGGCATGCATATCCACCACACTTAAAACATGTGAGGATCAGTTAGAGGTCCCTTTTCCTATAAAATTCCACCAAGCTATTATCAGGGGGTTGTACTAGTGGAATTTCCCAAACATGGATTTTGGAGCTCATTTTTAGTGCGTGAAATAATTTTCTATATATTATTATAGTTTTCAAATTTTTTTGCACACATGAACTCTTAAAGTTTCATTTTGTTGCGATCATATATCTTTTTTGTTTACGAGGAAAAATGGGACAGTGAAAACTCAAGTTTGGATCTGAAAAAAAAAAATTTGAAATGCACAAATGCTGAGAGAGATAATTCCGAAAAGTATCTGTGATTTTTAAGGATATGCAAAAAGTGGGTTGTTTGGCCCTGGTAAATATCCAACCACTTGAGAATTGTACTTTTTCTACTCCCCCCTAATTTATGGATCTTAAGGCCACTTGCTTCCTCAACATGCTTGTGGCATGCATATCCACCACACTTAAAACATGTGAGGATCAGTTAGAGGTCCCTTTCCTATAAAATTCCACCAAGCTATTATTAGGAGTTGTACTAGTGGAATTTCCCAAACATGGATTTTGGAGCTCATTTTTAGTGCGTGAAATAATTTTCTATTTATTATTATAGTTTTCAATTTTTTTTCACACTTGAACTCTAAAATTTCAATTTTGTTGCGATCTTATATCTTTTTGGTTTACGAGGAAAAATGGGAGAGTGAAAACTCAAGTTCGGATCTGAAAAAAAAAATTTGAAATGCACAAATGTTGAGAGAGATAATTTCTCAAGTATCTGTGATTTTTAAGGAAAGGCAAAAAGTGGGTTGTTTGGCCCTGGTAAATATCCAACCACTTGAGAGTTGTACTTTTTCTACTCCCCCCTAATTTTTGGATCTGAAGGCCACTTGCATCCTCAGCATGCTTGTGGCATGCATATCCACCACACTTAAAACATGTGAGGATCAGTTAGACATGCCTTTCCTATAAAATTCCACCAAGCTATTATCAGGGGGTTGTACTAGTGGAATTTCCCTAACATGGATTTTGGAGCTCATTTTTAGTGCGTAAAATTATTTTCTATTTATTATTATAGTTTTTCAAATTTTTTTGCACACAAGAACTCTTAAATTTTCTTTTTGTTGCGATCTTATATCTTTTTTGTTTGCGAGGAAAAATGAGAGAGTCAAAACTCAAGTTTGGATTTGAAAAAAAAAAAATTGAAATGCACAAATGCAGAGAGAGATAATTCCGAAAAGTATCTGTGATTTTTAAGGATAGGCAAAAAGTGGGTCGTTTGGCCCTGGTAATTATCCAACCACTTGAGAATTGTACTTTTTCTACTCCCCCCTAATTTTTGGATCTGAAGGCCACTTGCATCCTCAACATGCTTGTGGCATGCATATCCACCACACTTAAAACATGTGAGGATCAGTTAGAGGTCCCTTTCCTATAAAATGCCACCAAGCTATTATGAGGGGGTTGTACAAGTGGAATTTCCCAAACATGGATTTTGGAGCTCATTTTTAGTGCGTGAAATAATTTTCTATTTATTATTATAGTTTTCAAATTTTTTTGCACACATGAACTCTAAAATTTTCATTTTGTTGCGATCTTATATCTTTTTTGTTTACGAGGAAAAATGGGAGAGTGAAAACTCAAGTTTGGATCTGAAAAAAAAAAATTGAAATGCACAAATGCTGAGAGAGATAATTCCTAAAAGAATCTGTGATTTTTAAGGATGGGCAAAAAGTGCGTTGTTTGGCCCTGGTAAATATCCAACCGCTTGAGAATTGTACTTTTTCTACTCCCCCCTAATTTTTGGATCTGAAGGCCACTTGCTTCCTCAACATGCTTGTGGCATGCATATCCACCACACTTAAAACATGTGAGGATCAGTTAGAGGTCCCTTTTCCTATAAAATTCCACCAAGCTATTATCAGTGGGTTGTACTACTGGAATTTCCCAAACATGGATTTTGGAGCTCATTTTTAGTGCGTGAAATAATTTTATATTTATTATTATAGTTTTCAAATTTTTTTGCACACATAAACTCTAAAATTTTCATTTTATTGCGATCTTATATCTTTTTTGTTTACGACGAAAAATGGGAGAGTGAAAACTCAAGTTTGGATCTGAAAAAAAAAATTTGAAATGCACAAATGCTGAGAGAGATAATTCCGAAAAGTATCTGTGATTTTTAAGGATAGGCAAAAAGTGCTTTGTTTGGCCCTGGTAAATATCTAACCACTTGAAAATTGTACTTTTTCTACTCCCCCCAAATTTTAGGATCTGAAGGCCACTTGCATCCTCAACATGCTTGTGGCATGCATATCCACCACACTTAAAACATGTGAGGATCAGTTAGAGGTCCCTATCCTATAAAATTCCACCAAGCTATTATTAGGGGGTTGTACTAGTGGAGTTTCCCAAACATGGCATTTGGTGCTCATTTTTTACCCGTGAAATAATTCTCTACTTATTATTATAGTTTTCAAATTTTTTTGCACACATCAACTCTAAAATTTTTTTTTGTTGCGATCTTATATCTTTTTTGTTTACGAGGAAAAATGGGAGAGTGAAAACTCAAGTTCGGATCTGAAAAAAAAAAATTTGAAATGCACTAATGCTGAGAGAGATAATTCCAAAAAGTATCTGTAATTTTTAAGTATAGGCAAAAAGTGGGTTGTTTGGCCCTGGTAAATATCCCACCACTTGAGTATTGTGCTTTTTCTACTCCCCCCTAATTTTTGAATCTGAAGGCCACTTGCATCCTCAACATGCTTGTGGCATGCATATCCACCACACTTAAAACATGTGAGGATCAGTTAGAGGTCCCTTTCCTATAAAATTCCACCAAGCTATTATTAGGGGGTTGTACTAGTGGAATTTCCCAAACATGGATTTTAGAGCTCATTTTTAGTGCGTGAAATAATTTTTTATTTATTATTATAGTTTTCAAATTTTTTTGCACACATGAACTCTAAAATTTTCATTTTGTTGCGATCTTATATCTTTTTTGTTTACGAGGAAAAATGGGAGAGGGAAAACTCAAGTTCGGATCTAAAAAAAAAATTTGAAATGCACAAATGCTGAGAGAGATAATTTCTCAAGTATCTGTGATTTTTAAGGATAGGCAAAAAGTGGGTTGTTTGGCCCTGGTAAATATCTAACCACTTGAGAATTGTACTTTTTCTACCCCCCCCTAATTTTTGGATCTGAAGGCCACTTGCATCCTCAACATGCTTGTGGCATGCATATCCACCACACTTAAAACATGTGAGGATCAGTTAGACATGCCTTTCCTATGAAATTCCACCAAGCTATTATCAGGGGGTTGTACTAGTGGAATTTCCCACACATGGATTTTGGAGCTCATTTTTAGTGCGTGAAATAATTTTCTATTTATTATTATAGTTTTTCAAATTTTTTTGCACACAAGAACTCTAAAATTTTCATTTTGTTGCGATCTTATATCTTTTTTGTTTACGAGGAAAAATGGGAGAGTGAAAACTCAAGTTTGGATCTGAAAAAAAAAATTGAAATGCACCAATGCTGAGAGAGATAATTCCGAAAAGTATCTGTGATTTTTAAGGATAGGCAAAAAGTGGGTTGTTTGGCCCAGGTAATTATCCAACCATTTGAGAATTGTACTTTTCCTACTGCCCCCTAATTTTTGGATCTGAAGGCCACTTGCATCCTCAACATGCTTGTGGCATGCATATCCACCACACTTAAAACATGTGAGGATGAGTTAGAGGTCCCTTTTCCTATAAAATTCCACCAAGCTATTATCAGTGGGTTGTACTACTGGAATTTCCCAAACATGGATTTTGGAGCTCATTTTTAGTGCGTGAAATAATTTTCTATTTATTATTATGGTTTTCAAATTTTTTTGCACACATAAACTCTAACATTTTTATTTTGTTGCGATCTTATATCTTTTTTGTTTACGAGGAAAAATGGGAGAGTGAAAACTCAAGTTTGGATCTGAAAAAAAAAAATTTGAAATGCACAAATGCTGAGAGAGATAATTCCGAAAAGTATCTGTGATTTTTAAGGATAGGCAAAAAGTGCTTTGTTTGGCCCTGGTAAATATATAACCACTTGAGAATTGTACTTTTCTACGCCCCCCAAATTTTTGGATCTGAAGGCCACTTGCATCCTCAACATGCTTGTGGAATGCATATCCCCCACACTTAAAACATGTGAGGATTAGTTAGAGGTCCCTTTCCCATAAAATTCCACCAAGCTATTATTAGAGGGTTGTACTAGTGGAGTTTCCCAAACATGGAATTTGGTGCTCGTTTTTTGTCCGTGAAATAATTCTCTACTTATTATTATAGTTTTCAAATTTTTTTGCACACATGAACTCTAAAATTTTCTTTTTGTTGCCATCTTATATCTTTTTTGTTTACGAGGAAAAATGGGAGAGTGAAAACTCAAGTTAGGATCTGAAAAAAAAAAATTTGAATTCCACTAATGCTGAGAGAGATAATTCCGAAAAGTATCTGTGATTTTTACGGATAGGCAAAAAGTGGGTTGTTTAGCCTTGGTAAATATCCAACCACTTGAGAATTGTACTTTTTCTACTCCCCCCTAATTTTTGGATCTGAAGGCCACTTGCATCCTCAACATGCTTGTGGCACGCATATCCACCACACTTAAAACATGTGAGGATCAGTTAGACACGCCTTTCCTATAAAATTCCACCAAGCTATTATCAGGGGGTTGTACTACTGGAATTTCCCAAACATGGATTTTGGAGCTCATTTTTAGTGCGTGAAATAATTTTCTATTTATTATTATAGTTTTTAAAATTTTTTTGCACACAAGAACTCTAAAATTTTCATTTTGTTGCGATCTTATATCTTTTTTTTTTACGAGGAAAAATGAGAGAGTCAAAACTCAAGTTTGGATTTGAAAAAAAAAATAGAAATGCACAAATGCTGAGAGAGATAATTTCGAAAAGTATCTGTGATTTTTAAGGATAGGCAAAAAGTGGGTTGTTTGGCCCTGGTAAATATCCAACCACTTGAGTATTGTGCTTTTTCTACTCCCCCCTAATTTTTGGATCTGAAGGCAACTTGCATCCTCAACATGCTTGTGGCATGCATATCCACCACACTTAAAACATGTGAGGATCAGTTAGAGGTCCCTTTCCTATAAAATTTCACCAAGCTATTATTAGGGGGTTGTACTAGTGGAATTTCCCAAACATGGATTTTGGAGCTCATTTTTAGTGCGTGAAATAATTTTCTATATATTATTATACTTTTCAAATTTTTTTCCACACATGAACTCTAAAATTTTCATTTTGTTGCGATCTTATATCTTTTTTGTTTACGAGGAAAAATGGGAGAGTGAAAACTCAAGTTTGGATCTGAAAAAAAAAAAAAAATTGAAATGCACAAATGTTGAGAGAGATAATTCCGAAAATTACCTGTGATTTTTTGGGATAGGCAAAAAGTGGGTTGTTTGGCCCTGGTAAATATATTACCACTTGAGAATTGTCCTTTTTCTACTCCCCCCTAATTTTTGGATTTGAAGGCCACTTGCGTCCTCAACATGCTTGTGGCATGCATATCCACCACACTTAAAACATGTGAGGATCAGTTAGAGGTCCCTTTCCTATAAAATTCCTCCAAGCTATTATTAGGGGGTTGTACTAGTGGAATTTCCCAAACATGGATTTTGGAGCTCATTTTTTGTGCATAAAATAATTTTCTATTTATTATTATAGTTTTCAATTTTTTTTGCACACATGAACTCTAAATTTCATTTTGTTGCGATCTTATATATTTTTTGTTTACGAGGAAAAATGGGAGAGTGAAAACACAAGTTCGGATCTGAAAAAAAAAATTTGAAATGCACAAATGCTGAGAGAGATAATTCTGAAAAGTATCTGTGATTTTTAAGGATATGCAAAAAGTAGGTTCTTTGGCCCTGGTAAATATCCAACCACTTGAGAATTGTGCTTTTTCTACTCCCCCCTAATTTTTGGATCAGAAGGCCACTTGCATCCTCAACATGCTTGTGGCATGCATATCCACCGCACTTAAAACATGTGAGGATTTGTTAGAGGTCCCTTTCCTATAAAATTCCACCAAGCTATTATTAGGGGGTTGTACTAGTGGAATATCCCAAACATGGATTTTGGAGCTCATTTCGAGTGCGTGAAATAATTTTCTATTTATTATTATAGTTTTCAAATTTTTTTGCACACATGAACTCTAAAATTTTCATTTTGTTGCGATTTTATATCTTTTTTGTTTACGGGGAAAAATGGGAGACTGAAAACTCAAGTTTGGATCTGAAAAAAAAAAAAATTGAAAGGCACAAAAGCCGAGAGAGATAATTCCGAAAGGTATCTGTGATTTTTAAGGATAGGCAAAAAGTGGGTTGTTTGGCCCTGGTAAATATCCAACCACTTGAGAATTGTGCATTTTCTACTCCTCCCTAATTTTTGGATCTGAAGCCAACTTGCATCCTCAACATGCTTGTGGCATGCATATCCACCACACTTAAAACATGTGAGGATCAGTTAGAGGTCCCTTTCTTATAAAATTCCACCAAGCTATTATTAGGGGGTTGCACTAGTGGAGTTTCCCAAACATGGATTTTGGTGCTCATTTTTTGACCGTGAAATAATTCTCTACTTATTATAATAGTTTTCAAATTTTTTTGCACACATGAACTCTAAAATTTTCTTTTTGTTGCGATCTTATATATTTTTTGTTTACGAGGAAAAATGGGAGAGTGAAAACTCAAGTTCGGATCTGAAAAAAAAAAAAATTGAAATGCACTAATGGTGAGAGAGATAATACCGAAAAGTATCTGTAATTTTTAAGGATAGGCAAAAAGTGGGTTGTTTGGCCCTGGTAAATATCCAACCACTTGAGTATTGTGCTTTTTCTACTCCCCCCTAATTTTTGGATCTGAAGACCACTTGCATCCTCGACATGCTTGTGGCATGCATATCCACCACACTTAAAACATGTGAGGATCAGTTAGACGTCCCTTTCCTATAAAATTCCACCAAGCTATTATTAGGGGGTTGTACTCGTGGAATTTCCCAAACATGGATTTTGGAGCACATTTTTAGTGCGTGAAATAATTTTCTATTTATTATTATAAAGATTTCAAATTTTTTTGCACACATGAACTCTAAAATTTTCATTTTGTTGCGATCTTATATCTTTTTTGTTTACGAGGAAAAATGGGAGAGTGAAAACGCAAGTTCGGATCTGAAAAAAAAAAAATTTGAAATGCACAAATGCTGAGAGAGATAATTCCGAAAAGTATCTGTGATTGTTAAGGATAGGCAAAAAGTGGGTTGTTTGGCCCTGGTAAATATCCAACCACTTGAGAATTGTACTTTTTCTACTCCCCCCTAATTTTTGGATCTGAACGCCACTTGGATCCTCAACATGCTTGTGGCATGCATATCCACCACACTTAAAACATGTGAGGATCAGTTAGAGGTCCCTTTCTTATAAAATTCCACCAAGCTATTATTAGGGGGTTGTACTAGTGGAATTTCCCAAACATGGATTTTGGAGCTCTTTTTTAGGGCGTGAAATAATTTTCTATTTATTATTATAGTTTTCAAATTTTTTTGCACACACGAACTCTAAAATTTTCATTTTGTTGCGATCTTATATCTTTTTTGTTTACGAGGAAAAATGGAGAGTGAAAACTCAAGTTCGGATCTGAAAAAAAAAATAATTTGAAATGCACAAATGCTGAGAGAGATAATTCCGAAAAGTATCTGTGATTTTTTAGGATAGGCAAAAAGTGGGTTGTTTGGCCCTGGTAAATATCCAACCACTTGAGAATTGTGCTTTTTCTACTCCCCCCTAATTTTTGGATCTGAAGGCCACTTGCATCCTCAACATCCTTGTGGCATGCATATCCACCACACTTAAAACATGTGAGGATCAGTTAGAGGTCCCTTTCCTATAAAATTCCACCAAGCTATTATTAGGGGGTTGCACTTGTGGAATTTCCCAAACATGGATTTTGGAGCTCATTTTTCGTGCGTGAAATAATTTTCTATTTATTATTATAGTTTTCAAATTTTATTGCACACATGAACTCTAAAATTTTCATTTTGTTGCGATCTTATATCTTTTTTGTTTACGAGGAAAAATGGGAGAGTGAAAACTCAAGTTCGGATCTGAAAAAAAAAAATTTGAAATGCACAAATGCTGAGGGAGATAATTCCGAAAAGTATCTGTAATTTTTAAGGATAGGCAAAAAGTAGGTTGTTTGGCCCTGGTAAATATCCAACCACTTGAGAATTGTGCATTTTCTACTCCCCTCTAATTTTTGGAAAAAATCCTCAACATGCTTGTGGCATGCATATCCACCACACTTAAAACATGTGAGGATCAGTTAGAGGTCCCTTTCCTATAAAATTCCACCTAGCTATTATTAGGGGGTTGTACTAGTGGAATTTCCCAAACATGGATTTTGGAGCTCATACTTGAGAATTGTGCTTTTTCTACTCGCCCCTAATTTTTGGATCTGAAGGCCACTTGCGCCCTCAACATGCTTGTGCAATGCATATCCCCCACGCTTAAAACATGTGAGCATCAGTTAGAGGTTCCTTTACTATAAAATTCGACCAAGCTATTATTAGGGGGTTGTACTAGTGGAATTTCCCAAACATGGATTTTGGAGGTCATTTTTAGTGCGTGAAATAATTTACTTTTTATTATTATAGTTTTCAAATTTTTTTGCAAACATGAACTCTAAAATTTTCATTTTGTTGCGATATTATATCTTTTTTGTTTATGAGGAAAAATGGGAGAGTGAAACTCAAGTTTGGATCTGAAAAAAAAAAAATTTGAAATGCATAAATGCTGAGAGAGATAATTCCAAAAAGTTTCTATGATTTTTAAGGATAGGCAAAAAGTGGGTTGTTTGGCCCTGGTAAATATCCAACCACTTGAGAATTGTACTTTTTCTACTCCCCCCTAATTTTTGGATCTGAAGGCCACTTGCATCCTCAACATGCTTGTGGCATTCATATCCACCACACTTAAAACATGTGAGGATCAGTTAGAGGTCCCTTTCTTATAAAATTCCACCAAGCTATTATTAGGGGGTTGTACTAGTGGAATTTCCCAAACATGGATTTTGGAGCTCATTTTTAGTGCGTGAAATAATTTTCTATTTATTACTATAGTTTTCAAATTTTTTTGCACACATGAACTCTAAAATTTTCATTTTGTTGCGATCTTATATCTTTTTTGTTTACGAGGAAAAATGGGAGAGTGAAAACTCAAGTTCGGATCTGAAAAAAAAAAAATTTGAAATGCACAAATGTTGAAAGAGATAATTCCGAAAAGTATCTGTGATTTTGAAGGATAGGCAAAAGTGGGTTGTTTGGCCCTGGTAAATATCCAACCACTTGAGAATTGTACTTTTTCTACTCCCCCCTAATTTTTGGATCTGAAGGCCACTTGCATCCTCAACATGCTTGTGGCAAGGATATCCACCACACTTAAAACATGTGAGGATCAGTTAGAGGTCCCTTTCCTATAAAATTCCACCAAGCTATTATCAGGGGGTTGTACTAGTGGAATTTCCCAACCATGGATTTTGGAGCTCATTTTTAGTGCGTGAAATAATTTTCTATTTATTACTGTAGTTTTCAAATTTTTTTGCACACATGAACTCTAAAATTTTCATTTTGTTGCGATTTTTGTTTACGAGGAAAAATGGGAGAGTGAAAACTCAAGTTTGGATCTGAAAAAAAAAAATTTTAAATGCACAAATGCTGAGAGAGATAATTCCGAAAAGTATGTGTGATTTTTAAGGATAGGCAAAAAGTGGGTTGTTTGGCCCTGGTAAATATCCAACCACTTGAGAATTGTACTTTTTCTACTCCCCCCTAATTTTTGGATCTGAAGGCCACTTGCATCCTCAACATGCTTGTGGCATGCATATCCACCACACTTAAAACATGTGAGGATCAGTTAGAGGTCCCTTTCCTATAAAATTCCACCAAGCTATTATTAGGGGGTTGTACTAGTGGAATTTCCCAAACATGGATTTTGGAGCTCATTTTTACTGCGTGAAATAATTTTCTATATATTATTATATTTTTCAAATTTTTTTGCACACTTGAACTCTAAAATATTCATTTTGTTGCCATCTTATATCTTATTTGCTTACGAGGAAAAATGGGAGAGTGAAAACTCAAGTTTGGATCTGAAAAAAAAAAAAATTTTGAAATGCACAAATGCTGACAGAGAAAATTCCGAAAAGTATCTGTGATTTTTGAGGATAGGCAAAAAGTGGTTTGTTTGGCCCTGGTAAATATCCAACCACTTGAGAATTGTGCTTTTTCTACTCCCCCCTAATTTTTGGATCTGAAGGCCACTTGCATCCTCAACATGTTCGTGGCATGCATATCCACCACACTTAAAACATGTGAGGATCAGTTAGAGGTCCCTTTCCTATAAAATTCCACCAAGCTATTATTAGGGGGTTGTACTAGTGGAATTTCCCAAACATGGATTTTGGAGCTCATTTTTAGTGCGTGAAATAATTTTATATATATTATTATATTTTTCAAATTTTTTTGCACACATGAACTCTAAAATTTTCATTTTGTTGCGATCTTTTATCTTTTTTGTTTACTAGGAAAAATTGGAGAGTGAAAACTCAAGTTTGGATCTGAAAAAAAAAAATTTGAAATGCACAAATGCTGAGAGAGATAATTCCGAAAAGTATCTGTGATTTTTAAGGATAGGCAAAAAGTGGGTTGTTCGGCCCTGGTAAATATCCTACCACTTGAGAATTGTACTTTTTCTACTCCCCCCTAATTTTTGGATCTGAAGGCCACTTGCATCCTCAACATGCTTGTGGCATGCATATCCACCACACTTAAAACATGTGAGGATCAGTTAGAGGTCACTTTCCAATAAAATTCCACCATACTATTATTAGGGGGTTGTACTAGTGGAATTTCCCAAACATAGATTTTGGAGCTCATTTTTTTTGCGTGAAATAATTTTCTATTTATTATTATAGTTTTCAAATTTTTTTGCACACATGAACTCTGAAATTTTCATTTTGTTGCGATCTTATTTCTCTTTTGTTTACGAGGAAAAATGGGAGAGTGAAAACTCAAGTCCGGATCTGAAAAAAAAAAAAATTAAATTGCACAAATGCTAAGAGAGATAATTCCGAAAAGTATCTGTGATTTTTACGGATAGGCAAAAAGTGGGTTGTTTGGCCGTGGTAAATATCCAACCACTTGAGAATTGTACTTTTTCTACTCCCCTCTAATTTTTGGATATGAAGGCCACTTGCATCCTCAACATGCTTGTGGCATGCATATCCACCACACTTAAAACATGTGAGGATCAGTTAGAGGGCCCTTTCCTATAAAATACCAACAAGCTATTATTACGGGGTTGTACTAGTGGAATTTCCCAAACATGGATTTTGGAGCTCATTTTTTGCGCGTGAAATAATTTTCTTTTTATTATTATAGTTTTCAAATTTTTTTGCACACATGAACTCTAAAATTTTCATTTTGTTGCAATCATATATGTTTTTTGTTCACGAGGAAAAATGGGAGAGTGAAAACTCAAGTTCGGATCTGAAAAAAAAAAAATTTTGAAATCCACAAATGCTGAGAGAGATAATTCCGAAAAGTATCTGTGATTTTTAAGGATAGACAAAAAGTGGGCTGTTTGGCCCTGGTAAATATCCAACCACTTGAGAATTGTGCTTTTTCTACTCCCCCCTAATTTTTGGATCTGAAGGCCACTTGCATCCTCAACATGCTTGTGGCATGCATATCCACCACACTTAAAACATGTGAGGATCAGTTAGAGGTCCCTTTCCTATAAAATTCCACCAAGCAATTATTAGGGGGTTGTACTAGAGGAATTTCCCAAACATGGATTTTGGAGCTCATTTTTAGTGCGTGAAATAATTTTCTATTTATTATTATAGTTTTCAAATTTTTTTCACACATGAACTCTAAAATTTTCATTTTGTTGCGATCTTATATGTTTTTTTTTTTACGAGGAAAAATGGGAGAGTGAAAACTCAAGTTCGGATCTGAAAAAAAAAAATTTGAAATGCACAAATGCTGAGAGAGATTTTTCCGAAAAGTATCTGTGATTTTTAAGGATAGGCAAAAAGTGGGTTGTTTGGCCCTGGTAAATATCCAACCACTTGAGAATTGTGCTTTTTCTACTCTCCCCTAATTTTTGGATCTGAAGGCCACTTGCATCCTCAACATCCTTGCGGCATGCATATCCACCACACTTAAAACATGTGAGGATCAGTTTGAGGTCCCTTTCCTATAAAATTCCACCAAGCTATTATTAGGGGGTTGTACTAGTGGAATTTCCCAAACACGGATTTTGGAGCTCATTTTTTGTGCGTGAAATAATTTTATATTTATTATTATAGTTTTCAAATTTTTTTGCACACATGAACTCTAAAATTTTCATTTTGTTGCGATCTTATATCGTTTTTGTTGTCGAGGAAAAATGGGAGAGTGAAAACTCAAGTTCGGATCTGAAAAAAAAAATTTGAAATGCACAAATGCTGAGAGAGATAATTCCGAAAAGTATCTGTGATTTTTAAGGATAGGCAAAAAGTGGGTTGTTTGGCCCTGGTAAATATCCAACCACTTGAGAATTGTGCTTTTTCTACTCCCCCCTAATTTTTGGATCTGAAGGCCGCTTGCATCCTCAACATTCCTGTGGCATGCATATCCACCACACTTCAAACATGTGAGAATGAGTTTGAGGTCCCTTTCCTATAAAATTCCACCAAGCTATTATTAGGGGGTTGTACTAGTGGAATTTCCCAAACAATGATTTTGGAGCTCATTTTTAGTGCGTGAAATAATTTTCTATTTATTATTATAGTTTTAGAATTTTTTTGCACATACGAACTCTAAAATTTTCATTTTGTTGCGATCTTATATCTTTTTTGTCTTCGAGGAAAAATGAGAGAGTGAAAACACTAGTTCGGATCTGAAAAAAAAAAATTTGTAATGCACAAATGCTGAGAGAGATAATTCCGAAAAGTATCTGTGATTTTTAAGGATAGGCAAAAAGTGGGTTGTTTGGCCCTGGTAAATATATTACCACTTGAGAATTGTGCTTTTTCTACTCCCCCCTAATTTTTGGTTCTGAAGACCACTTGCATCCTCAACATGCTTGTGGCATGCATATCCACCACACTTAAAACATGTGAGGATCAGTTAGAGGTCCCTTTCCTATAAAATTCCACCAAGCTATTATTAGGGGGTTGTACTAGTGGAATTTCCCAAACATGGATTTTGGAGCTCATTTTTAGTGCGTGAAATAATTTTCTATTTATTATTATAGTTTTCAAATTTTTTCGCACACACGAACTCTAAAATTTTCATTTTGTTGAGATCTGATATCTTTTTTGTTTACGAGGAATAATGGGAGAGTGAAAACTCAAGTTCGGATCTGAAAAAAAAAATTTGAAATGCACAAATGCTGAGAGAGATAATTCCGAAAAGTATCTGTGATTTTTAAGGATAGGCAAAAAGTGGGTTGTTTGCCCCAGGTAAATATCCAACCACTTGAGAATTGTGCTTTTTCTACTTCCCCCTAATTTTTGGATCTGAAGGCCACTTGCATCCTCAACATGCTTGTGGCATGCATATCCACCACACTTCAAACATGTGAGGATGAGTTAGAGGTCCCTTTCCTATAAAATTCCACCAAGCTATTATTAGGGGGTTGTACTAGTGGAATTTCCCAAACAATGATTTTGGAGCTCATTTTTAGTGCGTGAAATAATTTTCTATTTATTATTATAGTTTTAGAAATTTTTTGCACACACGAACTCAAAAATTTTCATTTTGTTGCGATCTTATCTCTTTTTTGTTTACGAGGAAAAATGGGAGAGTGAAAACTCAAGTTCGGATCTGAAAAAAAAAAAATTTGAAATGCACAAATGCTGAGAGAGATAATTCCGAAAAGTATCTGTGATTTTTTGGGATAGGCAAAAAGTGGGTAGTTTGGCTCTGGTAAATATATTACCACTTGAGAATTGTGCTTTTTCTACTCCCCCCTAATTTTTGGATCTGAAGGCCACTTGCATCCTCAACATGCTTGTGGCATGGATATCCACCACACTTAAAACATGTGAGGATCAGTTAGAGGTCCCTTTCCTATAAAATTCCACCAAGCTATTATCAGGGGGTTGTACTAGTGGAATTTCCCAACCATGGATTTTGGAGCTCATTTTTAGTGCGTGAAATAATTTTCTATTTATTACTGTAGTTTTCAAATTTTTTTGCACACATGAACTCTAAAATTTTCATTTTGTTGCGATTTTTGTTTACGAGGAAAAATGGGAGAGTGAAAACTCAAGTTTGGATCTGAAAAAAAAAAATTTTAAATGCACAAATGCTGAGAGAGATAATTCCGAAAAGTATGTGTGATTTTTAAGGATAGGCAAAAAGTGGGTTGTTTGGCCCTGGTAAATATCCAACCACTTGAGAATTGTACTTTTTCTACTCCCCCCTAATTTTTGGATCTGAAGGCCACTTGCATCCTCAACATGCTTGTGGCATGCATATCCACCACACTTAAAACATGTGAGGATCAGTTAGAGGTCCCTTTCCTATAAAATTCCACCAAGCTATTATTAGGGGGTTGTACTAGTGGAATTTCCCAAACATGGATTTTGGAGCTCATTTTTACTGCGTGAAATAATTTTCTATATATTATTATATTTTTCAAATTTTTTTGCACACTTGAACTCTAAAATATTCATTTTGTTGCCATCTTATATCTTTTTTGCTTACGAGGAAAAATGGGAGAGTGAAAACTCAAGTTTGGATCTGAAAAAAAAAAAAAATTTGAAATGCACAAATGCTGACAGAGAAAATTCCGAAAAGTATCTGTGATTTTTGAGGATAGGCAAAAACTGGTTTGTTTGGCCCTGGTAAATATCCAACCACTTGAGAATTGTGCTTTTTCTACTCCCCCCTAATTTTTGGATCTGAAGGCCACTTGCATCCTCAACATGTTCGTGGCATGCATATCCACCACACTTAAAACATGTGAGGATCAGTTAGAGGTCCCTTTCCTATAAAATTCCACCAAGCTATTATTAGGGGGTTGTACTAGTGGAATTTCCCAAACATGGATTTTGGAGCTCATTTTTAGTGCGTGAAATAATTTTATATATATTATTATATTTTTCAAATTTTTTTGCACACATGAACTCTAAAATTTTCATTTTGTTGCGATCTTTTATCTTTTTTGTTTACTAGGAAAAATTGGAGAGTGAAAACTCAAGTTTGGATCTGAAAAAAAAAATTTGAAATGCACAAATGCTGAGAGAGATAATTCCGAAAAGTATCTGTGATTTTTAAGGATAGGCAAAAAGTGGGTTGTTCGGCCCTGGTAAATATCCTACCACTTGAGAATTGTACTTTTTCTACTCCCCCCTAATTTTTGGATCTGAAGGCCACTTGCATCCTCAACATGCTTGTGGCATGCATATCCACCACACTTAAAACATGTGAGGATCAGTTAGAGGTCACTTTCCAATAAAATTCCACCATACTATTATTAGGGGGTTGTACTAGTGGAATTTCCCAAACATAGATTTTGGAGCTCATTTTTTTTGCGTGAAATAATTTTCTATTTATTATTATAGTTTTCAAATTTTTTTGCACACATGAACTCTGAAATTTTCATTTTGTTGCGATCTTATTTCTCTTTTGTTTACGAGGAAAAATGGGAGAGTGAAAACTCAAGTTCGGATCTGAAAAAAAAAAAAATTAAATTGCACAAATGCTAAGAGAGATAATTCCGAAAAGTATCTGTGATTTTTACGGATAGGCAAAAAGTGGGTTGTTTGGCCGTGGTAAATATCCAACCACTTGAGAATTGTACTTTTTCTACTCCCCTCTAATTTTTGGATATGAAGGCCACTTGCATCCTCAACATGCTTGTGGCATGCATATCCACCACACTTAAAACATGTGAGGATCAGTTAGAGGGCCCTTTCCTATAAAATACCAACAAGCTATTATTACGGGGTTGTACTAGTGGAATTTCCCAAACATGGATTTTGGAGCTCATTTTTTGCGCGTGAAATAATTTTCTTTTTATTATTATAGTTTTCAAATTTTTTTGCACACATGAACTCTAAAATTTTCATTTTTTTGCAATCATATATGTTTTTTGTTCACGAGGAAAAATGGGAGAGTGAAAACTCAAGTTCGGATCTGAAAAAAAAAAAATTTTGAAATCCACAAATGCTGAGAGAGATAATTCCGAAAAGTATCTGTGATTTTTAAGGATAGACAAAAAGTGGGCTGTTTGGCCCTGGTAAATATCCAACCACTTGAGAATTGTGCTTTTTCTACTCCCCCCTAATTTTTGGATCTGAAGGCCACTTGCATCCTCAACATGCTTGTGGCATGCATATCCACCACACTTAAAACATGTGAGGATCAGTTAGAGGTCCCTTTCCTATAAAATTCCACCAAGCAATTATTAGGGGGTTGTACTAGAGGAATTTCCCAAACATGGATTTTGGAGCTCATTTTTAGTGCGTGAAATAATTTTCTATTTATTATTATAGTTTTCAAATTTTTTTCACACATGAACTCTAAAATTTTCATTTTGTTGCGATCTTATATGTTTTTTTTTTTACGAGGAAAAATGGGAGAGTGAAAACTCAAGTTCGGATCTGAAAAAAAAAAATTTGAAATGCACAAATGCTGAGAGAGATTTTTCCGAAAAGTATCTGTGATTTTTAAGGATAGGCAAAAAGTGGGTTGTTTGGCCCTGGTAAATATCCAACCACTTGAGAATTGTGCTTTTTCTACTCTCCCCTAATTTTTGGATCTGAAGGCCACTTGCATCCTCAACATCCTTGCGGCATGCATATCCACCACACTTAAAACATGTGAGGATCAGTTTGAGGTCCCTTTCCTATAAAATTCCACCAAGCTATTATTAGGGGGTTGTACTAGTGGAATTTCCCAAACACGGATTTTGGAGCTCATTTTTTGTGCGTGAAATAATTTTATATTTATTATTATAGTTTTCAAATTTTTTTGCACACATGAACTCTAAAATTTTCATTTTGTTGCGATCTTATATCGTTTTTGTTGTCGAGGAAAAATGGGAGAGTGAAAACTCAAGTTCGGATCTGAAAAAAAAAATTTGAAATGCACAAATGCTGAGAGAGATAATTCCGAAAAGTATCTGTGATTTTTAAGGATAGGCAAAAAGTGGGTTGTTTGGCCCTGGTAAATATCCAACCACTTGAGAATTGTGCTTTTTCTACTCCCCCCTAATTTTTGGATCTGAAGGCCGCTTGCATCCTCAACATTCCTGTGGCATGCATATCCACCACACTTCAAACATGTGAGAATGAGTTTGAGGTCCCTTTCCTATAAAATTCCACCAAGCTATTATTAGGGGGTTGTACTAGTGGAATTTCCCAAACAATGATTTTGGAGCTCATTTTTAGTGCGTGAAATAATTTTCTATTTATTATTATAGTTTTAGAATTTTTTTGCACATACGAACTCTAAAATTTTCATTTTGTTGCGATCTTATATCTTTTTTGTCTTCGAGGAAAAATGAGAGAGTGAAAACACTAGTTCGGATCTGAAAAAAAAAAATTTGTAATGCACAAATGCTGAGAGAGATAATTCCGAAAAGTATCTGTGATTTTTAAGGATAGGCAAAAAGTGGGTTGTTTGGCCCTGGTAAATATATTACCACTTGAGAATTGTGCTTTTTCTACTCCCCCCTAATTTTTGGTTCTGAAGACCACTTGCATCCTCAACATGCTTGTGGCATGCATATCCACCACACTTAAAACATGTGAGGATCAGTTAGAGGTCCCTTTCCTATAAAATTCCACCAAGCTATTATTAGGGGGTTGTACTAGTGGAATTTCCCAAACATGGATTTTGGAGCTCATTTTTAGTGCGTGAAATAATTTTCTATTTATTATTATAGTTTTCAAATTTTTTCGCACACACGAACTCTAAAATTTTCATTTTGTTGAGATCTGATATCTTTTTTGTTTACGAGGAATAATGGGAGAGTGAAAACTCAAGTTCGGATCTGAAAAAAAAAATTTGAAATGCACAAATGCTGAGAGAGATAATTCCGAAAAGTATCTGTGATTTTTAAGGATAGGCAAAAAGTGGGTTGTTTGCCCCAGGTAAATATCCAACCACTTGAGAATTGTGCTTTTTCTACTCCCCCCTAATTTTTGGATCTGAAGGCCACTTGCATCCTCAACATGCTTGTGGCATGCATATCCACCACACTTCAAACATGTGAGGATGAGTTAGAGGTCCCTTTCCTATAAAATTCCACCAAGCTATTATTAGGGGGTTGTACTAGTGGAATTTCCCAAACAATGATTTTGGAGCTCATTTTTAGTGCGTGAAATAATTTTCTATTTATTATTATAGTTTTAGAAATTTTTTGCACACACGAACTCAAAAATTTTCATTTTGTTGCGATCTTATCTCTTTTTTGTTTACGAGGAAAAATGGGAGAGTGAAAACTCAAGTTCGGATCTGAAAAAAAAAAAATTTGAAATGCACAAATGCTGAGAGAGATAATTCCGAAAAGTATCTGTGATTTTTTGGGATAGGCAAAAAGTGGGTAGTTTGGCTCTGGTAAATATATTACCACTTGAGAATTGTGCTTTTTATACTCCCCCCTAATTTTTGGATCTGAAGGCCACTTGCATCCTCAACATGCTTGTCGCATGCATATCCACCACACTTAAAACATGTGAGGATCAGTTAGAGGTCCCTTTCCTATAAAATTCCACCAAGCTATTCTTAGGGGGTTGTACTAGTGGAATTTCCCAAACATGGATTTTGGAGATCATTTTTTGTCCATAAAATAATTTTCTATTTATTATTATAGTATTCAAATTTTTTTGCACACATGAACTCTAAAATTTTCATTTTGTTGCGATCTTATATCTTTTTTGTTTACGAGAAAAATGGGAGAGTGAAAACTCAAGTTTGGATCTGAAAAAAAAAATTTGAAATACACAAATGCTGAGAGATATAATTCCGTAAAGTATCTGTGATTTTTAAGGATTGGCAAAAAGTAGGTTCTTTGGCCCTGGTAAACATCCAACCACTTGAGAATTGTGTTTTTTCTACTCCCCCCTAATTTTTGGATCTGAAGGCCACTTGCATCCTCAACATGCTTGTGGCATGCATATCCACCACACTTAAAACATGTGAGGATCAGTTAGAGGTCCCTTTCCGATAAAAATCCACCAGGCTATTATTTGGGGGTTGTACTAGTGGAATTTCCCAAACATGGATTTTGGAGCTCATTTTTAGTGCGTGAAATAATTTTCTACTTATTATTATAGTTTTCAAATTTTTTTGCACACACGAACTCTCAAATTTTCATTTTGTTGCGATCTTATATCTTTTTTGTTTACGAGGAAAAATGGGAGAGTGAAAACTCAAGTTCGGATCTGAAAAAAAAAAATTTGAAATGCACAAATGCTGAGAGAGATAATTCCGAAAAGTATCTGTGATTTTTAAGGATAGGCAAAAAGTGGGTTGTTTGGCCCTGGTAAATATACAACCACTTGAGAATTGTGCTTTTTCTACTCCCCCTAATTTTTGGATCTGAGGGCCACTTGCATCCTCAACATCCTTGTGGCATGCATATCCACCACACTTAAAACATGTGAGGATCAGTTTGAGGTCCCTTTCCTATAAAATTCCACCAAGCTATTATTAAGGGGTTGTACTAGTGGAATTTCCCAAACACGGATTTTGGAGCTCATTTTTTGTGCGTGAAATAATTTTATATTTATTATTATAGTTTTCAAATTTTTTTGCACACATGAACTCTAAAATTTTCATTTTGTTGCGATCTTATATCGTTTTTGTTGTCGAGGAAAAATGGGAGAGTGAAAACTCAAGTTCGGATCTGAAAAAAAAAAATTTCAAATGCAAAAATGCTGAGAGAGATAATTCTTAAAAGTATCTGTGATTTTTAACGATAGGCAAAAAGTGGGTTGTTTGGCCCTGGTAAATATCCAACCACTTGAGAATTGTACTTTTTCTACTCCCCCCCTAATTTTTGGATCTGAAGGCCACTTGCATCCTCAACATGCTTGTGGCATGCATATCCACCACACTTAAAACATGTGAGGATCAGTTAGAGGTCACTTTCCAATAAAATTCCACCATACTATTATTAGGGGGTTGTACTAGTGGAATTTCCCAAACATAGATTTTGGAGCTCATTTTTTTTGCGTGAAATAATTTTCTATTTATTATTATAGTTTTCAAATTTTTTTGCACACATGAACTCTGAAATTTTCATTTTGTTGCGATCTTATTTCTCTTTTGTTTACGAGGAAAAATGGGAGAGTGAAAACTCAAGTTCGGATCTGAAAAAAAAAAAAATTAAATTGCACAAATGCTAAGAGAGATAATTCCGAAAAGTATCTGTGATTTTTACGGATAGGCAAAAAGTGGGTTGTTTGGCCGTGGTAAATATCCAACCACTTGAGAATTGTACTTTTTCTACTCCCCTCTAATTTTTTGATATGAAGGCCACTTGCATCCTCAACATGCTTGTGGCATGCATATCCACCACACTTAAAACATGTGAGGATCAGTTAGAGGGCCCTTTCCTATAAAATACCAACAAGCTATTATTACGGGGTTGTACTAGTGGAATTTCCCAAACATGGATTTTGGAGCTCATTTTTTGCGCGTGAAATAATTTTCTTTTTATTATTATAGTTTTCAATTTTTTTTGCACACATGAACTCTAAAATTTTCATTTTGTTGCAATCATATATGTTTTTTGTTCACGAGGAAAAATGGGAGAGTGAAAACTCAAGTTCGGATCTGAAAAAAAAAAAATTTTGAAATCCACAAATGCTGAGAGAGATAATTCCGAAAAGTATCTGTGATTTTTAAGGATAGACAAAAAGTGGGCTGTTTGGCCCTGGTAAATATCCAACCACTTGAGAATTGTGCTTTTTCTACTCCCCCCTAATTTTTGGATCTGAAGGCCACTTGCATCCTCAACATGCTTGTGGCATGCATATCCACCACACTTAAAACATGTGAGGATCAGTTAGAGGTCCCTTTCCTATAAAATTCCACCAAGCAATTATTAGGGGGTTGTACTAGAGGAATTTCCCAAACATGGATTTTGGAGCTCATTTTTAGTGCGTGAAATAATTTTCTATTTATTATTATAGTTTTCAAATTTTTTTCACACATGAACTCTAAAATTTTCATTTTGTTGCGATCTTATATGTTTTTTTTTTTACGAGGAAAAATGGGAGAGTGAAAACTCAAGTTCGGATCTGAAAAAAAAAAATTTGAAATGCACAAATGCTGAGAGAGATTTTTCCGAAAAGTATCTGTGATTTTTAAGGATAGGCAAAAAGTGGGTTGTTTGGCCCTGGTAAATATCCAACCACTTGAGAATTGTGCTTTTTCTACTCTCCCCTAATTTTTGGATCTGAAGGCCACTTGCATCCTCAACATCCTTGCGGCATGCATATCCACCACACTTAAAACATGTGAGGATCAGTTTGAGGTCCCTTTCCTATAAAATTCCACCAAGCTATTATTAGGGGGTTGTACTAGTGGAATTTCCCAAACACGGATTTTGGAGCTCATTTTTTGTGCGTGAAATAATTTTATATTTATTATTATAGTTTTCAAATTTTTTTGCACACATGAACTCTAAAATTTTCATTTTGTTGCGATCTTATATCGTTTTTGTTGTCGAGGAAAAATGGGAGAGTGAAAACTCAAGTTCGGATCTGAAAAAAAAAATTTGAAATGCACAAATGCTGAGAGAGATAATTCCGAAAAGTATCTGTGATTTTTAAGGATAGGCAAAAAGTGGGTTGTTTGGCCCTGGTAAATATCCAACCACTTGAGAATTGTGCTTTTTCTACTCCCCCCTAATTTTTGGATCTGAAGGCCGCTTGCATCCTCAACATTCCTGTGGCATGCATATCCACCACACTTCAAACATGTGAGAATGAGTTTGAGGTCCCTTTCCTATAAAATTCCACCAAGCTATTATTAGGGGGTTGTACTAGTGGAATTTCCCAAACAATGATTTTGGAGCTCATTTTTAGTGCGTGAAATAATTTTCTATTTATTATTATAGTTTTAGAATTTTTTTGCACATACGAACTCTAAAATTTTCATTTTGTTGCGATCTTATATCTTTTTTGTCTTCGAGGAAAAATGAGAGAGTGAAAACACTAGTTCGGATCTGAAAAAAAAAAATTTGTAATGCACAAATGCTGAGAGAGATAATTCCGAAAAGTATCTGTGATTTTTAAGGATAGGCAAAAAGTGGGTTGTTTGGCCCTGGTAAATATATTACCACTTGAGAATTGTGCTTTTTCTACTCCCCCCTAATTTTTGGTTCTGAAGACCACTTGCATCCTCAACATGCTTGTGGCATGCATATCCACCACACTTAAAACATGTGAGGATCAGTTAGAGGTCCCTTTCCTATAAAATTCCACCAAGCTATTATTAGGGGGTTGTACTAGTGGAATTTCCCAAACATGGATTTTGGAGCTCATTTTTAGTGCGTGAAATAATTTTCTATTTATTATTATAGTTTTCAAATTTTTTCGCACACACGAACTCTAAAATTTTCATTTTGTTGAGATCTGATATCTTTTTTGTTTACGAGGAATAATGGGAGAGTGAAAACTCAAGTTCGGATCTGAAAAAAAAAATTTGAAATGCACAAATGCTGAGAGAGATAATTCCGAAAAGTATCTGTGATTTTTAAGGATAGGCAAAAAGTGGGTTGTTTGCCCCAGGTAAATATCCAACCACTTGAGAATTGTGCTTTTTCTACTCCCCCCTAATTTTTGGATCTGAAGGCCACTTGCATCCTCAACATGCTTGTGGCATGCATATCCACCACACTTCAAACATGTGAGGATGAGTTAGAGGTCCCTTTCCTATAAAATTCCACCAAGCTATTATTAGGGGGTTGTACTAGTGGAATTTCCCAAACAATGATTTTGGAGCTCATTTTTAGTGCGTGAAATAATTTTCTATTTATTATTATAGTTTTAGAAATTTTTTGCACACACGAACTCAAAAATTTTCATTTTGTTGCGATCTTATCTCTTTTTTGTTTACGAGGAAAAATGGGAGAGTGAAAACTCAAGTTCGGATCTGAAAAAAAAAAAATTTGAAATGCACAAATGCTGAGAGAGATAATTCCGAAAAGTATCTGTGATTTTTTGGGATAGGCAAAAAGTGGGTAGTTTGGCTCTGGTAAATATATTACCACTTGAGAATTGTGCTTTTTATACTCCCCCCTAATTTTTGGATCTGAAGGCCACTTGCATCCTCAACATGCTTGTCGCATGCATATCCACCACACTTAAAACATGTGAGGATCAGTTAGAGGTCCCTTTCCTATAAAATTCCACCAAGCTATTCTTAGGGGGTTGTACTAGTGGAATTTCCCAAACATGGATTTTGGAGATCATTTTTTGTCCATAAAATAATTTTCTATTTATTATTATAGTATTCAAATTTTTTTGCACACATGAACTCTAAAATTTTCATTTTGTTGCGATCTTATATCTTTTTTGTTTACGAGAAAAATGGGAGAGTGAAAACTCAAGTTTGGATCTGAAAAAAAAAATTTGAAATACACAAATGCTGAGAGAGATAATTCCGTAAAGTATCTGTGATTTTTAAGGATTGGCAAAAAGTAGGTTCTTTGGCCCTGGTAAACATCCAACCACTTGAGAATTGTGTTTTTTCTACTCCCCCCTAATTTTTGGATCTGAAGGCCACTTGCATCCTCAACATGCTTGTGGCATGCATATCCACCACACTTAAAACATGTGAGGATCAGTTAGAGGTCCCTTTCCGATAAAAATCCACCAGGCTATTATTTGGGGGTTGTACTAGTGGAATTTCCCAAACATGGATTTTGGAGCTCATTTTTAGTGCGTGAAATAATTTTCTACTTATTATTATAGTTTTCAAATTTTTTTGCACACACGAACTCTCAAATTTTCATTTTGTTGCGATCTTATATCTTTTTTGTTTACGAGGAAAAATGGGAGAGTGAAAACTCAAGTTCGGATCTGAAAAAAAAAAATTTGAAATGCCAAAATGCTGAGAGAGATAATTCCGAAAAGTATCTGTGATTTTTAAGGATAGGCAAAAAGTGGGTTGTTTGGCCCTGGTAAATATACAACCACTTGAGAATTGTGCTTTTTCTACTCCCCCTAATTTTTGGATCTGAGGGCCACTTGCATCCTCAACATCCTTGTGGCATGCATATCCACCACACTTAAAACATGTGAGGATCAGTTAGAGGTCCCTTTCCTATAAAATTCCACCAAGCTATTATTAAGGGGTTGTACTAGTGGAATTTCCCAAACACGGATTTTGGAGCTCATTTTTTGTGCGTGAAATAATTTTATATTTATTATTATAGTTTTCAAATTTTTTTGCACACATGAACTCTAAAATTTTCATTTTGTTGCGATCTTATATCGTTTTTGTTGTCGAGGAAAAATGGGAGAGTGAAAACTCAAGTTCGGATCTGAAAAAAAAAAATTTCAAATGCAAAAATGCTGAGAGAGATAATTCTTAAAAGTATCTGTGATTTTTAACGATAGGCAAAAAGTGGGTTGTTTGGCCCTGGTAAATATCCAACCACTTGAGAATTGTACTTTTTCTACTCCCCCCCTAATTTTTGGATCTGAAGGCCACTTGCATCCTCAACATGCTTGTGGCATGCATATCCACCACACTTAAAACATGTGAGGATCAGTTAGAGGTCCCTTTCCTATAAAATTCCACCAAGCTATTATTAGGGGGTTGTACTAGTGGAATTTCCCAAACCTGGATTTTGGAGCTCATTTTTAGTGCGTGAAATAATTTTCTATTTATTATTATAGTTTTCAAATTTTTTTGCGCACATGAACTCTAAAATTTTCATTTTGTTGCGATCTTATATCTTTTTTTTTTACGAGGAAAAATGGGTGAGTGAAAACTCAAGTTCGGATCTGAAAAAATAAAAATTTGAAATGCACAAATGCTGAGAGAGATAATTCCAAAAAGTATCTGTGATTTTTATGGATAGGCAAAAAGTGGGTTGTTTGGCCCAGGTAAATAGCCAACCACTTGAGAATTGTGCTTTTTCTACTCCCCCCTAATTTTTGGATCTGAAGGCCACTTGCATCCACAACATGCTTGTGGCATGCATGTCCACCACACTTAAAACATGTGAGGATCAGTTAGTGGTCCCTTTCCTATAAAATTCGACCAAGCTATTATTACGGGGTTGTACTAGTGGAATTTCCCAAACAAGGCTTTTGGAGCACATTTTTAGTGCGTGAAATAATTTTCTATTTATTATTATAGTTTTCAAATTTTTTTGCACACACGAACTCTAAAATTTTCATTTTGTTGCGATCTCATATCTTTTTTGTCTACGAGGAAAAATGGGAGAGTGAAAACTCAAGTTCAGATCTGATAAAAAAAAATTTGAAATGCACAAATTCTGAGAGAGATAATTCCGAAAAGTATCTGTAATTTTTAAGGATAGGCAAAAAGTGGGTTGTTTGGCCCTGGTAAATATATTACCACTTGAGAATAGTACTTTTTCTACTCCCCCCTAATTTTTGGATCTGAAGACCACTTGCATCCTCAACATGCTTGTGCCATGCATATCCACCACACTTAAAACATGTGAGGATCAGTTAAAGGTCCCTTTCCTATAAAATTCCACCAAGCTATTATTAGGGGGTTGTACTAGTGGAATTTCCCAAACATGGATTTTGGAGCTCATTTTTAGTGCGTGGAATAATTTTCTATTTATTATTATAGTTTTCAGTTTTTTTTGCACACACTAACTCTAAAATTTTCATTTTGTTGCGACCTTATATCTTTTTTGTTTACGATGAAAAATGGGAGAGAGAAAACTCAAGTTCGGATCTGAAAAAAAAAAACTTTTGAAATGCCCAAATGCTGAGAGAGATAATTCCGAAAAGTATCTGTGATTTTTAAGGATGGGCAAAAAGTGGGTTGTTTGGCCCTGGTAAATATCCAACCACTTGAGAATTGTGCTTTTTCTACTCCCCCCTAATTTTTGGATCTGAAGGCCACTTGCATCCTCAACATGCTTGTGGCATGGATATCCACCAGACTTAAAACATGTGAGGATCAGTTAGAGGTCCCTTTTCTATAAAATTCCCCCAAGCTATTATTAGGGGGTTGTACTAGTGGAATTTCCCAAACATGGATTTTGGAGCTCATTTTTTGTGCGTGAAATAATTTTCTATTTATTATTATAGTTTTCAAATTTTTTTGCACACATGAACTCTATAATTTTGATTTTGTTGCGATCTTATATCTTCTTTGTTTACGAGGGAAAATGGGGGAGTGAAAACTCAAGTTTGGATCTAAAAAAGAAAAAATTTGTAATGCAAAAATGTTGAGAGAGATAATTTCGAGAAGTATCTGTGATTTTTAAGGATTGGCAAAAAGTGGGTTGTTTGGCCGTCGTAAATATCCAACCACTTGAGAATTTAACTTTTTATACTTCCCCCTAATTTTTGGATCCGAAGGCCACTTGCATCCTCAACATGCTTGTGGCATGCATATCGACCACAGTTAAAACATGTGAGGATCAGATAGAGGTCACTTTCCTATAAAATTCCACTAAGCTATTATTAGGGGGTTGTACTAGTGAAATTTCCCAAACATGGATTTTGGAGCTCATTTTTAGTGCGTGAAATAATTTTCTATTTATTATTATAGTTTTCAAATTTTTTTGCACACATGAACTCTAAAATTTTCATTTTGTTGCGATCTTATATCTTCTTTGTTTACGAGGGAAAATGGGAGAGTGAAAACTCAAGTTTGGTTTTGAAAAAAAAAAATTTGAAATGCACAAATACTTAGAGAGATAATTCCGAAAACAATCTGTGATTTTTAAGGATAGGCAAAAAGTGGGTTGTTTGGCCCTGGTAAATATCCAACCACTTGAGAATTGTACTTTTTCTTCTCCCCCCTAATTTTTGGATCTGAAGGCCACTTGCATCCTCAACATGCTTGTGGCATGCATATCCACCACACTTAAAACATGTGAGGATTAGTTAGAGGTCCCTTTCCTATAAAATTCCACCAAGCTATTATCAGGGGGTTGTACTAGTGGAATTTCCCAAACATGGATTTTGGAGCTCATTTTTAGTGCGTGAAATAATTTTCTATTTATTATTGTAGTTTTCAAATTTGTTTGCACACATGAACTCTAAAATTTTCATTTTGTTGCGATCTTATATCTTTTTTGTTTACGAGGAAAAATGGGAGAGTGAAAACTCAAGTTTGGATCTGAAAAAAAAAAAATTTGAAATGCACAAATGCTGAGAGAGATAATTCCGAAAAGTATCTGTGATTTTTAAGGATAGGCAAAAAGTGGGTTGTTTGGCCCTGGTAAATATCCAACCACTTGAGAATTGTACTTTTTCTACTCCCCCCTAATTTTTGGATCTGAAGGCCACTTGCATCCTCAACATGCTTGTGGCATGCATATCCACCACACTTAAAACATGTGAGGATCAGTTAGAGGTTCCTTTACTATAAAATTCCACCAAGCTATTATTAGGGGGTTGTACAAGTGGAATTTCCCAAACATGGATTTTGGAGGTCATTTTTAGTGCGTGAAATAATTTTCTATTTATTATTATAGTTTTCACATTTTTTTGCAAACATGAACTCTAAAATTTTCATTTTGTTGCGATCTTATATCTTTTTTGTTTATGAGGAAAAATGGGAGAGTGAAAACTCATGTTTGGATCTGAAAAAAAAAAATTTGAAATGCATAAATGCTGAGAGAGATAATTCCAAAAAGTATCTGTGATTTTTAAGGATAGGCAAAAAGTGGGTTGTTTGGCCCTGGTAAATATCCAACCACTTGAGAATTGTACTTTTTCTACTCCCCCCTAATTTTTGGATCTGAAGGCCACTTGCATCCTCAACATGCTTGTGGCATTCATATCCACCACACTTAAAACATGTGAGGATCAGTTAGAGGTCCCTTTCCCATAAAATTCCAACAAGCTATTATTACGGGGTTGTACTAGTGGAATTTCCCAAACATGGATTTTGGAGCTCATTTTTTGCGCGTGAAATAATTTTCTTTTTATTATTATAGTTTTCAAATTTTTTTGCACACATGAACTCTAAAATTTTCATTTTGTTGCAATCATATATGTTTTTTGTTCACGAGGAAAAATGGGAGAGTGAAAACTCAAGTTCGGATCTGAAAAAAAAAAAATTTTGAAATCCACAAATGCTGAGAGAGATAATTCCGAAAAGTATCTGTGATTTTTAAGGATAGACAAAAAGTGGGCTGTTTGGCCCTGGTAAATATCCAACCACTTGAGAATTGTGCTTTTTCTACTCCCCCCTAATTTTTGGATCTGAAGGCCACTTGCATCCTCAACATGCTTGTGGCATGCATATCCACCACACTTAAAACATGTGAGGATCAGTTAGAGGTCCCTTTCCTATAAAATTCCACCAAGCAATTATTAGGGGGTTGTACTAGAGGAATTTCCCAAACATGGATTTTGGAGCTCATTTTTAGTGCGTGAAATAATTTTCTATTTATTATTATAGTTTTCAAATTTTTTTCACACATGAACTCTAAAATTTTCATTTTGTTGCGATCTTATATGTTTTTTTTTTTACGAGGAAAAATGGGAGAGTGAAAACTCAAGTTCGGATCTGAAAAAAAAAAATTTGAAATGCACAAATGCTGAGAGAGATTTTTCCGAAAAGTATCTGTGATTTTTAAGGATAGGCAAAAAGTGGGTTGTTTGGCCCTGGTAAATATCCAACCACTTGAGAATTGTGCTTTTTCTACTCTCCCCTAATTTTTGGATCTGAAGGCCACTTGCATCCTCAACATCCTTGCGGCATGCATATCCACCACACTTAAAACATGTGAGGATCAGTTTGAGGTCCCTTTCCTATAAAATTCCACCAAGCTATTATTAGGGGGTTGTACTAGTGGAATTTCCCAAACACGGATTTTGGAGCTCATTTTTTGTGCGTGAAATAATTTTATATTTATTATTATAGTTTTCAAATTTTTTTGCACACATGAACTCTAAAATTTTCATTTTGTTGCGATCTTATATCGTTTTTGTTGTCGAGGAAAAATGGGAGAGTGAAAACTCAAGTTCGGATCTGAAAAAAAAAATTTGAAATGCACAAATGCTGAGAGAGATAATTCCGAAAAGTATCTGTGATTTTTAAGGATAGGCAAAAAGTGGGTTGTTTGGCCCTGGTAAATATCCAACCACTTGAGAATTGTGCTTTTTCTACTCCCCCCTAATTTTTGGATCTGAAGGCCGCTTGCATCCTCAACATTCCTGTGGCATGCATATCCACCACACTTCAAACATGTGAGAATGAGTTTGAGGTCCCTTTCCTATAAAATTCCACCAAGCTATTATTAGGGGGTTGTACTAGTGGAATTTCCCAAACAATGATTTTGGAGCTCATTTTTAGTGCGTGAAATAATTTTCTATTTATTATTATAGTTTTAGAATTTTTTTGCACATACGAACTCTAAAATTTTCATTTTGTTGCGATCTTATATCTTTTTTGTCTTCGAGGAAAAATGAGAGAGTGAAAACACTAGTTCGGATCTGAAAAAAAAAAATTTGTAATGCACAAATGCTGAGAGAGATAATTCCGAAAAGTATCTGTGATTTTTAAGGATAGGCAAAAAGTGGGTTGTTTGGCCCTGGTAAATATATTACCACTTGAGAATTGTGCTTTTTCTACTCCCCCCTAATTTTTGGTTCTGAAGACCACTTGCATCCTCAACATGCTTGTGGCATGCATATCCACCACACTTAAAACATGTGAGGATCAGTTAGAGGTCCCTTTCCTATAAAATTCCACCAAGCTATTATTAGGGGGTTGTACTAGTGGAATTTCCCAAACATGGATTTTGGAGCTCATTTTTAGTGCGTGAAATAATTTTCTATTTATTATTATAGTTTTCAAATTTTTTCGCACACACGAACTCTAAAATTTTCATTTTGTTGAGATCTGATATCTTTTTTGTTTACGAGGAATAATGGGAGAGTGAAAACTCAAGTTCGGATCTGAAAAAAAAAATTTGAAATGCACAAATGCTGAGAGAGATAATTCCGAAAAGTATCTGTGATTTTTAAGGATAGGCAAAAAGTGGGTTGTTTGCCCCAGGTAAATATCCAACCACTTGAGAATTGTGCTTTTTCTACTCCCCCCTAATTTTTGGATCTGAAGGCCACTTGCATCCTCAACATGCTTGTGGCATGCATATCCACCACACTTCAAACATGTGAGGATGAGTTAGAAGTCCCTTTCCTATAAAATTCCACCAAGCTATTATTAGGGGGTTGTACTAGTGGAATTTCCCAAACAATGATTTTGGAGCTCATTTTTAGTGCGTGAAATAATTTTCTATTTATTATTATAGTTTTAGAAATTTTTTGCACACACGAACTCAAAAATTTTCATTTTGTTGCGATCTTATCTCTTTTTTGTTTACGAGGAAAAATGGGAGAGTGAAAACTCAAGTTCGGATCTGAAAAAAAAAAAATTGAAATGCACAAATGCTGAGAGAGATAATTCCGAAAAGTATCTGTGATTTTTTGGGATAGGCAAAAAGTGGGTAGTTTGGCTCTGGTAAATATATTACCACTTGAGAATTGTGCTTTTTCTACTCCCCCCTAATTTTTGGATCTGAAGGCCACTTGCATCCTCAACATGCTTGTCGCATGCATATCCACCACACTTAAAACATGTGAGGATCAGTTAGAGGTCCCTTTCCTATAAAATTCCACCAAGCTATTCTTAGGGGGTTGTACTAGTGGAATTTCCCAAACATGGATTTTGGAGATCATTTTTTGTCCATAAAATAATTTTCTATTTATTATTATAGTATTCAAATTTTTTTGCACACATGAACTCTAAAATTTTCATTTTGTTGCGATCTTATATCTTTTTTGTTTACGAGAAAAATGGGAGAGTGAAAACTCAAGTTTGGATCTGAAAAAAAAAATTTGAAATACACAAATGCTGAGAGAGATAATTCCGAAAAGTATCTGTGATTTTTAAGGATTGGCAAAAAGTAGGTTCTTTGGCCCTGGTAAACATCCAACCACTTGAGAATTGTGTTTTTTCTACTCCCCCCTAATTTTTGGATCTGAAGGCCACTTGCATCCTCAACATGCTTGTGGCATGCATATCCACCACACTTAAAACATGTGAGGATCAGTTAGAGGTCCCTTTCCGATAAAAATCCACCAGGCTATTATTTGGGGGTTGTACTAGTGGAATTTCCCAAACATGGATTTTGGAGCTCATTTTTAGTGCGTGAAATAATTTTCTACTTATTATTATAGTTTTCAAATTTTTTTGCACACACGAACTCTCAAATTTTCATTTTGTTGCGATCTTATATCTTTTTTGTTTACGAGGAAAAATGGGAGAGTGAAAACTCAAGTTCGGATCTGAAAAAAAAAAATTTGAAATGCACAAATGCTGAGAGAGATAATTCCGAAAAGTATCTGTGATTTTTAAGGATAGGCAAAAAGTGGGTTGTTTGGCCCTGGTAAATATCCAACCACTTGAGAATTGTACTTTTTCTACTCCCCCCTAATTTTTGGATCTGAAGGCCACTTGCATCCTCAACATGCTTGTGGCATGCATATCCACCACACTTAAAACATGTGAGGATCAGTTAGAGGTTCCTTTACTATAAAATTCCACCAAGCTATTATTAGGGGGTTGTACAAGTGGAATTTCCCAAACATGGATTTTGGAGGTCATTTTTAGTGCGTGAAATAATTTTCTATTTATTATTATAGTTTTCACATTTTTTTGCAAACATGAACTCTAAAATTTTCATTTTGTTGCGATCTTATATCTTTTTTGTTTATGAGGAAAAATGGGAGAGTGAAAACTCATGTTTGGATCTGAAAAAAAAAAATTTGAAATGCATAAATGCTGAGAGAGATAATTCCAAAAAGTATCTGTGATTTTTAAGGATAGGCAAAAAGTGGGTTGTTTGGCCCTGGTAAATATCCAACCACTTGAGAATTGTACTTTTTCTACTCCCCCCTAATTTTTGGATCTGAAGGCCACTTGCATCCTCAACATGCTTGTGGCATTCATATCCACCACACTTAAAACATGTGAGGATCAGTTAGAGGTCCCTTTCCCATAAAATTCCAACAAGCTATTATTACGGGGTTGTACTAGTGGAATTTCCCAAACATGGATTTTGGAGCTCATTTTTTGCGCGTGAAATAATTTTCTTTTTATTATTATAGTTTTCAAATTTTTTTGCACACATGAACTCTAAAATTTTCATTTTGTTGCAATCATATATGTTTTTTGTTCACGAGGAAAAATGGGAGAGTGAAAACTCAAGTTCGGATCTGAAAAAAAAAAAATTTTGAAATCCACAAATGCTGAGAGAGATAATTCCGAAAAGTATCTGTGATTTTTAAGGATAGACAAAAAGTGGGCTGTTTGGCCCTGGTAAATATCCAACCACTTGAGAATTGTGCTTTTTCTACTCCCCCCTAATTTTTGGATCTGAAGGCCACTTGCATCCTCAACATGCTTGTGGCATGCATATCCACCACACTTAAAACATGTGAGGATCAGTTAGAGGTCCCTTTCCTATAAAATTCCACCAAGCAATTATTAGGGGGTTGTACTAGAGGAATTTCCCAAACATGGATTTTGGAGCTCATTTTTAGTGCGTGAAATAATTTTCTATTTATTATTATAGTTTTCAAATTTTTTTCACACATGAACTCTAAAATTTTCATTTTGTTGCGATCTTATATGTTTTTTTTTTTACGAGGAAAAATGGGAGAGTGAAAACTCAAGTTCGGATCTGAAAAAAAAAAATTTGAAATGCACAAATGCTGAGAGAGATTTTTCCGAAAAGTATCTGTGATTTTTAAGGATAGGCAAAAAGTGGGTTGTTTGGCCCTGGTAAATATCCAACCACTTGAGAATTGTGCTTTTTCTACTCTCCCCTAATTTTTGGATCTGAAGGCCACTTGCATCCTCAACATCCTTGCGGCATGCATATCCACCACACTTAAAACATGTGAGGATCAGTTTGAGGTCCCTTTCCTATAAAATTCCACCAAGCTATTATTAGGGGGTTGTACTAGTGGAATTTCCCAAACACGGATTTTGGAGCTCATTTTTTGTGCGTGAAATAATTTTATATTTATTATTATAGTTTTCAAATTTTTTTGCACACATGAACTCTAAAATTTTCATTTTGTTGCGATCTTATATCGTTTTTGTTGTCGAGGAAAAATGGGAGAGTGAAAACTCAAGTTCGGATCTGAAAAAAAAAATTTGAAATGCACAAATGCTGAGAGAGATAATTCCGAAAAGTATCTGTGATTTTTAAGGATAGGCAAAAAGTGGGTTGTTTGGCCCTGGTAAATATCCAACCACTTGAGAATTGTGCTTTTTCTACTCCCCCCTAATTTTTGGATCTGAAGGCCGCTTGCATCCTCAACATTCCTGTGGCATGCATATCCACCACACTTCAAACATGTGAGAATGAGTTTGAGGTCCCTTTCCTATAAAATTCCACCAAGCTATTATTAGGGGGTTGTACTAGTGGAATTTCCCAAACAATGATTTTGGAGCTCATTTTTAGTGCGTGAAATAATTTTCTATTTATTATTATAGTTTTAGAATTTTTTTGCACATACGAACTCTAAAATTTTCATTTTGTTGCGATCTTATATCTTTTTTGTCTTCGAGGAAAAATGAGAGAGTGAAAACACTAGTTCGGATCTGAAAAAAAAAAATTTGTAATGCACAAATGCTGAGAGAGATAATTCCGAAAAGTATCTGTGATTTTTAAGGATAGGCAAAAAGTGGGTTGTTTGGCCCTGGTAAATATATTACCACTTGAGAATTGTGCTTTTTCTACTCCCCCCTAATTTTTGGTTCTGAAGACCACTTGCATCCTCAACATGCTTGTGGCATGCATATCCACCACACTTAAAACATGTGAGGATCAGTTAGAGGTCCCTTTCCTATAAAATTCCACCAAGCTATTATTAGGGGGTTGTACTAGTGGAATTTCCCAAACATGGATTTTGGAGCTCATTTTTAGTGCGTGAAATAATTTTCTATTTATTATTATAGTTTTCAAATTTTTTCGCACACACGAACTCTAAAATTTTCATTTTGTTGAGATCTGATATCTTTTTTGTTTACGAGGAATAATGGGAGAGTGAAAACTCAAGTTCGGATCTGAAAAAAAAAATTTGAAATGCACAAATGCTGAGAGAGATAATTCCGAAAAGTATCTGTGATTTTTAAGGATAGGCAAAAAGTGGGTTGTTTGCCCCAGGTAAATATCCAACCACTTGAGAATTGTGCTTTTTCTACTCCCCCCTAATTTTTGGATCTGAAGGCCACTTGCATCCTCAACATGCTTGTGGCATGCATATCCACCACACTTCAAACATGTGAGGATGAGTTAGAAGTCCCTTTCCTATAAAATTCCACCAAGCTATTATTAGGGGGTTGTACTAGTGGAATTTCCCAAACAATGATTTTGGAGCTCATTTTTAGTGCGTGAAATAATTTTCTATTTATTATTATAGTTTTAGAAATTTTTTGCACACACGAACTCAAAAATTTTCATTTTGTTGCGATCTTATCTCTTTTTTGTTTACGAGGAAAAATGGGAGAGTGAAAACTCAAGTTCGGATCTGAAAAAAAAAAAATTGAAATGCACAAATGCTGAGAGAGATAATTCCGAAAAGTATCTGTGATTTTTTGGGATAGGCAAAAAGTGGGTAGTTTGGCTCTGGTAAATATATTACCACTTGAGAATTGTGCTTTTTCTACTCCCCCCTAATTTTTGGATCTGAAGGCCACTTGCATCCTCAACATGCTTGTCGCATGCATATCCACCACACTTAAAACATGTGAGGATCAGTTAGAGGTCCCTTTCCTATAAAATTCCACCAAGCTATTCTTAGGGGGTTGTACTAGTGGAATTTCCCAAACATGGATTTTGGAGATCATTTTTTGTCCATAAAATAATTTTCTATTTATTATTATAGTATTCAAATTTTTTTGCACACATGAACTCTAAAATTTTCATTTTGTTGCGATCTTATATCTTTTTTGTTTACGAGAAAAATGGGAGAGTGAAAACTCAAGTTTGGATCTGAAAAAAAAAATTTGAAATACACAAATGCTGAGAGAGATAATTCCGAAAAGTATCTGTGATTTTTAAGGATTGGCAAAAAGTAGGTTCTTTGGCCCTGGTAAACATCCAACCACTTGAGAATTGTGTTTTTTCTACTCCCCCCTAATTTTTGGATCTGAAGGCCACTTGCATCCTCAACATGCTTGTGGCATGCATATCCACCACACTTAAAACATGTGAGGATCAGTTAGAGGTCCCTTTCCGATAAAAATCCACCAGGCTATTATTTGGGGGTTGTACTAGTGGAATTTCCCAAACATGGATTTTGGAGCTCATTTTTAGTGCGTGAAATAATTTTCTACTTATTATTATAGTTTTCAAATTTTTTTGCACACACGAACTCTCAAATTTTCATTTTGTTGCGATCTTATATCTTTTTTGTTTACGAGGAAAAATGGGAGAGTGAAAACTCAAGTTCGGATCTGAAAAAAAAAAATTTGAAATGCACAAATGCTGAGAGAGATAATTCCGAAAAGTATCTGTGATTTTTAAGGATAGGCAAAAAGTGGGTTGTTTGGCCCTGGTAAATATACAACCACTTGAGAATTGTGCTTTTTCTACTCCCCCTAATTTTTGGATCTGAGGGCCACTTGCATCCTCAACATCCTTGTGGCATGCATATCCACCACACTTAAAACATGTGAGGATCAGTTAGAGGTCCCTTTCCTATAAAATTCCACCAAGCTATTATTAAGGGGTTGTACTAGTGGAATTTCCCAAACACGGATTTTGGAGCTCATTTTTTGTGCGTGAAATAATTTTATATTTATTATTATAGTTTTCAAATTTTTTTGCACACATGAACTCTAAAATTTTCATTTTGTTGCGATCTTATATCGTTTTTGTTGTCGAGGAAAAATGGGAGAGTGAAAACTCAAGTTCGGATCTGAAAAAAAAAAATTTCAAATGCAAAAATGCTGAGAGAGATAATTCTTAAAAGTATCTGTGATTTTTAAGGATAGGCAAAAAGTGGGTTGTTTGGCCCTGGTAAATATCCAACCACTTGAGAATTGTACTTTTTCTACTCCCCCCCTAATTTTTGGATCTGAAGGCCACTTGCATCCTCAACATGCTTGTGGCATGCATATCCACCACACTTAAAACATGTGAGGATCAGTTAGAGGTCCCTTTCCTATAAAATTCCACCAAGCTATTATTAGGGGGTTGTACTAGTGGAATTTCCCAAACCTGGATTTTGGAGCTCATTTTTAGTGCGTGAAATAATTTTCTATTTATTATTATAGTTTTCAAATTTTTTTGCGCACATGAACTCTAAAATTTTCATTTTGTTGCGATCTTATATCTTTTTTTTTTACGAGGAAAAATGGGTGAGTGAAAACTCAAGTTCGGATCTGAAAAAATAAAAATTTGAAATGCACAAATGCTGAGAGAGATAATTCCAAAAAGTATCTGTGATTTTTATGGATAGGCAAAAAGTGGGTTGTTTGGCCCAGGTAAATAGCCAACCACTTGAGAATTGTGCTTTTTCTACTCCCCCCTAATTTTTGGATCTGAAGGCCACTTGCATCCACAACATGCTTGTGGCATGCATGTCCACCACACTTAAAACATGTGAGGATCAGTTAGTGGTCCCTTTCCTATAAAATTCGACCAAGCTATTATTACGGGGTTGTACTAGTGGAATTTCCCAAACAAGGCTTTTGGAGCACATTTTTAGTGCGTGAAATAATTTTCTATTTATTATTATAGTTTTCAAATTTTTTTGCACACACGAACTCTAAAATTTTCATTTTGTTGCGATCTCATATCTTTTTTGTCTACGAGGAAAAATGGGAGAGTGAAAACTCAAGTTCAGATCTGATAAAAAAAAATTTGAAATGCACAAATTCTGAGAGAGATAATTCCGAAAAGTATCTGTAATTTTTAAGGATAGGCAAAAAGTGGGTTGTTTGGCCCTGGTAAATATATTACCACTTGAGAATAGTACTTTTTCTACTCCCCCCTAATTTTTGGATCTGAAGACCACTTGCATCCTCAACATGCTTGTGCCATGCATATCCACCACACTTAAAACATGTGAGGATCAGTTAAAGGTCCCTTTCCTATAAAATTCCACCAAGCTATTATTAGGGGGTTGTACTAGTGGAATTTCCCAAACATGGATTTTGGAGCTCATTTTTAGTGCGTGGAATAATTTTCTATTTATTATTATAGTTTTCAGTTTTTTTTGCACACACTAACTCTAAAATTTTCATTTTGTTGCGACCTTATATCTTTTTTGTTTACGATGAAAAATGGGAGAGAGAAAACTCAAGTTCGGATCTGAAAAAAAAAAACTTTTGAAATGCCCAAATGCTGAGAGAGATAATTCCGAAAAGTATCTGTGATTTTTAAGGATGGGCAAAAAGTGGGTTGTTTGGCCCTGGTAAATATCCAACCACTTGAGAATTGTGCTTTTTCTACTCCCCCCTAATTTTTGGATCTGAAGGCCACTTGCATCCTCAACATGCTTGTGGCATGGATATCCACCAGACTTAAAACATGTGAGGATCAGTTAGAGGTCCCTTTTCTATAAAATTCCCCCAAGCTATTATTAGGGGGTTGTACTAGTGGAATTTCCCAAACATGGATTTTGGAGCTCATTTTTTGTGCGTGAAATAATTTTCTATTTATTATTATAGTTTTCAAATTTTTTTGCACACATGAACTCTATAATTTTGATTTTGTTGCGATCTTATATCTTCTTTGTTTACGAGGGAAAATGGGGGAGTGAAAACTCAAGTTTGGATCTAAAAAAGAAAAAATTTGTAATGCAAAAATGTTGAGAGAGATAATTTCGAGAAGTATCTGTGATTTTTAAGGATTGGCAAAAAGTGGGTTGTTTGGCCGTCGTAAATATCCAACCACTTGAGAATTTAACTTTTTATACTTCCCCCTAATTTTTGGATCCGAAGGCCACTTGCATCCTCAACATGCTTGTGGCATGCATATCGACCACAGTTAAAACATGTGAGGATCAGATAGAGGTCACTTTCCTATAAAATTCCACTAAGCTATTATTAGGGGGTTGTACTAGTGAAATTTCCCAAACATGGATTTTGGAGCTCATTTTTAGTGCGTGAAATAATTTTCTATTTATTATTATAGTTTTCAAATTTTTTTGCACACATGAACTCTAAAATTTTCATTTTGTTGCGATCTTATATCTTCTTTGTTTACGAGGGAAAATGGGAGAGTGAAAACTCAAGTTTGGTTTTGAAAAAAAAAAATTTGAAATGCACAAATACTTAGAGAGATAATTCCGAAAACAATCTGTGATTTTTAAGGATAGGCAAAAAGTGGGTTGTTTGGCCCTGGTAAATATCCAACCACTTGAGAATTGTACTTTTTCTTCTCCCCCCTAATTTTTGGATCTGAAGGCCACTTGCATCCTCAACATGCTTGTGGCATGCATATCCACCACACTTAAAACATGTGAGGATTAGTTAGAGGTCCCTTTCCTATAAAATTCCACCAAGCTATTATCAGGGGGTTGTACTAGTGGAATTTCCCAAACATGGATTTTGGAGCTCATTTTTAGTGCGTGAAATAATTTTCTATTTATTATTGTAGTTTTCAAATTTGTTTGCACACATGAACTCTAAAATTTTCATTTTGTTGCGATCTTATATCTTTTTTGTTTACGAGGAAAAATGGGAGAGTGAAAACTCAAGTTTGGATCTGAAAAAAAAAAAATTTGAAATGCACAAATGCTGAGAGAGATAATTCCGAAAAGTATCTGTGATTTTTAAGGATAGGCAAAAAGTGGGTTGTTTGGCCCTGGTAAATATCCAACCACTTGAGAATTGTACTTTTTCTACTCCCCCCTAATTTTTGGATCTGAAGGCCACTTGCATCCTCAACATGCTTGTGGCATGCATATCCACCACACTTAAAACATGTGAGGATCAGTTAGAGGTTCCTTTACTATAAAATTCCACCAAGCTATTATTAGGGGGTTGTACAAGTGGAATTTCCCAAACATGGATTTTGGAGGTCATTTTTAGTGCGTGAAATAATTTTCTATTTATTATTATAGTTTTCACATTTTTTTGCAAACATGAACTCTAAAATTTTCATTTTGTTGCGATCTTATATCTTTTTTGTTTATGAGGAAAAATGGGAGAGTGAAAACTCATGTTTGGATCTGAAAAAAAAAAATTTGAAATGCATAAATGCTGAGAGAGATAATTCCAAAAAGTATCTGTGATTTTTAAGGATAGGCAAAAAGTGGGTTGTTTGGCCCTGGTAAATATCCAACCACTTGAGAATTGTACTTTTTCTACTCCCCCCTAATTTTTGGATCTGAAGGCCACTTGCATCCTCAACATGCTTGTGGCATTCATATCCACCACACTTAAAACATGTGAGGATCAGTTAGAGGTCCCTTTCCCATAAAATTCCAACAAGCTATTATTACGGGGTTGTACTAGTGGAATTTCCCAAACATGGATTTTGGAGCTCATTTTTTGCGCGTGAAATAATTTTCTTTTTATTATTATAGTTTTCAAATTTTTTTGCACACATGAACTCTAAAATTTTCATTTTGTTGCAATCATATATGTTTTTTGTTCACGAGGAAAAATGGGAGAGTGAAAACTCAAGTTCGGATCTGAAAAAAAAAAAATTTTGAAATCCACAAATGCTGAGAGAGATAATTCCGAAAAGTATCTGTGATTTTTAAGGATAGACAAAAAGTGGGCTGTTTGGCCCTGGTAAATATCCAACCACTTGAGAATTGTGCTTTTTCTACTCCCCCCTAATTTTTGGATCTGAAGGCCACTTGCATCCTCAACATGCTTGTGGCATGCATATCCACCACACTTAAAACATGTGAGGATCAGTTAGAGGTCCCTTTCCTATAAAATTCCACCAAGCAATTATTAGGGGGTTGTACTAGAGGAATTTCCCAAACATGGATTTTGGAGCTCATTTTTAGTGCGTGAAATAATTTTCTATTTATTATTATAGTTTTCAAATTTTTTTCACACATGAACTCTAAAATTTTCATTTTGTTGCGATCTTATATGTTTTTTTTTTTACGAGGAAAAATGGGAGAGTGAAAACTCAAGTTCGGATCTGAAAAAAAAAAATTTGAAATGCACAAATGCTGAGAGAGATTTTTCCGAAAAGTATCTGTGATTTTTAAGGATAGGCAAAAAGTGGGTTGTTTGGCCCTGGTAAATATCCAACCACTTGAGAATTGTGCTTTTTCTACTCTCCCCTAATTTTTGGATCTGAAGGCCACTTGCATCCTCAACATCCTTGCGGCATGCATATCCACCACACTTAAAACATGTGAGGATCAGTTTGAGGTCCCTTTCCTATAAAATTCCACCAAGCTATTATTAGGGGGTTGTACTAGTGGAATTTCCCAAACACGGATTTTGGAGCTCATTTTTTGTGCGTGAAATAATTTTATATTTATTATTATAGTTTTCAAATTTTTTTGCACACATGAACTCTAAAATTTTCATTTTGTTGCGATCTTATATCGTTTTTGTTGTCGAGGAAAAATGGGAGAGTGAAAACTCAAGTTCGGATCTGAAAAAAAAAATTTGAAATGCACAAATGCTGAGAGAGATAATTCCGAAAAGTATCTGTGATTTTTAAGGATAGGCAAAAAGTGGGTTGTTTGGCCCTGGTAAATATCCAACCACTTGAGAATTGTGCTTTTTCTACTCCCCCCTAATTTTTGGATCTGAAGGCCGCTTGCATCCTCAACATTCCTGTGGCATGCATATCCACCACACTTCAAACATGTGAGAATGAGTTTGAGGTCCCTTTCCTATAAAATTCCACCAAGCTATTATTAGGGGGTTGTACTAGTGGAATTTCCCAAACAATGATTTTGGAGCTCATTTTTAGTGCGTGAAATAATTTTCTATTTATTATTATAGTTTTAGAATTTTTTTGCACATACGAACTCTAAAATTTTCATTTTGTTGCGATCTTATATCTTTTTTGTCTTCGAGGAAAAATGAGAGAGTGAAAACACTAGTTCGGATCTGAAAAAAAAAAATTTGTAATGCACAAATGCTGAGAGAGATAATTCCGAAAAGTATCTGTGATTTTTAAGGATAGGCAAAAAGTGGGTTGTTTGGCCCTGGTAAATATATTACCACTTGAGAATTGTGCTTTTTCTACTCCCCCCTAATTTTTGGTTCTGAAGACCACTTGCATCCTCAACATGCTTGTGGCATGCATATCCACCACACTTAAAACATGTGAGGATCAGTTAGAGGTCCCTTTCCTATAAAATTCCACCAAGCTATTATTAGGGGGTTGTACTAGTGGAATTTCCCATACATGGATTTTGGAGCTCATTTTTAGTGCGTGAAATAATTTTCTATTTATTATTATAGTTTTCAAATTTTTTCGCACACACGAACTCTAAAATTTTCATTTTGTTGAGATCTGATATCTTTTTTGTTTACGAGGAATAATGGGAGAGTGAAAACTCAAGTTCGGATCTGAAAAAAAAAATTTGAAATGCACAAATGCTGAGAGAGATAATTCCGAAAAGTATCTGTGATTTTTAAGGATAGGCAAAAAGTGGGTTGTTTGCCCCAGGTAAATATCCAACCACTTGAGAATTGTGCTTTTTCTACTCCCCCCTAATTTTTGGATCTGAAGGCCACTTGCATCCTCAACATGCTTGTGGCATGCATATCCACCACACTTCAAACATGTGAGGATGAGTTAGAGGTCCCTTTCCTATAAAATTCCACCAAGCTATTATTAGGGGGTTGTACTAGTGGAATTTCCCAAACAATGATTTTGGAGCTCATTTTTAGTGCGTGAAATAATTTTCTATTTATTATTATAGTTTTAGAAATTTTTTGCACACACGAACTCAAAAATTTTCATTTTGTTGCGATCTTATCTCTTTTTTGTTTACGAGGAAAAATGGGAGAGTGAAAACTCAAGTTCGGATCTGAAAAAAAAAAAATTTGAAATGCACAAATGCTGAGAGAGATAATTCCGAAAAGTATCTGTGATTTTTTGGGATAGGCAAAAAGTGGGTAGTTTGGCTCTGGTAAATATATTACCACTTGAGAATTGTGCTTTTTCTACTCCCCCCTAATTTTTGGATCTGAAGGCCACTTGCATCCTCAACATGCTTGTCGCATGCATATCCACCACACTTAAAACATGTGAGGATCAGTTAGAGGTCCCTTTCCTATAAAATTCCACCAAGCTATTCTTAGGGGGTTGTACTAGTGGAATTTCCCAAACATGGATTTTGGAGATCATTTTTTGTCCATAAAATAATTTTCTATTTATTATTATAGTATTCAAATTTTTTTGCGCACATGAACTCTAAAATTTTCATTTTGTTGCGATCTTATATCTTTTTTGTTTACGAGAAAAATGGGAGAGTGAAAACTCAAGTTTGGATCTGAAAAAAAAAATTTGAAATACACAAATGCTGAGAGAGATAATTCCGAAAAGTATCTGTGATTTTTAAGGATTGGCAAAAAGTAGGTTCTTTGGCCCTGGTAAACATCCAACCACTTGAGAATTGTGTTTTTTCTACTCCCCCCTAATTTTTGGATCTGAAGGCCACTTGCATCCTCAACATGCTTGTGGCATGCATATCCACCACACTTAAAACATGTGAGGATCAGTTAGAGGTCCCTTTCCGATAAAAATCCACCAGGCTATTATTTGGGGGTTGTACTAGTGGAATTTCCCAAACATGGATTTTGGAGCTCATTTTTAGTGCGTGAAATAATTTTCTACTTATTATTATAGTTTTCAAATTTTTTTGCACACACGAACTCTCAAATTTTCATTTTGTTGCGATCTTATATCTTTTTTGTTTACGAGGAAAAATGGGAGAGTGAAAACTCAAGTTCGGATCTGAAAAAAAAAAATTTGAAATGCACAAATGCTGAGAGAGATAATTCCGAAAAGTATCTGTGATTTTTAAGGATAGGCAAAAAGTGGGTTGTTTGGCCCTGGTAAATATACAACCACTTGAGAATTGTGCTTTTTCTACTCCCCCTAATTTTTGGATCTGAGGGCCACTTGCATCCTCAACATCCTTGTGGCATGCATATCCACCACACTTAAAACATGTGAGGATCAGTTAGAGGTCCCTTTCCTATAAAATTCCACCAAGCTATTATTAAGGGGTTGTACTAGTGGAATTTCCCAAACACGGATTTTGGAGCTCATTTTTTGTGCGTGAAATAATTTTATATTTATTATTATAGTTTTCAAATTTTTTTGCACACATGAACTCTAAAATTTTCATTTTGTTGCGATCTTATATCGTTTTTGTTGTCGAGGAAAAATGGGAGAGTGAAAACTCAAGTTCGGATCTGAAAAAAAAAAATTTCAAATGCAAAAATGCTGAGAGAGATAATTCTTAAAAGTATCTGTGATTTTTAACGATAGGCAAAAAGTGGGTTGTTTGGCCCTGGTAAATATCCAACCACTTGAGAATTGTACTTTTTCTACTCCCCCCCTAATTTTTGGATCTGAAGGCCACTTGCATCCTCAACATGCTTGTGGCATGCATATCCACCACACTTAAAACATGTGAGGATCAGTTAGAGGTCCCTTTCCTATAAAATTCCACCAAGCTATTATTAGGGGGTTGTACTAGTGGAATTTCCCAAACCTGGATTTTGGAGCTCATTTTTAGTGCGTGAAATAATTTTCTATTTATTATTATAGTTTTCAAATTTTTTTGCGCACATGAACTCTAAAATTTTCATTTTGTTGCGATCTTATATCTTTTTTTTTTACGAGGAAAAATGGGTGAGTGAAAACTCAAGTTCGGATCTGAAAAAATAAAAATTTGAAATGCACAAATGCTGAGAGAGATAATTCCAAAAAGTATCTGTGATTTTTATGGATAGGCAAAAAGTGGGTTGTTTGGCCCAGGTAAATAGCCAACCACTTGAGAATTGTGCTTTTTCTACTCCCCCCTAATTTTTGGATCTGAAGGCCACTTGCATCCACAACATGCTTGTGGCATGCATGTCCACCACACTTAAAACATGTGAGGATCAGTTAGTGGTCCCTTTCCTATAAAATTCGACCAAGCTATTATTACGGGGTTGTACTAGTGGAATTTCCCAAACAAGGCTTTTGGAGCACATTTTTAGTGCGTGAAATAATTTTCTATTTATTATTATAGTTTTCAAATTTTTTTGCACACACGAACTCTAAAATTTTCATTTTGTTGCGATCTCATATCTTTTTTGTCTACGAGAAAAAATGGGAGAGTGAAAACTCAAGTTCAGATCTGATAAAAAAAAATTTGAAATGCACAAATTCTGAGAGAGATAATTCCGAAAAGTATCTGTAATTTTTAAGGATAGGCAAAAAGTGGGTTGTTTGGCCCTGGTAAATATATTACCACTTGAGAATAGTACTTTTTCTACTCCCCCCTAATTTTTGGATCTGAAGACCACTTGCATCCTCAACATGCTTGTGCCATGCATATCCACCACACTTAAAACATGTGAGGATCAGTTAAAGGTCCCTTTCCTATAAAATTCCACCAAGCTATTATTAGGGGGTTGTACTAGTGGAATTTCCCAAACATGGATTTTGGAGCTCATTTTTAGTGCGTGGAATAATTTTCTATTTATTATTATAGTTTTCAGTTTTTTTTGCACACACTAACTCTAAAATTTTCATTTTGTTGCGACCTTATATCTTTTTTGTTTACGATGAAAAATGGGAGAGAGAAAACTCAAGTTCGGATCTGAAAAAAAAAAACTTTTGAAATGCCCAAATGCTGAGAGAGATAATTCCGAAAAGTATCTGTGATTTTTAAGGATGGGCAAAAAGTGGGTTGTTTGGCCCTGGTAAATATCCAACCACTTGAGAATTGTGCTTTTTCTACTCCCCCCTAATTTTTGGATCTGAAGGCCACTTGCATCCTCAACATGCTTGTGGCATGGATATCCACCAGACTTAAAACATGTGAGGATCAGTTAGAGGTCCCTTTTCTATAAAATTCCCCCAAGCTATTATTAGGGGGTTGTACTAGTGGAATTTCCCAAACATGGATTTTGGAGCTCATTTTTTGTGCGTGAAATAATTTTCTATTTATTATTATAGTTTTCAAATTTTTTTGCACACATGAACTCTATAATTTTGATTTTGTTGCGATCTTATATCTTCTTTGTTTACGAGGGAAAATGGGGGAGTGAAAACTCAAGTTTGGATCTAAAAAAGAAAAAATTTGTAATGCAAAAATGTTGAGAGAGATAATTTCGAGAAGTATCTGTGATTTTTAAGGATTGGCAAAAAGTGGGTTGTTTGGCCGTCGTAAATATCCAACCACTTGAGAATTTAACTTTTTATACTTCCCCCTAATTTTTGGATCCGAAGGCCACTTGCATCCTCAACATGCTTGTGGCATGCATATCGACCACAGTTAAAACATGTGAGGATCAGATAGAGGTCACTTTCCTATAAAATTCCACTAAGCTATTATTAGGGGGTTGTACTAGTGAAATTTCCCAAACATGGATTTTGGAGCTCATTTTTAGTGCGTGAAATAATTTTCTATTTATTATTATAGTTTTCAAATTTTTTTGCACACATGAACTCTAAAATTTTCATTTTGTTGCGATCTTATATCTTCTTTGTTTACGAGGGAAAATGGGAGAGTGAAAACTCAAGTTTGGTTTTGAAAAAAAAAAATTTGAAATGCACAAATACTTAGAGAGATAATTCCGAAAACAATCTGTGATTTTTAAGGATAGGCAAAAAGTGGGTTGTTTGGCCCTGGTAAATATCCAACCACTTGAGAATTGTACTTTTTCTTCTCCCCCCTAATTTTTGGATCTGAAGGCCACTTGCATCCTCAACATGCTTGTGGCATGCATATCCACCACACTTAAAACATGTGAGGATTAGTTAGAGGTCCCTTTCCTATAAAATTCCACCAAGCTATTATCAGGGGGTTGTACTAGTGGAATTTCCCAAACATGGATTTTGGAGCTCATTTTTAGTGCGTGAAATAATTTTCTATTTATTATTGTAGTTTTCAAATTTGTTTGCACACATGAACTCTAAAATTTTCATTTTGTTGCGATCTTATATCTTTTTTGTTTACGAGGAAAAATGGGAGAGTGAAAACTCAAGTTTGGATCTGAAAAAAAAAAAATTTGAAATGCACAAATGCTGAGAGAGATAATTCCGAAAAGTATCTGTGATTTTTAAGGATAGGCAAAAAGTGGGTTGTTTGGCCCTGGTAAATATCCAACCACTTGAGAATTGTACTTTTTCTACTCCCCCCTAATTTTTGGATCTGAAGGCCACTTGCATCCTCAACATGCTTGTGGCATGCATATCCACCACACTTAAAACATGTGAGGATCAGTTAGAGGTTCCTTTACTATAAAATTCCACCAAGCTATTATTAGGGGGTTGTACAAGTGGAATTTCCCAAACATGGATTTTGGAGGTCATTTTTAGTGCGTGAAATAATTTTCTATTTATTATTATAGTTTTCACATTTTTTTGCAAACATGAACTCTAAAATTTTCATTTTGTTGCGATCTTATATCTTTTTTGTTTATGAGGAAAAATGGGAGAGTGAAAACTAATGTTTGGATCTGAAAAAAAAAAATTTGAAATGCATAAATACTGAGAGAGATAATTCCAAAAAGTATCTGTGATTTTTAAGGATAGGCAAAAAGTGGGTTGTTTGGCCCTGGTAAATATCCAACCACTTGAGAATTGTACTTTTTCTACTCCCCCCTAATTTTTGGATCTGAAGGCCACTTGCATCCTCAACATGCTTGTGGCATTCATATCCACCACACTTAAAACATGTGAGGATCAGTTAGAGGTCCCTTTCCCATAAAATTCCACCAAGCTCTTATTAGGGGGTTGTACTAGTGGAATTTCCCAAACATGGATTTTGGAGCCCATATTTAGTGCGAGAAATAATTTTCTATTTATTATTATAGTTTTCAAATTTTTTTGCACACATGAACTGTAAAATTTTTATTTTGTTGCGATCTTATATCTTTTTTGTTTACGAGGAAAAATGGGAGAGAGAAAACTCAAGTTTGGATCTGAAAAAAAAAAATTTGAAATGCACAAATGCTGAGAGAGATAATTTCGAAAAGTATCTGTGATTTTTAAGGAAAGGCAAAAAGTGGTTTGTTTGGCCCTGGTAAATATCCAACCACTTGAGAATTGTACTTTTTCTACTCCCCCCTAATTTTTGGAACTGAAGGTCACTTGATTCCTCAACATGCTTGTGCAATGCATATCTACCACACTTAAAACATGTGAGGATCAGTTAGAGGTCCCTTTCCTATAAAATTCCACCAAGCTATTATTAGGGGGTTGCACTACAGGAATTTCCCAAACATGGATTTTGGAGCTGATTTTAGTGCATGAAATAATTTTCTATTTATTATTTTAGTTTTCAAATTATTTTGCACACATGAACTCTAAAATTTTCATTTTGTTGCGATCTTATATCTTTTTTGTTTACGAGGAAAAATGGGAGAGACAAAACTCAAGTTTGGATCTGAAAAAAAAAAAAAAAATTTCAAATGCACAAATGCTGTGAGAGATAATTCCGAAAAGTATCTGTGATTTTTAAGGATAGGTAAAAAGTGGGTTGTTTGGCCCTGGTAAATATCCAACCACTTGAGAATTGTACTTTTTCTACTCCCCCCTAATTTTTGGATCTGAACGCCACTTGCATCCTCAACATGCTTGTGGCATGCATATCAACCACACTTAAAACAGGTGAGGATCAGTTAGAGGTCCCTTTCCTATAAAATTCCACCAAGCTTTTATTAGGGGGTTGTACTAGTGGAATTTCCCAAACATGGATTTTGGAGCTCATTTTTAGTGCGTGAAATAATTTTCTATTTATTATTATAGTTTTCAAATTTGTTTGCACACATGAACTCTAAAATTTTCATTTTGTTGCGATCTTATATCTTTTTTGTTTACGAGGAAAAATGGGAGAGTGAAAACTCAAGTTTGGATCTGAAAAAAAAAAAATTTGAAATGCACAAATGCTGAGAGAGATAATTCCGAAAAGTATCTGTGATTTTTAAGGATAGGCAAAAAGTGGGTTGTTTGGCCCTGGTAAATATCCAACCACTTGAGAATTGTACTTTTTCTACTTCCCCCTAATTTTTGGATCTGAAGGCCACTTGCATCCTCAACATGCTTGTGGCATGCATATCCACCACACTTAAAACATGTGAGGATCAGTTAGAGGTTCCTTTACTATAAAATTCCACCAAGCTATTATTAGGGGGTTGTACAAGTGGAATTTCCCAAACATGGATTTTGGAGGTCATTTTTAGTGCGTGAAATAATTTTCTATTTATTATTATAGTTTTCAAATTTTTTTGCAAACATGAACTCTAAAATTTTCATTTTGTTGCGATCTTATATCTTTTTTGTTTATGAGGAAAAATGGGAGAGTGAAAACTCATGTTTGGATCTGAAAAAAAAAAATTTGAAATGCATAAATGCTGAGAGAGATAATTCCAAAAAGTATCTATGATTTTTAAGGATAGGCAAAAAGTGGGTTGTTTGGCCCTGGTAAATATCCAACCACTTGAGAATTGTACTTTTTCTACTCCCCCCTAATTTTTGGATCTGAAGGCCACTTGCATCCTCAACATGCTTGTGGCATTCATATCCACCACACTTAAAACATGTGAGGATCAGTTAGAGGTCCCTTTCCCATAAAATTCCACCAAGCTCTTATTAGGGGGTTGTACTAGTGGAATTTCCCAAACATGGATTTTGGAGCTCATTTTTAGTGAGAGAAATAATTTTCTATTTATTATTTTAGTTTTCAAATTATTTTGCACACATGAACTCTAAAATTTTGAGTTTGTTGCGATCTTATATCTTCTTTGTTTACGAGGGAAAATGGGGGAGTGAAAACTCAAGTTTGGATCTAAAAAAGAAAAAATTTGTAATGCAAAAATGTTGAGAGAGATAATTTCGAGAAGTATCTGTGATTTTTAAGGATTGGCAAAAAGTGGGTTGTTTGGCCGTCGTAAATATCCAACCACTTGAGAATTTAACTTTTTATACTTCCCCCTAATTTTTGGATCCGAAGGCCACTTGCATCCTCAACATGCTTGTGGCATGCATATCGACCACAGTTAAAACATGTGAGGATCAGATAGAGGTCACTTTCCTATAAAATTCCACTAAGCTATTATTAGGGGGTTGTACTAGTGAAATTTCCCAAACATGGATTTTGGAGCTCATTTTTAGTGCGTGAAATAATTTTCTATTTATTATTATAGTTTTCAAATTTTTTTGCACACATGAACTCTAAAATTTTCATTTTGTTGCGATCTTATATCTTTTTTGTTTATGAGGAAAAATGGGAGAGTGAAAACTCAAGTTTGGATCTGAAAAAAAAAAAAATTGAAATGCACAAATGCTGAGAGAGATAATTCCGAAAAGTATCTGTGATTTTTAAGGATAGGCAAAAAGTGGGTTGTTTGGCCCTGGTAAATATCCAACCACTTGAGAATTGTACTATTTCTACTCCCCTCTAATTTTTGGATCTGAAGGCCACTTGCATCCTCAACATGCTTGTGGCATGCATATCCACCACACTTAAAACATGTGAGGATCAGTTAGAGGTCTCTTTCCTATAAAATTCCACCAAGCTATTATCAGGGGGTTGTACTAGTGGAATTTCCCAAACATGGATTTTGGAGCTCATTTTTAGTGCGTGAAATAATTTTCTATTTATTATTGTAGTTTTCAAATTTTTTTGCACACATGAACTCTAAAATTTTCATTTTGTTGCGATCTTATATCTTTTTTGTTTACGAGGAAAAATGGGAGAGTGAAAACTCAAGTTTGGATCTGAAAAAAAAAAAATTGAAATGCGCAAATGCTGAGAGTGATAATTCCGAAAAGTATCTGTGATTTTTAAGGATAGGCAAAAAGTGGGTTGTTTGGCCCGGGTAAATATCCAACCACTTGAGAATTGTACTTTTTCTACTCCCCCCTAATTTTTGGATCTGAAGGCCACTTGCATCCTCAACATGCTTGTGGCATGCATATTCACCACACTTAAAACATGTGAGGATCAGTTAGAGGTCCCTTTTCCTATACCACCAAGCTATTATGAGGGGGTTGTACTAGTGGAATTTCACAAACATGGATTTTGGAGCTCATTTTTAGTGCGTGAAATAATTTTGTATATATTATTATAATTTTCAAATTTTTTTGCACACATGAACTCTAAAATTTTCATTTTTTTGCGATCTTTTATCTTTTTTGTTTACGAGGAAAAATGGGAGAGTGAAAACTCAAGTTTGGATCTGAAAAAAACAAAAAATTTGAAATGCACAAATGCTGAGAGAGATAATTCCGAAAAGTATCTGTGATTTTTACGGATAGGCAAAAAGTGTGTTGTTTGGCCAAGGTAAATATCCAACCACTTGAGAATTGTACTTTTTCTACTCCCCCCTAATTTTTGGATCTGAAGGCCACTTGCTTCCTCAACATGCTTGTGGCATGCATGTCCACCTCACTTAAAACATGTGAGGATCCGTTAGAGGTCCCTTTCCTATGAAATTCCACCAAGCTATTATTAGGGGGTTGTACTAGTGGAATTTCCCAAACCTGGATTTTGGAGCTGACTTTTTGTGCGTGAAATAATTTTCTATTTATTATTATAGTTTTCAAATTTTTTTGCACACATGAACTCTAAAATTTTCATTTTGTTGCGATCTTATATCTTTTTTATTTACGAGGAAAAATGGGAGAGAGAAAACTCAAGTTTGGATCTGAAAAAAAAAAATTTGAAATGCACAAATGCTGAGAGAGATAATTTCGAAAAGTATCTGTGATTTTTAAGGAAAGGCAAAAAGTGGGTTGTTTGGCCCTGGTAAATATCCAACCACTTGAGAATTGTACTTTTTCTACTCCCCCCTAATTTTTGGAACTGAAGGCCACTTGATTCCTCAACATGCTTGTGCAATGCATATCTACCACACTTAAAACATGTGAGGATCAGTTAGAGGTCCCTTTCCTATAAAATTCCACCAAGCTATTATTAGGGGGTTGTACTACAGGAATTTCCCAAACATGGATTTTGGAGCTGATTTTAGTGCATGAAATAATTTTCTATTTATTATTTTAGTTTTCAAATTATTTTGCGCACATGAACTCTAAAATTTTCATTTTGTTGCGATCTTATATCTTTTTTGTTTACGAGGAAAAATGGGAGAGACAAAACTCAAGTTCGGATCTGAAAAAAAAAAAAAAATTTGAAATGCACAAATGCTGTGAGAGATAATTCCGAAAAGTATCTGTGATTTTTAAGGATAGGTAAAAAGTGGGTTGTTTGGCCCTGGTAAATATCCAACCACTTGAGAATTGTACTTTTTCTACTCCCCCCTAATTTTTGGATCTGAACGCCACTTGCATCCTCAACATGCTTGTGGCATGCATATCAACCACACTTAAAACATGTGAGGATCAGTTAGAGGTCCCTTTCCTATAAAATTCCACCAAGCTTTTATTAGGGGGTTGTACTAGTGGAATTTCCCAAACATGGATTTTGGAGCTCATTTTTAGTGCGTGAAATAATTTTCTATTTATTATTATAGTTTTCAAAATTTTTTGCACACATGAACTCTAAAATTTTCATTTTGTTGCGATCTTATATCTTTTTTGTTTACGAGGAAAATGGGAGAGAGAAAACTCAAGTTCGGATCTGAAAAAAAAAAATTTGAAATGCACAATTGCTGAGAGAGTTAATTTCGAAAAGTATCTGTGATTTTTAAGGAAAGGCAAAAAGTGGGTTGTTTGGCCCTGGTAAATATCCAACCACTTGAGAATTGTACTTTTTCTATTCCCCCCTAATTTTTGGATCTGAACGCCACTTGCATCGTCAACATGCTTGTGGCATGCATATCCTCCACACTTAAAACATGTGAGAATCAGTTAGAGGTCCCTTTCCTATAAAATTCCACCAAGCTATTATTAGGGGGTTGTACTAGTGGAATTTCCCAAACATGGATTTTGGAGCTTATTTTTAGTGCGTGAAATAATTTTCTATTTATTATTATAGTTTTCAAATTTTTTTGCACACATGAACTCTAAAATTTTCATTTTGTTGCGATCTTTTATCTTTTTTGTTGACTAGGAAAAATTGGAGAGTGAAAACTCAAGTTTGGATCTGAAAAAAAAAATTTGAAATGCACAAATGCTGAGAGAGATGATTCCGAAAAGTATCTGTGATTTTTAAGGATTGGCAAAGAGTGTGTTGTTCGGCCCTGGTAAATATCCAACCACTTGAGAATTGTACTTTTTCTACTCCCCCCTAATTTTTGGATCTGAAGGCCACTTGCATCCTCAACATGCTTGTGGCATGCATATCCACCACACTTAAAACATGTGAGGATCAGTTAGAGGTCACTTTCCTATTAAATTCCACCAGGCTATTATTAGGGGGTTGTACTAGTGGAATTTCCCAAACATGGATTTTGGAACTCATTTTTAGTGCGTCAAATAATTTTCTATTTATTATTATAGTTATCAATTTTTTTCACACATGAACTCTAAAATTTTCATTTTTTTGCGATCTTATATGTTTTTTTTTTCGAGGAAAAATGGGAGAGTGAAAACTAAAGTTCGGATCTGAAAAAAAATAAATTTGAAATGCACAAATGCTGAGAGAGATAATTCCGAAAAGTATCTGTGATTTTTAAGGATAGGCAAAAAGTGGGTTGTTTGGCCCTGGTAAATATCCAACCACTTGAGAATTTAACTTTTTCTACTCCCCCCTAATTTTTGGATCTGAAGGCCACTTGCAACCTCAACATGCTTGTGGCATGCATATCCACCACACTTAAAACATGTGAGGATCTGTTAGAGGTCCCTTTCCTATAAAATTCTGCCAAGCTATTATACGGGGGTTGTTCTAGTGGAATTTCCCAAACATGGATTTTGGAGCTCATTTTTAGTGCGTGAAATAATTTTCTATTTATTATTATAGTTTTCAAATTTTTTTGCACACATGAACTCTAAAATTTTCATTTTGTAGCGATCTTATATCTCCTTTGTTTACAAGGCAAATGGGAGAGTAAAAACTCAAGTTTGGATCTGAAAAAAAAAATTTGAAATGCACAAATGCTGAGAGAGATAATTCCGAAAAGTATCTGTGATCTTTAAGGATAGGCAAAAAGTGGGTTGTTTGGCCCTGGTAAATATCCAACCACTTGAGAATTTAACTTTTTCTACTCCCCCCTAATTTTTGGATCTGAAGGCCACTTGCATCCTCAACATGCTTGTGGAATGCATATCCACCACACTTAAAACATGTGAGGATCAGTTAGAGGTCCCTTTCCTATAAAATTCCACCAAGCAATTATAAGGAGGATGCACTAGTGGAATTTCCCAAACATGGATTTTGGAGCTCATTTTTAGTGCGTGAAATAATTTTCTATTTATTATTATAGTTTTCAAATTTTTTTCCACGCATGAACTCTAAAATTTTCATTTTGTTGCGATTTTATATCTTCTTTGTTTACGAGGGAAAATGGGAGAGAGAAAACTCAAGTTTGGATATGAAAAAAAAAAAATTTGAAATACACAAATGCTGAGAGATATAATTCCGAAAAGTATCTGTGATTTTTAAGGATAGGCAAAAAGTGGGTTGTTTGGGCCTGGTAAATATCCAACCACTTGAGAATTTAACTTTTTCTACTCCCCCCCAAAATTTTGGATCCGAAGGCCACTTGCATCCTCATCATGCTTGTGGCATGCATATCCACCACACTTAAAACATGTGAGGATCAGTTAGAGGTCCCTTTCCTATAAAATTCCACCAAGCTATTATTAGGAGGTTGTACTAGTGGAATTTCCCAAACATGGATTTTGGAGCCCATTTTTAGTGCGTGAAATAATTTTCTATTTATTATTATAGTTTTCAATTTTTTTTGCACACATGAACTCTAAAATTTTCATTTTGATGCGATCTTATATCTTCTTTGTTTACGAGGAAAAATGGGAGAGTGAAAACTTAAGTTTGGATCTGAAAAAAAAAAAATTGATATGCACAAATGCTGGGAGAGATAATTCCGAAAAGTATCTGTGATTTTTAAGGATAGGCAAAAAGTGGGTTGTTTGGCCCTGGTAAATATCCAACCACTTGAGAATTTAACTTTTTGTACTCTCCCCTAAGTTTTGGATCTGAAGGCCACTTGCATCATCAATATGCTTGCGGCATGCAAAATGTGAGGATCAGTTCGAGGTCTCATTCCTATAAAATTCCACCAAGTTATTATTAGGGGGTTGTACTAGTGGTATTTCCCAAACATGGATTTTGGAGCTCATTTTTAGTGCGTGAATTAATTTTCTATTTATTATTATAGTTTTCAAATTTTTTTGCACACATGAACTTTAAAATTTTCATTTTGTTGCGATCTTATATCTTTTTTATTTACAAGGAAAAATGGTAGAGTGAAAACTCAAGTTAGGATCTGAAAAAAAAAAATTTGAAATGCTCAAATGCTGAGAGAGATAATTCTGAAAAGTATCTGTGATTTTTAAGGATAGGCAAAAAGTGGGTTGTTTGGCCCTGGTAAATATCCAACCACTTGAGAATTTAACTTTTTCTACTCCCCCCAAATTTTTGGATCTGAAGGTCATTTGCATCCTCAACATGCTTGTGTCATGCATATCCACCACACTTAAAACATTTGACGATCAGTTAGTGTTCTCTTTCCTATAAAATTCCACCAAGCTATTATTAGGGGGTTGTACTAGTGGAATTTCGCAAACATGAATTTTGGAGCTCATTTTTAGTTCGTGAAATACTTTTCTTTCTATTATTATAGTTTTCAAATTTTTTTGCACACATGAACTCTAAAATTTTCATTTAATTGCGATCTTATATCTTTTTTGCTTACGAGGAAAAATGGCAGAGTGAAAACTCAAGTTTGGATCTGAAAAAAAAAAATTTGAAATGCACAAATGCTGAGAGAGATAATTCCGAAAAGTATCTGTGATTTTTAAGGATAGGCAAAAAGTGGGTTGTTTGGCCCTGGTAAATATCCAACCACTTGAGAATTTAACTTTTTCTACTCCCCCCTAATTTTTGGATCTGAAGGCCACTTGCATCCTCAACATGCTTGTGGCATGCATATGCACCACACTTAAAACATGTGAGGAACAGTTAAAGGTCTCTTTCTTATAAAATTCCACCAAGCTATTATTAAGGGTTGTACTAGTGGAATTTCCCAAACATGGATTTTGGAGCTCATTTTTAGTGCGTGAAATAATTTAGTATTTATTATTATTGTTTTCAAATTTTTTTGCACACATGAACTCTAAAATTTTGATTTTGTTGCGATCTTATATCTTTTTTGTTTACAAGGAAAAATGGGAGAGTAAAAACTCAAGTTCGGATCTGAAAAAAAAAATTGAAATGCACAAATGTTGAGAGAGATAATTCCGAAAAGTATCTGTGATTTTTGAGGATAGGCAAAAAGTGGGTTGTTTGGCCCTGGTAAATATCCAACCACTTGAGAATTTAACTTTTTCTACTCCCCCCTAATTTTTGGATCTGAAGGCCACTTGCATCCTCCACATGCTTGTGGCATGCATATCCACCACACATAAAACATGTGAGGATCAGTTAGAGGTCTCTTTCCTATAAAATTCCACCAAGCTATTATTAGGGGGTTGTACTAGTGGAATTTCCCAAACATGGATTTTGGAGCTCATTTTTAGTGCGTGAAATAATTTTCTGTGTATTATTATAGTTTTCAATTTTTTTTGCACACATGAACTCTAAAATTTTCATTTTGTTGCGATCTTAAATCTTTTTTGTTTACGAGGAAAAATGGGAGAGTGAAAACTCAAGTTTGGATCTGAAAAAAAATAAATTTGAAATGCACAAATGCTGAGGGTGATAATAATTCTGAAAAGTATATGTGATTTTTAAGGATAGGCAAAAAGTGGGTTGTTTGGCCCCTGTAAATATCCATCCACTTGAGAATTTAACTTTTTCTACTCCCCCCTAATTTTTGGATCTGATGGCTACTTGCATCCTCAACATGCTTGTGGCTTGCATATCCACCACACTCAAAACATGTGAGGATCAATTAGAGGTCTCTTTCCTATAAAATTCCACCAAGCTATTATTAGGGGGTTGTACTAGTGGAATTTCCCAAACATGGATTTTGGCGCTCATTTTTAGTGCGTGAAATAATTTTCTATTTATTATTATAGTTTTCAAATTTTTTCGGACACATGAACTCTAAAATTTTCATTTTGTTGCGATCTTATATCTTTTTTGTTTACAAGGAAAAATGGGAGAGTGAAAACTCAAGATAGGATTTGAAAAACAAAAAATTTGAAATGCACAAATGCTGAGAGAGATATTTCCAAAAAGTATCTGTGATTTTTAAGGATAGGCAAAAAGTGGGTTGTTTGGCCCTGGTAAATATCCAACCACTTGAGAATTTAACTTTTTCTACTCCCCCCAAATTTTTGGATCTGAAGGCCACTTGCATCCTCAACATGCTTGTGGCGTTCATATCCACCACACTTAAAACATGTGAGGATCAGTTAGAGGTCTCTTTCCTATAAAATTCCACCAAGTTATTATTAGGGGGTTGTACTACTGGAATTTCCCAAACATGGATTTTGGAGCTCATTTTTAGTGCGAGAATTAATTTTCAATTTGTTATAGTTTTTATTTTTTTTGCACACATGAACTCTTAAATTTTCATTTTGTTGCGATCTTATATCTTTTTTATTTACAAGGAAAAATGGGAGAGTGAAAACTCAAGTTAGGATCTGAAAAAAAAAAATTAAAATGCACAAATGCTGAGAGAGATAATTCCGAAAAGTATCTGTGATTTTTAAGGATAGGCAAAAAGTGGGTGGTTTGGCCCTGCTTAATATCCAACCACTTAAGAATTGAACTTTTTCTACTCCCCCCGAATTTTTGGATCTGAAGGCCGCTTGCATCCTCATCATGCTTGTGGCATGCATATCCACTACACTTAAAAGATGTGATGATCAGTTAGAGGTCTGTTTCCTATAAAATTCCACCAAGCAATTATTAGGGGGTTGTACTAGTGGAATTTCCCAAACATGGATTTTGGAACTCATTTTTAGTGCGTGAAATAATTTTCTATTTATTATTAAAGATTTCAAATTTTTTTGCACACATGAACTCTAAAATTTTGATTTTGTTGCGATCTTATATCTTTTTTGTTTACAAGGAAAAATGGGAGAGTGAAAGCTCAAGAAAGGATTTGAAAAACAAAAAATTTGAAATGCACAAATGCTGCGAGAGATAATTCCGAAAAGTATCTGTGATTTTTAAGGATAGGCAAAAAGTGGGTTGTTTGGCCCTGGTAAATATACAACCACTTGAGAATTTAACTTTTTCTACTCCCCCCTAATTTTTGGATTTGAAGGCCACTTGCATCCTCAACATGCTTGTGGCATGCATATCCACCACACTAAAAACATGTGAGGATTAGTTAGAGGTCTCTTTCCTATAAAATTCCACCAAGCCATTATTAGGCGGTTGTACTAGTAGAATTTCCCAAACATGGATTTTGGAGCTCATTTTTAGTGCGTGAAATAATTTTCTCTTTATTATTATAGTTTTCAATTTTTTTTGCACGCACGAACTCTAAAATTTTCATTTTTTTGCGATCTTATATCTTTTTTATTTACAAGGAAAAATGGGAGAGTGAAAACTCAAGTTAGGATCTGAAAAAAAAAAATTTGAAATGCACAAATGCTGAGAGAGATAATTCCGAAAAGTATCTGTGATTTTTAAGGATAGGCAAAAAGTGGGTTATTTGTCCTTGGTAAATATCCAACCACTTGAGAATTTAACTTTTTCTACTCCCCCCTAATTTTTGGATCTGAAGGCCACTTGCATCCTCCACATGCTTGTGGCATGCATATCCACCACACTTAAAACATGTGAGGATCAGTTAGAGGTCTCTTTCCTATAAAATTCCACCAAGCTATTATTAGGGGGTTGTACTAGTGGAATTTCCCAAACATGGATTTGTGAGCTCATTTTTAGTGCGTGAAATAATTTTCTGTTTATTATTATAGTTTTCAATTTTTTTTGCACACATGAACTCTAAAATTTTCATTTTGTTGCGATCTTAAATTTTTTTTGTTTACGAGGAAAAATGGGAGAGTGAAAACTCAAGTTTGGATCTGGAAAAAAATAAATTTGAAATGCACAAATGCTGAAGGAGATAATAATTCCGAAAAGTATCTGTGATTTTTAAGGATAGGAAAAAAGTGGGTTGTTTGGCCCCTGTAAATATCCATCCACTTGAAAATTTAACTTTTTCTACTCCCCCCTAATTTTTGGATCTGATGGCCACTTGCATCCTCAACATGCTTGTGGCATGGATATCCACCACACTCAAAACATGTGAGGATCAATTAGAGGTCTCTTTCCTATAAAATTCCACCAAGCTATTAATAGGGGGTTGTACTAGTGGAATTTCCCAAACATGGATTTTGGAGCTCATTTTTAGTGCGTGAAATAATTTTCTGTGTATTATTATAGTTTTCAATTTTTTTTGCACACATGAACTCTAAAATTTTCATTTTGTTGCGATCTTATATCTTTTTTGTTTACAAGGAAAAATAGGAGAGTGAAAACTCAAGATAGGATTTGAAAAACAAAAAATTTGAAATGCACAAATGCTGAGAGGGATAATTCCAAAAAGTATCTGTGATTTTTAAGGATAGGCAAAAAGTGGGTTGTTTGGCCCTGGTAAATATCCAACCACTTGAGAATTTAACTTTTTCTACTCCCCCCAAATTTTTGGATCAGAAGGCCACTTGCATCCTCAGCATGCTTGTGGCATTCATATCCACCACACTTAAAACATGTGAGGATCAGTTAGAGGTCTCTTTCCTATAAAATTCCGCCAAGTTATTATTAGGGGGTTGTACTAGTGGAATTTCCCAAACATGGATTTTGGAGCTCATTTTTAGTGCGTGAATTAATTTTCTATTTATTATTATAGTTTTCAAATTTTTTTCCACACATGAACTCTAAAATTTTTATTTTGTTGGGATCTTATATCTTTTTTGTTTACAAGGAAAAATGGGAGAGTGAAAACTCAAGTTTGGACCTGAAAAACAAAAAATTGAAATGCACAAATGCTGAGCGAGATAACTCCAAAAAGTATCTGTGATTTTTAAGGATGGGCAAAAAGTGGGTTGTTTGGCCCTGGTAAATATCCAACCACTTGAGAATTTAACATTTTCTACTCCCCCCCTAATTTTTGGATCTGAAGGCCATTTGCATCCTTAACATGCTTGTGGCATGCATATCCACCACACTCAAAACATGTGAGGATCAATTAGAGGTCTCTTTCCTATAAAATTCCACCAAGCTATTATTAGGGGGTTGTACTAGTGGAATTTCCCAAACATGGATTTTGGAGCTCATTTTTAGTGCGTGAAATAAGTTTCTGTGTATTATTATAGTTTCCAATTTTTTTTGCACACATGAACTCTAAAATTTTCATTTTGTTGCGATCTTATATCTTTTTTGTTTACAAGGAAAAATAGGAGAGTGAAAACTCAAGATAGGATTTGAAAAACAAAAAATTTGAAATGCACAAATGCTGAGAGGGATAATTCCGAAAAGTATCTGTGATTTTTAAGGATAGGCAAAAAGTGGGTTGTTTGGCCCTGGTAAATATCCAACCACTTGAGAATTTAACTTTTTCTACTCCCCCCAAATTTTTGAATCAGAAGGCCACTTGCATCCTCAGCATGCTTGTGGCATGCATATCCACCACACTTAAAACATGTGAGGATCAATTGGAGGTCTCTTTCCTCTAAAATTCCAGCAAGCTATTATTAGGGGGTTGTACTAGTGGAATTTCCCAAACATGGATTTTGGAGCTCATTTTTAGTTCGTGAAATAATTTTCTGTTTATTATTATAGTTTTCAAATTTTTTTGCAGACAAGAACTCTAAAATTTTAATTTTGTTGCGATCTTATATCTTTTTTGATTACAAGGAAAAATGGGAGAGTGAAACCTCAAGTTTGGATCTGAAAAAAAAAAATTTTAAATGCACAAATGCTGAGGGAGATAATAATTCCGGAAAGTATTTGTGATTTTTAAGGATAGGCAAAAAGTGGGTTGTTTGGCCCTGGTAAAAATCCAACCACTTGAGAATTTAACTTTTTCTACTCCCCCCTAATTTTTGGATCTGAAGGCCACTTGCATCCTCAACATGCTTGTGGCATGCATATCCACCCCACTTAAAACATGTGAGGATCAGTGAAAGGTCTCTTTCTTATAAAATTCCACCAAGCTATTATTAGGGGGTTGTACTAGTAGAATTTGCCAAACATGGATTTTGGAGCTCATTTTTAGTGCGTGAATTAATTTTCTATTTATTATTATAGTTTTCAAATTTTTTTGTACACATGAACTCTAAATTTTTTATTTTGTTGCGATCTTACATCTTTTTTGTTTACAAGGAAAAATGGGAGAGTGAAAACTCAAGTTTGGATCTGAAAAAAAAAATTTGAAATGAACAAATGTTGTGAGAGATAATTCCGAAAAGTATCTGTGATTTTTAAGGATAGGCAAAAAGTGGGTTGTTTGGCCCTGGTAAATATTCAACCACTTGAGAATTTAACTTTTTCTACTCCCCCCTAGTTTTTGGATCTGAAGGCCACTTGCATCCTCCACATGCTTGTTGCATGCATATCCAACGTACTTAAAACATGTGAGGATCAGTTAGAGGTCTCTTTCCTATAAAATTCCACCAAGCTATTATTAGGGGGTTGTACTAGTGGAATTTCCCAAATATGGATTTTGGAGATCATTTTTAGTGCGTGAAATAATTTTCTGTTTATTATTATAGTTTTCAAATTTTTTTGCACACATGAACTCTAAAATTTTGATTTTGTTGCGATCTTATATCTTTTTTGTTTACGAGGAAAAATGGGAGAGTGAAAACTCAAGTTTGGATCTGAAAAAAAAAAATTTGAAATGCAAAAAAATGATGAGAGAGATAATTCCGAAAAGTATCTGTGATTTTTAAGGATAGGCAAAAAGTGGGTTGTTTGGCCCCTGTAAATGTCCAACCAGTTGAGAATTTAACTTTTTCTACTCCCCCCTAATTTGTGGATCTAAAGGCCACTTGCATCCTCAACATGCTTGTGGCATGCATATCCACCACACTTAAAACATGTGAGGATCAATTAGAGGTCTCTTTCCTATAAAATTCCACCAAGCTATTATTGGGGGGTTGTACTAGTGGAATTTCCGAAACATGGATTTTGGAGCTCATTTTTAGTGGGTTAAATAATTTTCTGTTTATTATTATAGTTTTCAAATTTTATTGCACACATGAACTCCAAAATTTTCATTTAATTGGGATCTTATTTGTTTTTTTGTTTACGAGGAAAAATGGCAGAGTTAAAACTCAACTTTGGATCTGAAAAAAAAAAAAATTTGAAATGCACAAATGCTGAGAGAGATAATTCCGAAAAGTATCTGTGATTTTTAAGGATAGGAAAAACGTGGGTTGTCTGGCCCTGGTAAATATCCAACCACTTGAGAATTTAACTTTTTCTACTCCCCCCTAATTTTTGGATCTGAAGGCCATTTGGATCCTCAACATGCTTGTGGCGTGCATATCCACCACACTTAAAACATGTGAGGATCAGTTAGAGGTCTCTTTCCTATAAAATTCCACCAAGCTATTATTAGGGGGTTGTACTAGTGGAATTTCCCAAACATGGATTTTGGAGCTCATTTTTAGTTCGTGAAATAATTTTCTGTTTATTATTATAGTTTTCAAATTTTTTTGCACACATGAACTCTAAAATTTTAATTTTGTTGCGATCTTATATGATTCTTGTTTATGAGGAAAAATGGGGAGTGAAAACTCAAGTTTGGATCTAAAAAAAAAAAATTTGAAATGCACAAATGCTGAGGGGGATAATAATTTCGAAAAGTATCTATGATTTTTAAGGATAGGCAAAAAGTGGGTTGTTTGGCCCTGGTAAAAATCCAACCACTTGAGAATTTAACTTTTTCTACTCCCCCCTAATTTTTGGATCTAAAGGCCACTTGCATCCTCAACATGCTTGTTGCATGTATATCCACCACACTTAAAACATGTGAGGATCAGTTAAAGGTCACTTTCTTATAAAATTCCACCAAGCTATTATTAGGCGGTTGGACTAGTGGAATTTCCCAAACATGGATTTTGGAGCTCATTTTTAGTGCGTGAAATAATTTTCTGTTTATTATTATAGTTTTCAAATTTTTTTGTACACATGAACCCTGAAATTTTCATTTTGTTGTGATCTTATATCTTTTTTCTTTACGAGGAAAAATGGGAGAGTGAAAACTCAAGTTTGGATCTGAAAAAAAAAATTTGAAATGCAAAAAAATGATGAGAGAGATAATTCCAAAAAGTATCTGCGATTTTTAAGGATAGGCAAAGAGTGGGTTGTTTGGCCCCTGTAAATATCCAACCCCTTGAGAATTTAACGTTTTCTACTCCCCCCTAATTTTTGGATCTGAAGGCCACTTGCATCCTCAACATGCTTGTGGCGTGCATATCCACCACACTTAAAACTTGTGAGGAACAATTAGAGGTCTCTTTCCTATAAAATTCCACCAAGCTATTATTAGGGGGTTGTACTAGTGGAATTTCCCAAACATGGATTGTGGAGCTCATTTTTGGCCCGTGAAATAATTTTCTGTTTATTATTATAGTTTTCAAATTTTTTTGCACACATGAACTCTAAAATTTTCATTTTGTTGCGATCTTATATCTTTATTGTTTACGAGGAAAAATGGGAGAGAGAAAACTCAAGTTTGGATCTGAAAAAAAAATTTTGAAATGCACAAATGCTGAGAGAGATAATTCCGAAAAGTATCTGTGATATTTAAGGATAGGCAAAAAGTGGGTTGGTTGGCCCTGGTTAATAGCCAACCACTTGTGAATTTATCTTTTTCTACACCCCCCTAATTTTGGGAGCTGAAGGCCACTTGCATCCTCAACATGCTTGTGGCATGCATATCCACCACACTTAAAACATGTGAGGATCAGTTAGAGGTCTATTTCCTATAAAATTCCACCAAGCTATTATTTGGGGGTTGTACTAGTGGAATTTCCCAAACATGGATTTTGGAGCTCATTTTTAGTGCGTGAATTAATTTTCCATTTATTATTATAGTTTTCAAATTTTTTTGCACACAAGAACTCTAAAATTTTCATTTTGTTGCGATCTTATATCTTTTTTATTTACAAGGAAAAAAGGGAGAGAGAAAACTCAAGTAAGGATCAGAAAAAAAAAATTTGAAATGCACAAATGCTGAGAGAGATAATTCCGAAAAGTATCTGTGATTTTTAATGATAGGCAAAAAGTGGGTTGTTTGGGCCTGGTAAATATCCAACCGCTTGAGAATTTAACTTTTTCTACTCCCCCCTAATATTTAGATCTGAAGGCCACTTGCATCCTCAACATGCTTGTGGCATGCATATCCACCACACTTAAAACATGTGAGGATCAGTTAGAGGTCCGTTTCCTATAAAATTCCACCAAGCAATTATTAGGGGGTTGTACTAGTGGAATTTCCCAAACATGGATTTTGGAGCTCATTTTTAGTTTGTGAAATAATTTTCTGTTTATTATTATAGTTTTCAAATTTTTTTGCACACATGAACTCTAAAATTTTAATTTTGTTGCGATCTTATATCTCTTTTGTTTACGAGGAAAAATGGGAGAGTGAAAACTCAAGTTTGGATCTGAAAAAAAAAAAATTTGAAATGCACAAATGCTGAGGGAGATAATAATTTCGAAAAGTATTTGTGATTTTTAAGGATAGGCAAAAAGTGGGATGTTTGGCCCTGGTAAAAATCCAACCACTTGATAATTTAACTTTTTCTACTCCCGCCTAATTTTTGGATCTGAAGGCCACTTGCATCCTCAACATGCTTGTGGCATGCATATCCACCACACTTAAAACATGTGAGGATCAGTTAAAGGTCTCTTTCTTATAAAATTCCACCAAGCTATTATTAGGGGGTTGTACTAGTGGAATTTCCCAAACATGGATTTTGGAGCTCATTTTTAGTGCGTGAAATAATTTTCTGTTTATTATTATTGTTTTCAAATTTTTTTTCACACATGAACTCTAAAGTTTTCATTTTGTTGCGATGTTATATCTTTTTTGTTTACGAGGAAAAATGGGAGAGAGAAAAATCAAGTTTGGATCTGAAAAAAAAAAATTTGAAATGCCCAAAAATGCTGAGAGAGATAATTCCGAAAAGTATCTGTGAATTTTAAGGATATGGAAAAAGTGGGTTTTTTGGCCCTGGTAAATATCCAACCACTTGAGAATTTAACTTTTTCTACTCCCCCCTAAATTTTGGATCTGAAGGCCACTTGCATCCTCAACATGCATGTGGCATGCATATCCACCACACTTAAAACATGTGAGGACCACTTAGACGTCTCTTTCCTATAGAATTCCAGCAAGCTATTATTAGAGGGTTGTACTAGTGGAATTTCCCAAACATGGTTTTTGGTGCTCATTTTTAGTGCGTGAAATTATTTTCTGTTAATTATTATAGTTTTCAAATTTTTTTTCACACATGAACTCTAAAATTTTCATTTAATTACGATCTTATATCTTTTTTGTTTACGAGGAAAAATGGGAGTGTGAAAACTCAAGTTTGGATCTGAAAAATTTTTTTTTAAAATGCACAAATGCTGAGAGAGATAATGCCAAAAAGTATCTGTGATTTTTAAGGATAGGCAAAAACTGGGTTCTTTGGCCCTGGTAAATATTGAACCACTTGAGAACTTAACTTTTTCTACTCCCCCCTAATTTTGGATCGGAAGGCCACTTGCATCCTCAACATGCTTGTGGGAAGCATAGCCACCACACTTAAAACATGTGAGGATCAGTTAGAGGTCTCTTTCCTATAAAATTCCACCAAGCTATTATTAGGGGGTTGTACTAGTGGAATTTCCCAAACATGGATTTTGGAGCTCATTTTTAGTGCGTGAAATAATTTTCTGTGTGTTATTATAGTTTTCAAATTGTCTTACACACATGAACTCTAAAATTTTCATTTTGTTGCGATCTGATATCTTTTTTGTTTACGAGGAAAAATGGGAGAGTGAAAACTCAAGTTTGGATCTGAAAAGAAAAAATTTGAAATGCACAAAAATGCTGAGAGAGATAATTCCGAAAAGTATCTCTGATTTTTAAGGGTAGAGAAAAAGTGGGTTGTTTGGCCCTGGTAAATATCCAACCACTTGAGAATTTAAATTTTTCTACTCCCTCCTAATTTTTGGATCTGAAGGCCACTTGCATCCTCAACATGCTTGTGGCATGCATATCCACCACACTTAAAACATGTGAGGATCAGTTAGAGGTTTCTTTCCTATAAAATTCCACCAAGCTATTATTTGGGGGTTGTAATAGTGGAATTAACCAAACATGGATTTTCTAGCACATTTTTAGTGCGTCAAATAATTTTCTGTTTATTATAGTTTTCAAATTTTTTTGCACACATGAAGTCTAAAATTTTCATTTAATTACGATCTTATATCTTTTTTGTTTACGAGGAAAAATGGGAGAGTGAAAACTCAAGTTTGGATCTGAAAAAAAAAATATTTGAAATGCACAAATTTTGAGAGAGATAATTCTAAAAATTATCTGTGATTTTTATGGATATGCAAAAAGTGGGTTGTTTGGCCCTGGTAAATATCCAACCACTTGAGAATTTCACTTTTTCTACTCCCCCCTAATTTTTAGATCTGAAGGCGACTTGCATCCTCAACATGCTTGTGGCATGCATATCCACCACACTTAAAACATGTGAGGATCGGTTAGAGGTCTCTTTCCTATAAAATTCCATCAAGCTATTATTAGGGGATTGTACTAGTGGAATTTCCCAAACATGGATTTTGGAGCTCATTTTTAGTGCATGATATAATTTTCTGTATAATATTATAGTTTTCAAATTTTTTTGCACACATGAACTCCTAAATATTATTTTTTTTGCGATCTTATATCTTTTTTGTTTACGAGGAAAAACGGGAGAGTGAAAACTCAAGTTTGGATCTGAAAAAAAAAAAAATTTGAAATGCACAAAAATGCTGAGAAAGATAATGCCGAAAAGTATCTGTGATTTTTAAGGATAGGCAAAAAGTGGGTTGTTTGGCCCTGGTAAATATTGAACCACTTGAGAATTTAACTTTTTCTACTCCCCCCTAATTTTGGATCGGAAGGCCACTTGCATCCTCAACATGCTTGTGGCAAGCATATCCACCACACTTAAAACATGTGAGGATCAGTTAGAGGTCTCTTTCCTATAAAATTCCACCAAGCTATTATTAGGGGGTTGTACTAGTGGAATTTCCCAAACATGGATTTTGGAGCTCATTTTTAGTGCGTTAAATAATTTTCTGTGTGTTATTATAGTTTTCAAATTGTCTTGCACACATGAACTCTAAAATTTTCATTTTGTTGTGATCCTATATCTTTTTTGATTACGAGGAAAAATGGGAGAGTGAAAACACAAGTTTGGATCTGAAAAAAAAAATTTGAAATGCACAAAAATGCTGAGAGAGATAATTCCGAAAAGTATCTCTGATTTTTAAGGGTAGAGAAAAAGTGGGTTGTTTGGCCCTGGTAAATATCCTACCACTTGAGAATTTAAATTTTTCTACTCCCCCCAAATTTTTGGATCTGAAGGCCACTTGCATCCTCAACATTCTTGTGGCATGCATATCCACCACACTTAAAACATGTGAGGATCAGTTAGAGGTCTCTTTCCTATAAAATTCCACCTAGCTATTATTAGGGGGTTGTACTAGTGGAATTTCCCAAACATGGATTTTGGAGCTCATTTTTAGTTCGTGAAATAATTTTCTGTTTATTATTATAGTTTTCAATTTTTTTTGCACACATGAACTCTAAAATTTTCTTTTTGTTGCGGTCTTATATCTTTTTTGTTTACGAGGAAAAATAGGAGAGTGAAAACTCAAGTTTGGATCTGAAAAAAAAAATTTGAAATGCGCAAATTCTGAGAGAGATAATAATTCCAAAAAGTATCTGTGATTTTTAAGGATAGGCAAAAAGTGGGTTGTTTGACCCTGGTAAAAATCCAACCACTTGAGAATTTAACTTTTTCTACTCCCCCCTAATTTTTGGATCTGACGGCCACTTGCATCCTCAACATGCTTGTGGCATGCATATCCACCACACTTAAAACATGTGAGGATCAGTTAAAGGTCTCTTTCTTATAAAATTCCGCCAAGCTATTATTAGGGGGCTGTACTAGTGGAATTTCCCAAACATGGATTTTGGAGCTCATTTTAAGTGCACGAAATAATTTTCTGTTTATTATTACAGTTTTCAAATTTTTTTGCCCACATGAACTCCTAAATATTCATTTTTTTTGCGATCTTATATCTTTTTTGTTTACGAGGAAAAATGGGAGAGTGAAAACTCAAGTTTGGATCTGAAAAAAAAAAAAATTGAAATGCACAAAAATGCTGAGAGAGATAATTCCAAAAAGTATCTGTGATTTTTAAGGATAGGCAAAAAGTGGGTAATTTGGCCCTGGTAAATATTGAACCACTTGAGAATTTAACTTTTTCTACTCCTCCCTAATTTTGGATCTGAAGGCCACTTGCATCCTCAACATGCTTGTGGCATGCATATCCACCACACTTAAAACATGTGAGGATCAGTTAAAGGTCTCTTTCTTATAAAATTCCACCAAGCTATTATTAGGGGGTTGTACTAGTGGAATTTCCCAAACATGGATTTTGGAGCTCATTTTTAGTGCGTGAAATAATTTTCTGTTTATTATTATAGTTTTCAAAATTTTTTTGCACACATGAACTCCTAAATATTCATTTTGTTGCGATCTTATATCTTTTTTGTTTACGAGGAAAAATGGGAGAGTGAAAACTCAATTCTGGATCTGAAAAAAAAAAAATTTGAAATGCCCAAAAACGCTGAGAGAGATAGTTCCGAAAAGTATCTGTGATTTTTAAGGATAGGTAAAAAGTAGGTTGTTTGGCCCTGGTAAATATCGAACCACTTGAGAATTTAACTTTTTCTACTCCTCCCTAATTTTGGATCTGAAGGCCACTTGCATCCTCAACATGCTTGTGGCATGCACATCCACCACACTTAAAACATGTGAGGATCAGTTAGAGGTCCCTTTCCTATAAAATTCCACTAAGCAATTATTAGGGGGTTGTACTAGTGGAATTTCCCAAACATGGATTTTGGAGCTCATTTTTAGTGCGTGAAATAATTTTCAATTTATTATTATAGTTTTCAAATTGTTTTGCACACATGAACTCTAAATTTTTTTTTTCTTGCGATCTTATATCTTTTTTGTTTACGAGAAAATATGGGAGAGTGAAAACTCAAGTTTGGATCTGAAAAAAAAAATTTGAAATGCACAAATGCTGAGAGAGATAATTCCGTAAAGTATCTGTGATTTTTAAGGATAGGCAAAAAGTGGGTTGTTTAGCCCTGGTAAATATCCAACCACTTGAGAATTTAAATTTTTCTCCTCCCCCCTAATTTTTGGATCATAAGACCATTTGCATCCTCAACATGCTTGTGGCATGCATATCCACCACACTTAAAACATGTGTGGATCAGTTAGAGGTCTCTTTCTTATAAAATTCCACCAAGCTATTACTAGGGGGTTGGACTAGTGGAATTTCCCAAACATGGATTTTGGAGCTCATTTTTTGTGCGTGAAATAATTTTCTATTTATTATTACGGTTTTCAAATTTTTTTGCACACATGAACTCTAAAATTTTGATTTTGTTGCGATCTTATATCTTTTTTGTTAACAAGGAAAAATGGCAGAGTGAAAACTCAACTTTGGATCTGAAAAAAAAAAAATTTGAAATGCACAAATGCTGAGAGAGATAATTCCGAAAAGTATCTGTGATTTTTAAGGATAGGCAAAACGTGGGTTGTTTGGCCCTGGTAAATATCCAACCACTTGAGAATTTAACTTTTTCTACTCCCCCCTAATTTTTGGATCTGAAGGCCATTTGCATCCTCAACATGCTTGTGGCGTGCATATCCACCACACTTAAAACATGTGAGGATCAGTTAGAGGTCTCTTTCCTATAAAATTCCACCAAGCTATTATTAGGGGGTTGTACTAGTGGAATTTCCCAAACATGGATTTTGGAGCTCATTTTTAGTTCGTGAAATAATTTTCTGTTTATTATTATAGTTTTCAAATTTTTTTGCACACATGAACTCTAAAATTTTAATTTTGTTGCGATCTTATATCATTTTTGTTTACGAGGAAAAATGGGGAGTGAAAACTCAAGTTTGGATCTGAAAAAAAAAAATTTGAAATGCACAAAAGCTGAGGGGGATAATAATTCCGAAAAGTATCTGTGATTTTCAAGGATAGGCAAAAAGTGGGTTGTTTGGCCCTGGTAAAAATCCAACCACTTGAGAATTTAACTTTTTCCACTCCCACCTAATTTTTTGATCTAAAGGCCACTTGCATCCTCAACATGCTTGTGGCATGTATATCCACCACACTTAAAACTTGTGAGGATCAGTTAAAGGTCTCTTTCTTATAAAATTCCACCAAGCTATTATTAGGGGGTTGGACTAGTGGAATTTCCCAAACATGGATTTTGGAGCTCATTTTTTGTGCGTGAAATAATTTTCTATTTATTATTACGGTTTTCAAATTTTTTTGCACACATGAACTCTAAAATTTTCATTTTGTTGCGATCTTATATCTTTTTTGTTAACAAGGAAAAATGGGAGAGAGAAAACTCAAGTTTGGATCTGAAAAAAAAAAATTTGAAATTCACCAATGCTGAGAGAGATAATTCCAAAAAGTATCTGTGATTTTTAAGGATAGGCAAAAAGTGGGTTGTTTGGCCCTGGTAAATATCCAACCACTTGAGAATTTAACTTTTTCTACTCCCCCCTAATTTTTGGATCTGAAGGCCACTTGCATCCTCAACATGCTTGTGGCATGCATATCCACCACACTTAAAACATGTGAGGATCAGTTAGAGGTCTCTTTCCTACAAAATTCCACCAAGCTATTATTAGGGGGTTGTACTAGTGGAATTTCCCAAACATGGATTTTGGAGCTCAGTTTTAGTGCGTGAAATAATTTTCTATTTATTATTATAGTTTTCAAATTTTTTTGCACACATGAACTCTGAAATTTTCAATTCGCTGCGATCTTATATCTTTTTTGTTTACGAGGAAAAATGGGAGACTGAAAACTCAAGTTTGGATCTGAAAAAAGAAAATTTGAAATGCACAAATGCTGAGAGAGATAATAATGCAGAAAAGTATATGTGATTTTTAAGGAGAGGCAAAAAGTGGGTTGTTTGGCCCTGGTAAATATCCAACCACTTGAGAATTTAACTTTTTCTACTCCCCCCTAATTTTTGGATCTGAAGGCCACTTGCATCCTCAACATGCTTGTGGCATGCATATGCACCACACCTAAAACATGTGAGGATCAGTTAGAGGTCTCTTTCCTATAAAATTCCACCAAGCTATTATTAGGGGGTTGTACTAGTGGAATTTCACAAACATGGATTTTGGAGCTCATTTTTAGTGCGTGAAATAATTTTCTATTTATTATTATAGTTTTCAAATTTTTTTGCACACATGAACTCTAAAATTTTCAATTCGCTGCGATCTTTTATCTTTTTTGTTTACGAGGAAAAATGGGAGACTGAAAACTCAAGTTTGGATCTGAAAAAAAAAAAATTTGAAATGCACAAATGCTGAGAGAGATAATAATTCCGAAAAGTATCTGTGATTTTTAAGGATAGGGAAAAAGTGGGTTGTTTGGCCCTGGTAAATATCCAACCACTTGAGAATTTAACTTTTTCTCCTCCCCCCTAATTTTTGGATCTGAAGGCCACTTGCATCCTCAACATGCTTGTGGCATGCATATCCACCACACGTAAAAACTTGTGAGGATCATTTAGAGGTCTCTTTCCTATAAAATTCCACCAAGCTATTATTAGGGGGTTGTACTAGTGGAATTTCCCAAACATGGATTTTTGAGCTCATTTTTAGTGCGTGAAAAAATTTTCTATTTATTATTATTGTTTTCAAATTTTTTTGCACACATGAACTCTAAAATTTTCATTTTGTTGCGATCTTATATCATTTTTGTTTACGAGGAAAAATGGGAGAGTGAAAACTCAAGTTTGGATCTAAAAAAAAAAAAAATTGAAATGGACAAATGCTGAGAGAGATAATTCCGAAAAGTATCTGTGATTTTTAAGGGTAGGAAAAAAGTGGGTTGTTTGGCCTTGGTAAATATCCAACCACTTGAGAATTTAACTTTTTCTACTCCCCCCTAATTTTTGGATCTGAAGTCCACTTGCACCTCAACATGCTTGTGGCATGCATATCCACCACACTTAAAACATGTGAGGATCAGTTAGAGGTCTCTTTCCTATAAAATTCCACCAAGATATTATTAGGGGGTTGTACTAGTGGAATTTCCCAAACATGGATTTTGGAGCTCATTTTTAGTGCGTGAAATAATTTTCTGTTTATTATTATAGTTTTCAAATTTTTTTGCACACATGAACTCTAAAATTTTCATTTTGTTGCGATCTTATATCTTTTTTGTTTACGAGGAAAAATGGGAGAGTGAAAACTCAAGTTTGGATCAGGAAAAAAAAATTTGAAGTGCACAAATGCCGAGAGAGATAATAATTCCGAAAAGTATCTGTGATTTTTATGAATAGGCAAAAAGTGGGTTGTTTGGCCCTGGTAAATATCCAACCACTTGAGAATTTAACTTTTTCTACTCCCCCCCCTATTTTGGTTCTGAAGGCCACTTGCATCCTCAACATGCTTGTGGCTTGTATATCCACCACACTGAAAACATGTGAGGATCAGTTTGAGGTCTCTTTCCTATAAAATTCCACCAAGCTATTTTTAGGGGGTTGTACTAGTGGAATTTCCCAAACATGGATTTTGGAGCTCATTTTTGGTGCGTGAAATAATTTTCTGTTTATTATTATTGTTTTCAAATTTTTTTGCACACATGAACTGTTAAATTTTCAATTTGTTGTGATCTTATATATTTTTTGTTTCCGAGGAAAGATGGGAGAGTGAAAACTCAAGTTTGGATCTGAAAAAAAAAATTTGAAATGCACAAAAGCTGAGAGAGATAATAATTCCGAAAAGTATCTGTGATTTTTAAGGATAGACAAAAAGTGGTTTTTTTGGCCTTGGTAAATATCCAACCACTTGAGAATTTAACTTTTTCTACTCCCCCCTAATTTTTGGATCTGAAGGCCACTTACATTCTCAACATGCTTGTGGCATGCATATCCACCACACTTAAAACATGTGAGGATCAGTTAGAGGTATCTTTCCTATAAAATTCCACCAAGCTATAATTAGGGGGTTGTACTAGTGGAATTTCCCAAACATGGATTTTGGAGCTCATTTTTAGTGCGTGAAATAATTTTCTATTTATTATTATAGTTTTCAAAATTTTTTGCACACATGAACTCTAAAATTTTAATTTTGTTGCGATCTTATATCTTTTTTGTTTAGGAGGAAAAATGGGAGAGTGAAAACTCAAGTTTGGATCTGAAAAAAATAATTTGAAATGCACAAATGTTGAGAGGGATAATTCCGAAAAGTATCTGTGATTTTTAAGGATAGGAAAAAAGTGGGTTGTTTGGCTCTGGTAAATATCCAACCACTTGAGAATATAACTTTTCCTACGCCCCCCTAATATTTGGATCTGAAGACCACTTGCAACCTCAACATGCTTGTGGCATGCATATCCACCACACTTAAAACATGTTAGGATCAGTTAGAGGTTTCTTTCCTATAAAATTCCAGCAAGCTATTATTAGGGGGTTGTACTAGTGGAATTTCCCAAACATGGATTTTGGAGCTCATTTTTAGAGCATGAAATAATTTTCAATTTATTATTATAGTTTTTAAATATTTGTGCGCACATGAACTCTAAAATTTTACATTTTGTTTCGATCTTATATCTTTTTTGTTTACGAGGAAAAATGGGAGACTGAAAACTCAAGTTTGGATCTGAAAAAAAAAAAAATTTGAAATGCACAAATGCTGAGAGAGATAATTCCAAAAAGTATCTGTGATTTTTATGGATAGGCAAAAAGTGGGCTGTTTGGCTCTGGTAAATATCCAACCACTTGAGAATTTAATTTTTTCCACTCCCCCCTAATTTTTGGATCTGAAGGCCACTTGCATCCTCAACATGCTTGTGACATGCATATCCACCACACTTAAAACATGTTAGGATCAGTTACAGGTCTCTTTCCTATGAAATTCCACGAAGTTATTATTAGGGAGTTGTACTAGTGGAATTTCCCAAACATGGATTTTGGAGCTCATTTTTAGTGCGTGAAATAATTTTCTATTTATGATTATAGTTTTCAATTTTTTTTGCACACATGAACTTTAAAATTTTCATTTTGTTGCGATCTTATATCTTTTTTGTTTACGAGGAAAAATGGGAGAGTGAAACTCAAGTATGGATTTGAAAAAAAAAATTTGAAATACACAAATGCTGAGAGAGATAATTCCGAAAAGTAACTGTTGTTTTTAAGGATAGGCAAAAAGTGGGTTGTTTGGCTCTGGTAAATATCCAACCACTTGAGAATTTAACTTTTTCTACCCCCCCCTAATATTTGGATCTGAAGGCCGCTTGCATCCTCAACATGCTTGTGGCATGCATATCCACCACACTTAAAACATGTTAGGATCAGTTAGAGGTCTCTTTCCTATGAAATTCCACCAAGTTATTATTAGGGAGTTGTACTAGTGGAATTTCCCAAACATGGATTTTGGAGCTCATTTTTAGTGCGTGAAATAATTTTCTATTTGTGATTATAGTTTTCAAATTTTTTTGCACACATGAACTTTAAAATTTTCATTTTCTTGCGATCTTATATGTTTTTTGTTTACGAGGAAAAAAGGGAGAGTGAAAACTCAAGTTTGGATTTGAAAAAAAAAAATTTTGAAAAACACAAATGATGAGAGAGATAATTCCGAAAAGTATCTGTTATTTTTAAGGATAGGCAAAAAGTGGGGTTGTTTGGCTCTGGTAAATATCCAACCACTTGAGAATTTAACTTTTTCTACTCCCCCCAAATTTTGGGATATGAAGGCCACTTGCATCCTCAACATGCTTGTGGCATGCATATCCACCACACTTAAAACATGTTAGGATCAATTAGAGGTTGCTTTCCTATAAAATTCCACCAAGCTATTATTAGGGGGTTGTACTAGTGGAATTTCCAGAACATGGATTTTGGAGCTCATTTTTAGTGCGTGAAATAATTTTCTATTTATTATTATAGTTTTAAATTTTTTTGCACACATGAACTCTAATATTTTCATTTTTTTACGATCTTATATCTTTTTTGTTTACGAGGAAAAATGGGAGAGTGAAAACTCAAGTTTGGATCTGAAAAAAAAAAATTTGAAATACACAAATGCTGAGAGAGATAATTCCGAAAAGTATCTGTGATATTTAAGGATAGGGAAAAAGTGGGTTGTTTGGCTCTGGTAAATATCCAACCACTTGAGAATTTAACTTTTTCTACTCCCCCCTAATTTTTGGATCTGATGGAAACTTGCATCCTCAACATGCTTGTGGTATGCATATCCACCACACTTAAAACAAGTTAGCATCAGTTAGAGGTCTCTTTCCAATAAAATTCCACCAAGCTATTATTAGGGGGTTGTAATAGAGGAATTTCCAGAACATGGATTTTGGAGCTCATTTTTAGTGCGTGAAATAATTTTCTTTTTATTATTATAGTTTTTAAATTTTTTTGCACACATGAACTCTAAAATTTTCATTTTGTATCGATCTTATATCTTTTTTGTTTATGAGGAAAAATGGGAGAGTGAAAACTCAAGTTTGGATCTGAAAAAAAAATTTTGAAATGCACAAATGCTGAGAGAGATAATTCCGAAAATATCTGTGATTTTTAAGCATAGGCAAAAAGTGGGTTGTTTGGCTCTGGTAAATATCACACCACTTTAGAATTTAACTTTTTCTACTCCGCCCTAATTTTTTGATCTGAAGGCCACTTGCATCCTCAACATGCTTGTGGCACGCATATCCACCACACTTAAAACATGTTAGGATTAGTTAGAGATCTCTTTCCTATAAAATTCCACCAAGCTATTATTAGGGGGTTGTACTAGTGGAATTTCCCAAACATGGATTTTGGAGCTCATTTTTAGTGCGTGAAATAATTTTCTGTTTATTATTATAGTTTTCAAATTTTTTTGCAGACATGAACTCTAAAATTTTCATTTTCTTGCGATCTTATATCTTTTTTGTTTACGCGGAAAAATGGGAGAGTGAAAACTCAAGTTTGGATCTGAAAAAAAAAAATTGAAATGCACAAATGCTGAGAGAGATAATTCCGAAAAGTATCTGTGATTTTTAAGGATAGGGAAAAAGTGGGTTGTTTGGCTCCGGTAAATATCCAACCACTTGAGAATTTAACTTTTTCTACTCCCCCTTAATTTTTTGATCTGAAGGCCACTTGGATCCTCAACATGCTTGTGGTATGCATATCCACCACACTTAAAACATGTGATGATCAGTTAGAGGTCTCTTTTCCTATAAAATTCCACCAAGCTATTATTAGGGGGTTGTACTAGTGGAATTTCCCCAACATGGATTTTGGAGCTCATTTTTAGTGCGTGAAATAATTTTCCATTTATGATTATTGTTTTCAATTTTTTTTGCGCCCATGAACTCTTAAATTTTCATTTTGTCGCGATCTTATTTCTTTTTTGTATACGAGGAAAGATGGGAGAGTGAAAACTCAAGTTTGGATCTGAAAAAAAAAAAATTTGAAATGCACAAATGCTGAGAGAGATAATTCCGAAAAGTATCTGTGATTTTTAAGGATAGGCAAAAAGTGGGTTGTTTGGCTCTAGTAATATCCAACCACTTGAGAATTTAACTTTTTCTACTCCCCCCTTATTTTGGTTCTGAAGGCCACTTGCATCCTCAACATGCTTGTGGCATGCATATCCACCACACTTAAAACATGTTAGGATAAGTTAGAGGTCACTTTCCTATAAAATTCCACCAAGCTATTATTAGGGGGTTGTACTAGTGGAATTTCCCAAACATGCATTTTGGAGCTCATTTTTAGTGCGTGAAATAATTTTCTAATTATGATTATTGTTTTCAAATTTTTTGCACACATGAACTCTAAATTTTTCATGTTGTTGTGATCTTTTATCATTTTTGTTTACGAGGAAAAATGGGAGAGTGAAAACACAAGTTTGGATCTGAAAAAAAAAAAATTTGAAATGCACAAATGCTGAGAGAGATAATTCCGAAAAGTATCTGTGATTTTTAAGGATAGGCAAAAAGTGGGTTGTTTGGCTCTGGTAAATATCCAACCACTTGAGAATTTAACTTTTTCTACCCCCCCCCCCCCCCCCCCCCTAATTTTTGGATCTGAAGGCCACTTGCATCCTCAACATGCTTGTGGCATGCATATCCACCACACTTAAAACATGTTAGGATCAGTTAGAGGTCTCTTTCCTATAAAATTCCACCAAGTTATTATTAGGGAGTTGTACTAGTGGAATTTCCCAAACATGGATTTTGGTGCTCATTTTTAGTGCGTGAAATAATTTTCTATTTGTGATTATAGTTTTCAAATTTTTTTGCACACATGAACTTTAAAATTTTCATTTTGTTGCGATCTTATATGTTTTTTGTTTACGAGGAAAAAAGGGAGAGTGAAAACTCAAGTTTGGATTTGAAAAAAAAAATTTGAAAAACACAAATGATGAGAGAGATAATTCCGAAAAGTATCTGTTATTTTTAAGGATAGGCAAAAAGTGGGTTGTTTGGCTCTCGTAAATATCCAACCACTTGAGAATTTAACTTTTTCTACTCCCCCCAAATTTTGGGATATGAAGGCCACTTGCATCCTCAACATGCTTGTGGCATGCATATCCACCACACTTAAAACATGTTAGGATCAATTAGAGGTTGCTTTCCTATAAAATTCCACCAAGCTATTATTAGGGGGTTGTACTAGTGGAATTTCCAGAACATGGATTTTGGAGCTCATTTTTAGTGCGTGAAATAATTTTCTATTTATTCTTATAGTTTTAAATTTTTTTGCACACATGAACTCTAATATTTTCATTTTTTTATGATCTTATATTTTTTTGTTTACGAGGAAAAATGGGAGAGTGAAAACTCAAGTTTGGATCTGAAAAAAAAAATTTGAAATACACAAATGCTGAGAGAGATAATTCCGAAAAGTATCTGTGATATTTAAGGATAGGGAAAAAGTGGGTTGTTTGGCTCTGGTAAATATCCAACCACTTGAGAATTTAACTTTTTCTACTCCCCCCTAATTTTTGGATCTGATGGAAACTTGCATCCTCAACATGCTTGTGGTATGCATATCCACCACACTTAAAACAAGTTAGCATCAGTTAGAGGTCTCTTTCCAATAAAATTGCACCAAGCTATTATTAGGGGGTTGTAGTAGAGGAATTTCCAGAACATGGATTTTGGAGCTCATTTTTAGTGCGTGAAATAATTTTCTTTTTATTATTATAGTTTTTCAATTTTTTTGCACACATGAACTCTAAAATTTTCATTTTGGTATCGATCTTATATCTTTTTTGTTTATGAGGAAAAATGGGAGAGTGAAAACTCAAGTTTGGATCTGAAAAAAAAATTTGAAATGCACAAATGCTGAGAGAGATAATTCCGAAAATATCTGTGATTTTTAAGGATAGGCAAAAAGTGGGTTGTTTGGCTCTGGTAAATATCACACTACTTTAGAATTTAACTTTTTCGACTCCCCCCTAATTTTTTGATCTGAAGGCCACTTGCATCCTCAACATGCTTGTGGCACGCATATCCACCACACTGAAAACATGTTAGGATTAGTTAGAGATCTCTTTCCTATAAAATTCCACCAAGCTATTATTAGGGGGTTGCACTAGTGGAATTTCCCAAACATGGATTTTGGAGCTCATTTTTAGTGCGTGAAATAATTTTCTATTTATTATTATTGTTTTCAAATTTTTTTGCAGACATGAACTCTAAAATTTTCATTTTCTTGCGATCTTATATCTTTTTTGTTTACGAGGAAAAATGGGAGAGTGAAAACTCAAGTTTGGATCTGAAAAAAAAAAATTGAAATGCACAAATGCTGAGAGAGATAAATCCGAAAAGTATCTGTGATTTTTAAGGATAGGGAAAAAGTGGGTTGTTTGGCTCCGGTAAATATCCAACCACTTGAGGATTTAACTTTTTCTACTCCCCCCTAATTTTTTGATCTGAAGGCCACTTGGATCCTCAACATGCTTGTGGTATGCATATCCACCACACTTAAAACAAGTTAGCATCAGTTAGAGGTCTCTTTCCAATAAAATTCCACCAAGCTATTATTAGGGGGTTGTAATAGAGGAATTTCCAGAACATGGATTTTGGAGCTCATTTTTAGTGCGTGAAATAATTTTTCGTTTATGATTATTGTTTTCAAATTTTTTTGCACCCATGAACTCTTAAATTTTCATTTTGTCGCGATCTTATATCTTTTTTGTATACGAGGAAAAATGGGAGAGTGAAAACTCAAGTTTGGATCTGAAAAAAAAAAATTTGAAATGCACAAATGCTGAGAGAGATAATTCCGAAAAGTATCTGTGATTTTTAAGGATAGGCAAAAAGTGGGTTGTTTGGCTCTAATAATATCCAACCACTTGAGAATTTAACTTTTTCTACTCCCCCCTTATTTTGGTTCTGAAGGCCACTTGCATCCTCAACATGCTTGTGGCATGCATATCCACCACACTTAAAACATGTTAGGATAAGTTAGAGGTCACTTTCCTATAAAATTCCACCAAGCTATTATTAGGGGGTTGTACTAGTGGAATTTCCCGAACATGGATTTTGGTGCTTATTTTTAGTGCGTGAAATAATTTTCTAATTATGATTATTGTTTTCAAATTTTTTGCACACATGAACTCTATTTTTTTCATTTTGTTGCGATCTTTTATCATTTTTGTTTACGAGGAAAAATGGGAGAGTGAAAACTCAAGTTTGGATCTGAAAAAAAAAAAATTTGAAATGCAAAAATGCTGAGAGAGATAATTCCGAAAAGTATCTGTGATTTTTAAGGATAGGCTAAAAGTGGGTTGTTTGGCCCTTGTAAATATCCAACCACTTCAGAATTGTACTTTTTCTACTCCCCCCTAATTTTTGGATCTGAAGGCCACTTGCATCCTCAACATGCTTGTGGCATGCATATCCACCACACTTAAAACATGTGAGGATCAGTTAGAGGTCCCTTTCCTATAAAATTCGACCAAGCTATTATTAGGGGGTTGTACTAGTGGAATTTCCCAAACATGGATTTTGGAGCTCATTTTTAGTGCGTGAAATAATTTTCTAATTATTATTATAGTTTTCAAATTTTTTTCCACACATCAACTCTAAAATTTTTATTTTGTTGCGATCTTATATCTTTTTTGTTTACGAGGAAAAATGGGAGAGTGAAAACTCAATGTTGGATCTGAAAAAAAAAAATTTTAAATGCACAAATGCTTAGAGAGATAATTCCGAAATGTATCTATGATTTTTAAGGATAGGAAAAAAGTGGGTTGTTTGGCTCAGGTAAATATCCAACCACTTGAGAATTTAACTTTTTCTACTACGCCTAATTTTTGGATCTGAAGGCCACTTGCATCCTCAACATGCTTGTGGCATGCATATCCACCACACTTAAAACATGTTTGGATCAGTTAGAGGTCTCTTTCCTATAAAATTCCACCAAGCTATTATTAGGGAGTTGAACTAGTAGAATTTCCCAAACAAGGATTTTGGAGCTCATTTTTAGTGCGTGAAATAATTTTCTATTTATGATTATAGTTTTCAAAAGTTTTTGCACACATGAACTTTAAAATTTTCATTTTGTTGCGATCTTATATCTTTTTTGTTTACAAGGAAAAATGGGAGAGTAAAAACTCAAGTTTGGATCTAAAAAAAAAAAATTTCAAATGCACAAATGCTGAGAGAGATAATTCCGAAAAGTATCTGTTATTTTTAAGGATAGGCAAAAAGTGGGTTTTTTGGCTCTGGTAAATATCCAACCACTTGAGAATTTAAGTTTTTCTGCTCCCCCCTAATTTTTGGATTTGAAGGCCACTTGCATCCTCAACATGCTTGTGGCATGCATATCCACCACACTTAAAACATGTTAGGATCAGTTAGAGGTCTCTTTCCTATAAAATTTCACCAAGCTATTATTAGGGGGTTGTACAAGTGGAATTTCCCAAACATGGATTTTGGAGCTCATTTTTAGTGTGTGAAATAATTTTCTATTTATGATTATAGTTTTTAAATTTTTTTGCACACATGAACTCGTAAATTTTCATTTTGGTGTGATCTTATATCTTTTTTGTTTATGAGGAAAAATGGGAGAGTGAAAACTCAAGTTTGAATCTGAAAAAAAAAATATGAAATGCACAAATGCTGAGAGAGATAATTCCGAAAAGTATTTGAGATTTTTAAGGATAGGCAAAAAGTAGGTTTTTTGGCTTTGGCCAACTACTTGAGAATTTAACTTTTTCCACTCCCCCCTAATTTTTGGATCTGAAGGCCACTTGCATCCTCAACATGCTTGTGGCATGCATATCCACCACACTTAAAACATGTTAGGATCAGTTAGAGGTCAGTTTCCTATAAAATTCCACCAAGCTATTATTAGAGAGTTGTACTAGTGGAATTTCCCGAACATGGATTTTGGAGCTCATTTTTAGTGCGTGAAATAATTTTCTATTTATGATTATCGTTTTCAAATTTTTTTGCACACATGAACTTTAAAATTTTCATTTTGTTGCGATCTTTTATCTTTTTTGTTTACAAGGAAAAATGGGAGAGTAAAAACTCAAGTTTGGATCTGAAAAAAAAAATTTTTAAATGCACAAATGCTGAGAGAGATAATTCCAAAAAGTATCTGTTATTTGTAAGGATAGGCAAAAAGTGGGTTTTTTGGCTCTGGTAAATATCCAACCACTTGAGAATTTAAGTTTTTCTACTGCCCCCTAATTTTTGGATTTGAAGGCCACTTGCATCCTCAACATGCTTGTGGCATGCATATCCACCACACTTAAAACATGTTAGGATCAGTTAGAGGTCTCTTTCCTATAAAATTCCACCAAGCTATTATTAGGGGGTTGTACTAGTGGAATTTCCAGAACATGGATTTTGGAGCTCATTTTTAGTGCGTGAAATAATTTTCTAATTATTATTAAAGTTTTCAATTTTTTTTGCACACATGAACTCTAAAATTTTCATTTTGTTGCGATCTTATATCGTTTTTGTTTACGAGGAAAAATGGGAGAGTGAAAACTCAAGTTCGGATCTGAAATAAAAAAATTTTAAATGCACAAATGCTTAGAGAGATAATTCCGAAATGTATCTATGATTTTTAAGGATAGGAAAAAAGTGGTTTGTTTGGCTCTGGTAAATATCCAACCACTTGAGAATTTAACTTTTTCTACTCCCCCTAATTTTTGGATCTGAAGGCCACTTGCATCCTCAACATGCATGTGGCATGCATATCCACCACACTTAAAACATGTGAGGATCAGTTAGAGGTCTCTTTCCTATAATATTCCTCCAAGCTATTATTAGGGGGTTGTACTAGTGGAATTTCCCAAACATGGATTTTGGAGCTCATTTTTAGTGTGTGAAATAATTTTCTATTTATGATTATAGTTTTTAAATTTTTTTCCACACATGAACTTGTAAATTTTCATTTTGGTGCGATCTTATATCTTTTTTGTTTACGAGGAAAAATTGGAGAGTGAAAACTCCAGTTTAGATCTGAAAAAAAACAAATTGAAAAACACAAATGCTGAGAGAGATAATTCCGAAAAGTATCTGTTATTTTTAAGGATAAGCAAAAAGTGGGTTGTTTGGCTCTGGTAAATATCCAACCACTTCAGAATTTAAGTTTTTCCACTCCCCCCTAATTTTTGGATCTGAAGGCCACTTGGATCCTCATCATGCTTGTGGCATGCATATCCACCACACTTAAAACATGTTAGGATCAGTTAAAGGTCTCTTTCCTATAAAATTCCACCAAGCTATTATTAGGGGATTGTACTAGTGGAATTTCCAGAACATGGATTTTGGAGCTCATTTTTAGTGCGTGAAATAATTTTCTATTTATTATTATAGTTTTCAAATTTTTTTGCTCACATGAACTCTAAAATTTTAATTTTGTTGCGATCTTATATCTTTTTTGTTTACGAGGAAAAATGGGAGAGTGAAAACTCAAGTTTGGATTTGAAAAAAAATAATTTGAAATACACAAATGCAGAGAGAGATAATTCCGAAAAGTATCTGTGATTTTTAAGGATAGGCAAAAAGTGGTTTGTTTGGCTCTGGTAAATATCCAACCACTTGAGAATTTAACTTTTTCTACTCCCCCTAATTTTTGGATCTGAAGGCCACTTGCATCCTCAACATGCATGTGGCATGCATATCCACCACACTTAAAACATGTGAGGATCAGTTAGAGGTCTCTTTCCTATAATATTCCTCCAAGCTATTATTAGGGGGTTGTACTAGTGGAATTTCCCAAACATGGATTTTGGAGCTCATTTTTAGTGTGTGAAATAATTTTCTATTTATGATTATAGTTTTTAAATTTTTTTCCACACATGAACTCGTAAATTTTCATTTTGGTGCGATCTTATATCTTTTTTGTTTACGAGGAAAAATTGGAGAGTGAAAACTCCAGTTTAGATCTGAAAAAAAACAAATTGAAAAACACAAATGCTGAGAGAGATAATTCCGAAAAGTATCTGTTATTTTTAAGGATAAGCAAAAAGTGGGTTGTTTGGCTCTGGTAAATATCCAACCACTTCAGAATTTAAGTTTTTCCACTCCCCCCTAATTTTTGGATCTGAAGGCCACTTGGATCCTCATCATGCTTGTGGCATGCATATCCACCACACTTAAAACATGTTAGGATCAGTTAAAGGTCTCTTTCCTATAAAATTCCACCAAGCTATTATTAGGGGATTGTACTAGTGGAATTTCCAGAACATGGATTTTGGAGCTCATTTTTAGTGCGTGAAATAATTTTCTATTTATTATTATAGTTTTCAAATTTTTTTGCTCACATGAACTCTAAAATTTTAATTTTGTTGCGATCTTATATCTTTTTTGTTTACGAGGAAAAATGGGAGAGTGAAAACTCAAGTTTGGATTTGAAAAAAAATAATTTGAAATACACAAATGCAGAGAGAGATAATTCCGAAAAGTATCTGTGATTTTTAAGGATAGGCAAAAAGTGGGTTGTTTGGCTCTGGTAAATATCGTACCACTTGAGAATTTAACTTTTTCTACTCCCCCCTAATTTTTGGATCTGATGGCCACTTGCATCCTCAACATGCTTGTGGCATGCATATCCACCACACTTAAAACATGTTAGGATCAGTTAGAGATATCTTTCCTATAAAATTCCACCAAGCTATTATTAGAGGGTTGTACTAGTGGAATTTCCCGAACAAGGATTTTGGAGCTCATTTTTAGTGCGTGAAATAATTTTCTATTTATTATTATAGTTTTCAAAATTTTTTGCACACATGAACTCTAATATTTTCATTTTGTTGCGATCTTATATCTTTTTTGTTTACGAGGAAAAATGGGAGAGTGAAAACTCAAGTTTGGCTCTGAAAAAAAAAAAAATTTGAAATGCACAAATGCTGAGAGAGATAATTCTGAAAAGAATCTGTGATTTTTAAGGATAGGGAAAATGTGGGTTGTTTGGCTCTAGTAAATATCCAACCACTTGAGAATTTAAGTTTTTCTACTCCCCCCTAATTTTTGGATCTGATGGCCACTTGCATCCTGAACATGCTTGTGGCATGCATATCCACCACACTTAAAACATGTGAGGATCAGTTAGAGGTCTCTTTCCTATAATATTCCTCCAAGCTATTATTAGGGGGTTGTACTAGTGGAATTTCCCAAACATGGATTTTGGAGCTCATTTTTAGTGTGTGAAATAATTTTCTATTTATGATTATAGTTTTTAAATTTTTTTCCACACATGAACTCGTAAATTTTCATTTTGGTGCGATCTTATATCTTTTTTGTTTACGAGGAAAAATTGGAGAGTGAAAACTCAAGTTTAGATCTGAAAAAAAACAAATTGAAAAACACAAATGCTGAGAGAGATAATTCCGAAAAGTATCTGTTATTTTTAAGGATAAGCAAAAAGTGGGTTGTTTGGCTCTGGTAAATATCCAACCACTTCAGAATTTAAGTTTTTCCACTCCCCCCTAATTTTTGGATCTGAAGGCCACTTGCATCCTCATCATGCTTGTGGCATGCATATCGACCACACTTAAAACATGTTAGGATCAGTTAAAGGTCTCTTTCCTATAAAATTCCACCAAGCTATTATTAGGGGATTGTACTAGTGGAATTTCCAGAACATGGATTTTGGAGCTCATTTTTAGTGCGTGAAATAATTTTCTATTTATTATTATAGTTTTCAAATTTTTTTGCTCACATGAACTCTAAAATTTTAATTTTGTTGCGATCTTATATCTTTTTTGTTTACGAGGAAAAATGGGAGAGTGAAAACTCAAGTTTGGATTTGAAAAAAAATAATTTGAAATACACAAATGCAGAGAGAGATAATTCTGAAAAGTATCTGTGATTTTTAAGGATAGGCAAAAAGTGGGTTGTTTGGCTCTGGTAAATATCGTACCACTTGAGAATTTAAGTTTTTCTACTCCCCCCTAATTTTTGGATCTGATGGCCACTTGCATCCTCAACATGCTTGTGGCATGCATATCCACCACACTTAAAACATGTTAGGATCAGTTAGAGATATCTTTCCTATAAAATTCCACCAAGCTATTATTAGGGGGTTGTACTAGTGGAATTTCCCGAACAAGGATTTTGGAGCTCATTTTTAGTGCGTGAAATAATTTTCTATTTATTATTATAGTTTTCAAAATTTTTTGCACACATGAACTCTAATATTTTCATTTTGTTGCGATCTTATATCTTTTTTGTTTACGAGGAAAAATGGGAGAGTGAAAACTCAAGTTTGGCTCTGAAAAAAAAAAAATTTGAAATGCACAAATACTGAGAGAGATAATTCTGAAAAGTATCTGTGATTTTTAAGGATAGGGAAAATGTGGGTTGTTTGGCTCTGGTAAATATCCAACCACTTGAGAATTTAACTTTTTCTACTCCCCCCTAATTTTTGGATCTGATGGCCACTTGCATCCTCAACATGCTTGTGGCATGCATATCCACCACACTTAAAACATGTTAGGATCAGTTAGAGATATCTTTCCTATAAAATTCCACCAAGCTATTATTAGGGGGTTGTACTAGTGGAATTTCCCGAACAAGGATTTTGGAGCTCATTTTTAGTGCGTGAAATAATTTTCTATTTATTATTATAGTTTTCAAAATTTTTTGCACACATGAACTCTAATATTTTCATTTTGTTGCGATCTTATATCTTTTTTGTTTACGAGGAAAAATGGGAGAGTGAAAACTCAAGTTTGGCTCTGAAAAAAAAAAAATTTGAAATGCACAAATGCTGAGAGAGATAATTCCGAAAAGTATCTGTGATTTTTAAGGATAGGGAAAATGTGGGTTGTTTGGCTCTGGTAAATATCCAACCACTTGAGAATTTAACTTTTTCTACTCCCCCCTAATTTTTTGATCTGAAGGCCACTTGCATCCTCAACATGCTTATGGGATTACTATCCACCACACTTAAAACATGTTAAGATCAGTTAGTGGTCTCTTTCCTATAAAATTCCACCAAGCTATTATTAGGAGGTTGTACTAGTGGAATTTTCAGAACATGGATTTATGAGGTAATTTTTAGTGCGTGAAATATTTTCTATTTATTAAGAAAGTTTTCAAAAATTTTTGCACACATGAACTTTAAAATTTTCATTTTGTTGCGATCTTATATCTTTTTGTTTACGAGGAAAAATGGGAGAGTGAAAACTCAAGTTTGGATCTGAAAAAAAATATATGAAATGCACAAATGCTGAGAGAGATAATTCCGAAAAGTATTTGTGATTTTTAAGGATAGGCAAAAAGTGGGTTGTTTGGCTCTGGTAAATATCCAACCACTTGAGAATTTAACTTTTTCTTCTCTCCCCTAATTTTTGGATCTGAAGGCCACTTCCCTCCTCAATATCTTTGTGGCATGCATATCCACCACACTTAAAACATGTTAGGATCAGTTAGAGGTCTCTTTCCTATAAAATTCCACCAAGCTATTATTAGAGGGTTGTACTAGTGGAATTACCAGAACAGGGATTTTGGAGCTTTTTTTAGTGGGTGAAATAAATTTCTATTTATTATTATAGTTTTCAAATTTTTTTGCACACACGAACTCTAAAATTTTCATTTTGTTGCGATCGTATATCATTTTTGTTGACGAGGAGAAATGGGAGAGTGAAAACTCAAGTTTGGATCTGAAAAAAAAAAATTTGAAATGCATAGATGCTGAGAGGGATAATTCCAAAAAGTATCTGTGATTTTTATGCATAGGAAAAAAGTGGGTTGTTCGGCTCTAGTAAATATCCAACCACTTGAGAATTTGACTTTTTCTACTCCGCCCTAATTTTTGGATCTAAAGACCACTTGCATCCTCAACATGCTTGTGGCATGCATATCCACCACACTTAAAACATGTTAGGATCAGTTAGAGGTCTCTTTCCTATAAAATTCCACCAAGCTATTATTAGGGGGTTGTACTAGTGGAATTTCCCAAACATGGATTTTGGAGCTCATTTTTAGTGCATGAAATAATTTTCAATTTATTATTATAGTTTTCAAATTTTTTTCGCACACATGAACTCTAAAATTTTCATTTTGTTGCGATCTTATATCTTTTTTGTTTACGAGGAAAAATGGGAGGGTGAAAACTCAAGTTTGGATCTGAAAAAAAAAAATTTGAAATGCACAAATGCTGAGAGAGATAATTCCGAAAAGTATCTGTGATTTTTATGGATAGGCAAAAAGTGGGTTATTTTGCTCTGGTAAATATCCAACCACTTGAGAATTTAACTTTTTCCACTCCCCCCTAATTTTTGGATCTGAAGGCCACTTGCATCCTCAACATGCTTGTGGCATGCATATCCACCACACTTAAAACATGTTAGGATCAGTTAAAGGTCTTTTTCCTATAAAATTCCACCAAGCTATTATTAGGGAGTTGAACTAGTGGAATTTCCCAAACAAGGATTTTGGAGCTCATTTTTAGTGCGTGAAATAATTTTCTATTTATGATTATAGTTTTCAATTTTTTTCGCACACATGAACTCTAAAATTTTCATTTTGTTGCGATCTTATATCTTTTTTGTTTACGAGGAAAAATGGGAGGGTGAAAACTCAAGTTTGGATCTGAAAAAAAAAAATTTGAAATGCACCAATGCTGAGAGAGATAATTCCGAAAAGTATCTGTTATTTTTAAGGATAGGCAAAAAGTGGGTTTTTGGGCTATGATAAATATCCAACCACTTGAGAATTTATGTTTTTCTACTCCCCCCTAATTTTTGGATCTGAAGGCCACTTGCATCCTCAACATGCTTGTGGCATGCATACGCACCACACTTAAAACATGTTATGATCAGTTAGAGGTCTCTTTCCTATAAAATTCCACCAACCTATTATTGGGGGCTTGTACTAGTGGAATTTCCAGAACATGGATTTTGGAGCTCATTTTTAGTGCGTGAAATAATTTTCTATTTATTATTATAGTTTTCAAATTTTTTTGCACACATGAACTCTAAAATTTTCATTTTGTTGCGATCTTATATCGTTTTTGTTTACGAGGAAAAATGGGAGAGTGAAAACTCAAGTTTGGATCTGAAAAAAAAAAATTTAAAATGGACAAATGCTGAGAGAGATAATTCCGAAAAGTATCAATGATTTTTAAGGATAGGAAAAAAGTGGGTTTTTTGGCTCTGGTAAATATCCAACCACATGAGAATTTAACTTTTTCTACTCTCCCTAATTTTTGGATCTGAAGGCCACTTGCATCCTCAACATGCTTGTGGCATGCATATCCACCTCACTTAAAACATGTTAGGATCAGTTAGAGGTGTCTTTCCTATAAAATTCCACCAAGCTATTATTAGGGAGTTGAACTAGTGGAATTTCCCAAACAAGGATTTTGGAGGTCGTTTTTAGTGCGTGAAATAATTTTCTATTTATGATTATAGTTTTAAAATTTTTTGCACACATGAACTTTAAAATTTTCATTTTGTTGCGATCTTATATCTTTTTTGTATAAAAGGAAAAATGGGAGAGTAAAAACTCAAGTTTGGATCTGAAAAAAAAAAAATTTGAAATGCACAAATGCTGAGAGAGATAATTCCGAAAAGTATCTGTGATTTTTAAGGATAGGCAAAAAGTGGGTTTTTTGGCTCTGGTAAATATCCAACCACTTGAGAATTTAAGTTTTTCTACTCCCCCCTAATTTTTGGATCTGAAGGCCATTTGCATCCTCAACATGCTTGTGGCATGCATATCCACCACACTTAAAACATGTTAGGATCAGTTAGAGGTCTCTTTCCTATAAAATTCCACCAAGCTATAATTAGGGGGTTGTACTAGTGGAATTTCTAGAACATGGATTTTGGAGCTCATTTTCAATGCTTGAAATAATTTTCTATTTATTATTATAGTTTTCAAATTTTTTTGCACACATGAACTCTAAAATATTAGTTTTGTTGTGATCTTATATCGTTTTTGTTTACGAGGAAAAATGGGAGAGTGAAAACCCAAGTTTGGATCTGAAAAAAAAAAATTTAAAATGCACAAATGCTTAGAGAGATAATTCCGAAAAGTATCTATGATTTTTAAGGATAGGAAAAAAGTGGGTTGTTTGGCTCTGGTAAATATCCAACCACTTGAGAATTTAACTTTTTCTACTCGACCTAATTTTTGGATCTGAAGGCCACTTGCATCCTCAACATGCTTGTGGCATTCATATCCACCACACTTAAAACATGTACGGATCAGTTAGAGGTCTCTTTTCCACAAAATTCCACCAAGCTATTATTAGGGGGTTGTACTAGTGGAATTTCCCAAACATGGATTTTGGAGCTCATTTATAGTGCGTGGACAAATTTTCTATTTATGATTATAGTTTTTAAATTTTTTTGCACACATGAACTCGTAAATTTTCATTTTGGTGCGATCTTATATCTTTTTTGTTTACGAGGAAAAATGGGAGAGTGAAAACACAAGTTTGGCTCTGAAAAAAAAAAATTTGAAATGCACAAATGCTGAGAGAGATAATTCCGAAAAGTATCTGTGATTTTTAAGGATAGGCAAAAAGTGGGTCGTTTGGCCCTGGTAAATATCCAACCACTTGAGAATTTAACTTTTTATACTCCCCCCTAATTTTTGGATCTGAAGTCCACTTGCATCTTTAACATGCTTGTGGGATTACTATCCACCACACTTAAAACATGTTAAGATCAGTTAGAGGTCTCTTTCCTATAAAATTCCACCAAGCTATTATTAGGAGGTTGTACTAGTGGAATTTTCAGAACATGGATTTATGAGGTAATTTTTAGTGCGTGAAATATTTTCTATTTATTAAGAAAGTTTTCAAAAATTTTTGCACACTTGAACTCTAAAATTTTCATTTTGTTGCGATCTTATATCTTTTTATTTACGAGGAAAAATGGGAGAGTGAAAACTCAAGTTTGGATCTGAAAAAAAAAAATATGAAATGCACAAATGCTGAGAGAGATAATTCCGAAAAGTATTTGTGATTTTTAAGGATAGGCAAAAAGTGGGTTGTTTGGCTCTGGTAAATATCCAACCACTTGAGAATTTAACTTTTTCTTCTCTCCCCTAATTTTTGGATCTGAAGGCCACTTGCCTCCTCAATATGTTTGTGGCATGCATATCCACCACACTTAAAACATGTTAGGATCAGTTAGAGGTCTCTTTCCTATAAAATTCCACCAAGCTATTATTAGAGGGTTGTACTAGTGGAATTTCCAGAACATGGATTTTGGAGCTTTTTTTAGTGGGTGAAATAAATTTCTATTTATTATTATAGTTTTCAAATTTTTTTGCACACACGAACTCTAAAATTTTCATTTTGTTGCGATCGTATATCATTTTTGTTGACGAGGAGAAATGGGAGAGTGAAAACTCAAGTTTGGATCTGAAAAAAAAAATTTGAAATGCACAGATGCTGAGAGGGATAATTCCAAAAAGTATCTGTGATTTTTAAGCATAGGAAAAAAGTGGGTTGTTCGGCTCTGGTAAATATCCAACCACTTTTTCTACTCCGCCCTAATTTTTGGATCTGAAGACCACTTGCATCCTCAACATGCTTGTGGCATGCATATCCACCACACTTAAAAACATGTTAGGATCAGTTAGAGGTCTCTTTCCTATAAAATTCCACCAAGCTATTATTAGGGGGTTGTACTAGTGGAATTTCCCAAACATGGATTTTGGAGCTCATTTTTAGTGCATGAAATAATTTTCAATTTATTATTATAGTTTTCAATTTTTTTCGCACACATGAACTCTAAAATTTTCATTTTGTTGCGATCTTATATCTTTTTTGTTTACGAGGAAAAATGGGAGGGTGAAAACTCAAGTTTGGATCTGAAAAAAAAAATTTGAAATGCACAAAAGCTGAGAGAGATAATTCCGAAAAGTATCTGTGATTTTTATGGATAGGCAAAAAGTGGGTTGTTTTGCTCTGGTAAATATCCAACCACTTGAGAATTTAACTTTTTCCACTCCCTCCTAATTTTTGGATCTGAAGGCTACTTGCATCCTCAACATGCATGTGGCATGCATATCCACCACACTTAAAACATGTTAGGATCAGTTAAAGGTCTTTTTCCTATAAAATTCCACCAAGCTATTATTAGGGAGTTGAACTAGTGGAATTTCCCAAACAAGGATTTTGGAGCTCATTTTTATTGCGTGAAATAATTTTCTATTTATGATTATAGTTTTCAAATTTTTTTGCACACATGAACTTTAAAATTCTCATTTTGTTGCGATCTTATATCTTTTTTGATTACGAGGAAAAATGGGAGAGTAAAAACTCAAGTTTGGATCTGAAAAAAAAAAAATTTGAAATGCACCAATGCTGGGAGAGATAATTCCGAAAAGTATCTGTTATTTTTAAGGATAGGCAAAAAGTGGGTTTTTTGGCTATGGTAAATATCCAACCACTTGAGAATTTAAGTTTTTCTACTCCCCCATAATTTTTGGATCTGAAGGCCACTTGCATCCTCAACATGCTTGTGGCATGCATACCCACCACACATAAAACATGTTAGGATCAGTTAGAGGTCTCTTTCCTATAAAATTCCACCAACCTATTATTGGGGGGTTGTACTAGTGGAATTTCCGGAACATGGATTTTGGAGCTCATTTTTAGTGCGTGAAATAATTTTCTATTTATTATTATAGTTTTCAAATTTTTTTGCACACATGAACTCTAAAATTTTCATTTTTTTGCGATCTTATATGGTTTTTGTTTACGAGGAAAAATGGGAGAGTGAAAACTCAAGTTTGGATCTGAAAAAAAAAAATTTGAAATGCACAAATGCAGAGAGAGATAATTCCGGAAAGTATCTATGATTTTTAAGGATAGGAAAAAAGTGGGTTGTTTGGCTCTGGTAAATATCCAACCACTTGAGAATTTAACTTTTTCTACTCTCCCTAATTTTTGGATTTGAAAGCCACTTGCATCCTCAACATGCTTGTGGCATGCATATCCACCTCACTTAAAACATGTTAGGATCAGTTAGAGGTCTCTTTCCTATAAAATTCCACCAAGCTATTATTAGGGAGTTGAACTAGTGGAATTTCCCAAACAAGGATTTTGGAGCTCATTTTTAGTGCGTGAAATAATTTTATATTTATGATAATAGTTTTAAAATTTTTTGCACACATGAACTTTAAAATTTTCATTTTGTTGCGATCTTATGTCTTTTTTCTATAAAAGGAAAAATGGGAGAGTAAAAACTCAAGTTTGGATCTGAAAAAAAAAAATTTGAAATGCACAAATGCTGAGAGAGATAATTCCGAAAAGTATCTGTGATTTTTAAGGATAGGCAAAAAGTGGGTTTTTTGGCTCTGGTAAATATCCAACCACTGGAGAATTTAAGTTTTTCTACTCCCCCCTAATTTTCTGATCTGAAGGCCACTTGCATTCTCAACATGCTTGTGGCATGCATATCCACCACACTTAAAACATGTTAGGATCAGTTAGAGGTCTATTTCCTATAAAATTCCACCAAGCTATTATTTGGGGGTTGTACTAGTGGAATTTCCAGAACATGGATTTTGGAGCTCATTTTCAGTGCGTGAAATAATTTTCTATTTATTATTATAGTTTTCAAATTTTTTTGCACACATGAACTCTAAAATTTTAGTTTTGTTGCGATCTTATATCGTTTTTGTTTACGAGGAAAAATGGGAGAGTGAAAACTCAAGTTTGGATCTGAAAAAAAAAAATTTAAAATGCACAAATGCTTATAGAGGTAATTCCGAAAAGTATCTATGATTTTTAAGGATAGGAAAAAAGTGGGTTGTTTGGCTCTGGTAAATATCCAACCACTTGAGAATTTAACTTTTTCTACTCCCCCTAATTTTTGGATCTGAAGGCCACTTGCATCCTCAACATGCTTGTGGCATTCATATCCACCACACTTAAAACATGTATGGATCAGTTAGAGGTCTCTTTCCCATAAAATTCCACCAAGCTATTATTAGGGGGTTGTACTAGTGGAATTTCCCAAACATGGATTTTGGAGCTCATTTTTAGTGCGTGGAAAAATTTTCTATTTATGATTATAGTTTTTAAATTTTTTTGCACACATGAACTCGTAAATTTTCATTTTGGTGCGATCTTATATCTTTTTTGTTTACGAGGAAAAATGGGAGAGTGAAAACTCAAGTTTGAATCTGAAAAAAAAAATGTGAAATGCACAAATGCTGATAGAGATAATTCCGAAAAGTATTTGAGATTTTTAAGGATAGGCAAAAAGTGGGTTTTTTGGCTCTAGTAAATATCCAACCACTTGAGAATTTAACTTTTTCCACTCCCCCCCAATTTTTGGATTTGAAGGCCACTTGCATCCTCAACATGCTTGTGGCATGCATATCCACCACACTTAAAACATGTTAGGATCAGTTAGAGGTCTCTTTCCTATAAAATTCCACCAAGCTATTATTAGGGGGTTGTACTAGTGGAATTTCCCAAATATGGATTTTGGAGCTCATTTTTAGTGAGTGAAATAATTTTCTATTTATGATTATAGTTTTTAAATTTTTTTGCACACATGAACTCGTAAATTTTCATTTTGGTACGATCTTATATCTTTTTTGTTTACGAGGAAAAATGGGAGAGTGAAAACTCAAGTATGAATCTGAAAAAAAAAAATGAAATGCACAAATGCTGAGAGAGATAATTCCGAAAAGTATTTGAGATTTTTAAGGATAGGCAAAAAGTGGGTTGTTTGGCTCTGGTAAATATCAAACCACTTGAGAATTTAACTTTTTCTACTCCCCCCTAATTTTTGGATCTGAAGGCCACTTGCCTCCTCAACATGTTTGTGGCATGCATATCCACCACACTTAAAACATGTTAGGATCAGTTAGAGGTCTCTTTCCTATAAAATTCCACCAAGCTATTATTAGAGGGTTGTACTAGTGGAATTTCCAGAACATCGATTTTGGAGCTCATTTTTAGTGCGTGAAATAATTTTGTATTTATTATTATAGTTTTCAAATTTTTTTGCACACATGAACTCTAAAATTTTCATTTTGTTGGGATCTTATATCGTTTTTGTTTACGAGGAAAAATGGGAGAGTGAAAACTCAACTATGGATCTGAAAAAAAAAATTTGAAATGCACAAATGCTGAGAGAGATAATTCCGAAAAGTATCTATGAGTTTTAAGGATAGGAAAAAAGTGGATTGTTTGGCTCTAGTAAGTATCCAACCACTTGAGAATTTAACTTTTTCTGCTCCCCCCTAATTTTTGGATCTGAAGGCCACTTGCATCCTCAACATGCTTGTGGCATGCATATCCACCACACTTAAAACATGTTAGGATCAGTTGGAGGTCTCTTTCCTATAAAATTCCACCAAGCTATTATTAGGGGGTTGTACTAGTGGAATTTCCCAAACATGGATTTTGGAGCTCATTTTTAGTGCATGAAATAATTTTCAATTTATTATTATAGTTTTCAAATTTTTTTGCACACATGAACTCTAATATTTTCATTTTGTTGCGATCTTATATCTTTTTTGTTTACGAGGAAAAATGAGAGAGTGAAAACTCAAGTTTGGATCTGAAAAAAAAAAAATTGAAATGCAAAAATTCTGATAGAGATAATTCCGAAAAGTATCTTTGATTTTTATGGATAGGCAAAAAGTGGGTTGTTTGGCTCTAGTAAATATCCAACCACTTGAGAATTTAACTTTTTCCACTCCCCCCTAATTTTTGGATATGAAAGCCACTTGCATCCTCAACATGCTTGTGGCATGCATATCCACCACACTTAAAACATGTTAGGATCAGTTAGAGGTCTCTTTCCTATAAAATTCCACCAAGCTATTATTAGGGAGTTGTACTAGTGGAATTTCCCAAACATGGATTTTGGAGCTCATTTTAGTGCGTGAAATAATTTTCTTTTTATGATTATAGTTTTCAAATTTTTTTGCATACATGAACTTTAAAACTTTCATTTTGTTGCGATCTTATATCTTTTTTGTTTACGAGGAAAAAAGGGAGAGAGAAAAGTCAAGTTTGGATCTGAAAAAAAAAAATTTGAAAAACACAAATGCTGAGAGAGATAATTCCAAAAAGTACCTTTTATTTTTAAGGATAGGCAAAAAGTGGGTTGTTTGGCTCTGGTAAATATCCAACCACTTTAGAATTTAACTTTTTCCACTCCCCCCTAATTTTTGGATCTGAAGGCCACTTGCATCCTCAACATGCTTGTGGCATGCATATCTACCACACTTAAAACATGTTAGGATCAGTTAGATGTCTCTTTCTTATAAAATTCCACCAAATTATTTTTAGGGGGTTGTACTAGTGGAATTTCCCAAACATGGATTTTGGAGCTCATTTTTAGTGCGTGAAATAATTTTCTATTTATTATTATAGTTTTAAAATTTTTTTGCACATATGAACTTTAAAATTTTCATTTAGTTGCGATCTTATATCTTTTTTATTTACGAGGAAAAATGGGAGAGTGAAAACTCAAGTTTGGATCTGAAAAAACTAAATTTGAAAAACACAAATGCTGAGAGAGATAATTCCGAAAAGTATCTGTTATTTTTAAGGATAGGCAAAAAGTGGGTTGTTTGGCTCTGGTAAATATCCAACCACTTGAGAATTTAACTTTTTCCACTCTCCCCTAATTTTTGGATCTGAAGGCCACTTGCATCCTCAACATGCTTGTGGCATGCATATCCACCACACTTAAAACATGTTAGGATCAGTTAGAGGTCTCTTTCCAATAAAATTCCACCAAGCTATTATTAGGGGGTTGTACTAGTGGAATTTCCCAAACATGGATTTTGGAGCTCATTTTTAGTGCGTGAAATAATTTTCTATTTATTATTATAGTTTTCATATTTTTTTTCACACATGAACTCTAAAATTTTCATTTTGTTGCGATCTTATATCTTTTTTGTTTACGAGGAAAAATGGGAGAGTGAAAACTCAAGTTTGGATCTGAAAAAAAATTTTGGAATGCACAAATGCTGAGAGAGATTATTCCGAAAAGTATCTTTGATTTTTTAGAATAGGCAAAAAGTGGGTTGTTTGAGTCTGGAAAATATCCAACCACTTTAGAATTGAAATTTTTCTACTTCCCCCTAATTTTTTGATCTGAAGGCTACTTGCATCCTCAACATGCTTGTGGCATGCATATACACCACACGTAAAATATGTTAGTATCAGTTAGAGGTCTCTTTCCTACAAAATTCCACCAAGCTATTATTAGGGGGTTGTACTAGTGGAATTTCCCAAACATGGATTTTGGAGCTCATTTTTAGTGCTTGAAATAATTTTCTATTTATTGTTATAGTTTTCAATTTTTTTTGCACACCTGAACTCTAAAATTTTCATTTTGTTGCGATCTTATATCTTTTTTGTTTACGAGGAAAAATGGTAGGGTGAAAAATTAAGTTTGGATCTGAAAAAAAAAAAAATTAAATGCACAAATGCTGATAGAGATAATTCCAAAAAGTATCTGTGATTTTTAAAGATAGGCAAAAAGTGGGTTGTTTGGCTCTGGTAAATATCCAACCACTTGAGAATTTAACTTTTTCTACTCCCCCCTAATTTTTGGATATGAAGGCCACTTGCATCCTCAGCATGCTTGTGGCATGCATATCCACCACACTTAAAACATGTTAGGCTCAGTTAGAGCTCTCTTTCCTATAAAATTCCACCAAGTTATTATTACGGGGTTGTACTAGTGGAATTTCCCAAACATGGATTTTGGAGCTCATTTTTAGTGCGTGAAATAATTTTCTATTTATTATTATAGTTTTCAAATTTTTTTGCACACATGAACTCTAAAATTTTCATTTTGTTGCGATCTTATATCTTTTTTGGTTACGAGGAAAAATGGGAGAGTGAAAACTCTAGTTTGGATCTAAAAAAAAAAAATTTGAAATGCCCAAATGCTTAGAGAGATAATTCCGAAAAGTATCTATGATTTTTAAGGATAGGAAAAAAGTGGGTTGTTTGGCTCTGGTAAATATCCAACCACTTGAGAATTTAACTTTTTCTACTCCCCCGAATTTTTGGATCTGAAGGCTACTTGCATCCTCAACATGCTTGTGGCATGCATATCCACCACACTTAAAACATGTTAGGATCAGTTAGAGGTCTCTTTCCTATAAAATTCCACCAAGCTATTATTAGGGGGTTGTACTAGTGGAATTTCCCAAACATGGATTTTGGAGCTCATTTTTAGTGAGTGAAATAATTTTCTATTTATGATTATAGTTTTTAAATTTTTTTGCACACAGGAACTCGTAAATTTTCATTTTGGTGCGATCTTATATCTTTTTTGTTTACGAGGAAAAATGGGAGAGTGAAAACTCAAGTTTGACTCTGAGAAAAAAAAAAATCAAATGCACAAATGCTGAGAGAGATAATTCCGAAAAGTATTTGAGATTTTTAAGGATAGTCAAAAAGTGGGTTGTTTGGCTCTGGTAAATATCCAACCACTTGAGAATTTAACGTTTTCTACTCCCCCCTAATTTTTGGATCTGAAGGCCACTTGCCTCCTCAACATGTTTGTGGCATGCATATCCACCACACTTAAAACATGTTAGGATCAGTTAGAGGTCTCTTTCCTATAAAATTCCTCCAAGCTATTATTAGGGAGTTGTACTAGTGGAATTTTCCCAACATGGATTTTGGAGCTCATTTTAGTGCGTGAAATAATTTTCTATTTATGATTATAGTTTTCAATTTTTTTTGCATACATGAACTTTAAAATTTTCATTTTGTTGCGATCTTATATCTTTTTTGTTTACGAAGAAAAAAGGGAGAGAGAAAACTCAAATTTGGATCTGAAAAAAAAAATTTGAAAAACACAAATGCTGAGAGAGATAATTCCGTAAAGTATCTGTTATTTTTAAGGATAGGCAAAAAGTGGATTGTTTAGCTCTGGTAAATATCCAACCACTTTAGAATTTAACATTTTCCACTCCCCCCTAATTTTTTTATCTGAAGGCCACTTGCATCCTCAACATGCTTGTGGCAAGCATTTCCACCACACTTAAAACATGTTAGGATCAGTTAGATGTCTCTTTCTTATAAACTTCCACCAAGTTATTTTTAGGGGGTTGTACTAGTGGAATTTCCCAAACATGGATTTTGGAGCTCATTTTTAGTGCGTGAAATAATTTTCTATTTATTATTATAGTTTTAAAAATTTTTTGCACATATGAACTTTAAAATTTTCATTTTGTTGCGATCTTATATCTTTTTTGTTTACGAGGAAAAATGGGAGAGTGAAAACTCATGTTTGGATATGAAAAAAATAAATTTGAAAAACACAAATGCTGAGAGAGATAATTCCGAAAAGTATCTGTTATTTTTAAGAATAGGCAAAAAGTGGGTTGTTTGGCTCTGGTAAATATCCAACCACTTGAGAATTTAACGTTTTCTACTCCCCCCTAATTTTTGGATCTGAAGGCCACTTGCCTCCTCAACATGTTTGTGGCATGCATATCCACCACGCTTAAAACATGTTAGGATCAGTTAGAGGTCTCTTTCCTATAAAATTCCTCCAAGCTATTAATAGGGAGTTGTACTAGTGGAATTTTCCCAACATGGATTTTGGAGCTCATTTTAGTGCGTGAAATAATTTTCTATTTATGATTATAGTTTTCAATTTTTTTTGCATACATGAACTTTAAAATTTTCATTTTGTTGCGATCTTATATCTTTTTTGTTTACGAAGAAAAAAGGGAGAGAGAAAACTCAAATTTGGATCTGAAAAAAAAAAAATTTGAAAAACACAAATGCTGAGAGAGATAATTCCGAAAAGTATCTGTTATTTTTAAGGATGGGCAAAAAGTGGTTTGTTTAGCTCTGGTAAATATCCAACCACTTTAGAATTTAACTTTTTCCACTCCCCCCTAATTTTTGGATCTGAAGGCCCCTTGCATCCTCAACATGCTTGTGGCATGCATATCCACCACACTTAAAACATGTTAGGATCAGTTAGAGGTCTCTTTCTTGTAAAATTCCACCAAGCTATTATTAGGGAGTTGTACTTGTGGAATTTCCCAAACATGGATTTTGGAGCTCATTTTTAGTGCGTCAAATAATTTTCTATTTTTTATTATAGTTTTAAAATTTTTTTGCACACATGAACTCTAAAATTTTCATTTTGTTGTGATCTGATATCTTTTTTGTTTACGAGGAAAAATGGGAGAGTGAAAAATCAAGTTTGGATCTGAAAAAAAAAAATTAGAAATACACAAATGCTGAGAGAGATAATTCCAAAAAGTATCTGTGATTTTTAAAGATAGGCAAAAACTGGGTTGTTTGGCTCTGGTATATATCCAACCACTTGAGAATTTAACTTTTTCCAATCCCGCCTAATTTTTGGTTCTGAAGGCCACTTGCATCCTCAACATGCTTGTGGCATGCATATCCACCACACTTAAAACATGTTAGGATCAGTTAGAGGACTCTTTCCTATAAAATTCCACCAAGCTATTATTAGGGGGTTGTACTAGTGGAATTTCCCAAACATGGATTTTGGAGCTCATTTTTAGAGCGTGAAATAATTTTCTATTTATTATTATAGTTTTCAAATTGTTTTGCAGACATGAACTCTCAAATTTTCATTTTGTTGAGATCTTATATCTTTTTTGTTTACGAGGAAAAATGGGAGAGTGAAAACTCAAGTTTGGATCTGAAAAAAAAAAAAAATTTGAAATGCACAAATGCTGAGAGAGATAATTCCGAAAAGTATCTGTTATTTTTAAGGATAGGCAAAAAGTGGGTTGTTTGGCTCTGGTAAATATCCAACCACTTGAGAATTTAACTTTTTCTACACCCCCCCTAATTTTTGAATCTGAAGGCCACTTGCATCCTCAACATGCTTGTGGCATGCATATCTACCACACTTAAAATTTGTTAGGATCAGTTTGACGACTCTTTCCTATAAAATTCCACCAAGCTATTATTAGGGGGTTGTACTAGTGGAATTTCCCGAACATGGATTTTGGAGCTTATTTTTAGTGCGTGAAATAATTTTCTATTTATTATTATAGTTTTCAAATTTTTTTGCACACATGAACTCTTAAATTTTTATTTTGTTGCGATCTTATATCTTTTTTGTTGACGAGGAAAAAAGGGAGAGTGAAAACTCAAGTTTGCATCTAAAAAAAAAAATTTGAAATACACAAATGCTGAGAGAGATAATTCCAAAAAGTATCTGTGATTTTTAAGGATAGGCAAAAAGTAGGTTGTTTGGCTCTGTAAATATCCAACCACTGGAGAATTTAACTATTTCTACTCCCCCCTAATTTTTGGATCTGAAGGCCACTTACATCCTCAACATCCTTGTGGCATGCATATTCACTACACTTAAAACATGTTAAGATCAGGTAGAGGTCTCTTTCCTATAAAATTCCTCGAGGCTATTAATACGGGTTTTACAAGTGATATTTCCCAAAAATGGGTTTTGGAGCTCATTTTTAGTGCGTGAAATAATTTTCTATTTATTATTATAGTTTTCAAATTTTTTTGCACACATGTACTCTAAAATTTTCATTTTGTTGTGATCTTATATCTATTTTGTTTACGAGGAAAAATGGGCGAGTGAAAACTCAAGTTTGGATCTAAAAAAAAAAAAAATTGAAATGCACAAATGCTGAGAGAGATAATTCCAAAAAGTATTTGTGATTTTTAAGGATAGGCAAAAAGTGGGTTGTTTTGCTCTGGTAAATATCAACCACTTTTGAATTTAACTTTTACTACTCCCCCTAATTTTTGGATTTGAAGGCCACTTACATCCTCAACATGCTTTTAGCATGCATATCCACCACACTTAAAACATGTTAGGATCAGTTACAGGTCTCTCTCGTATAAAATTCCACCAAGCTATTATTAGGGGGTTGTACTAGTGGAATTTCCAGAACATGGATTTTTGAGCTCATTTTTAGTGCGTGAAATAATTTTCTATTTATTATTATAGTTTTCAAATTTTTTTGCACACGTGAACTCTAAAATTTTCATTTTGTTGCGATCTTATATCTTTTTTGTTTACGAGGAAAAATGGGTGAGTGAAAACTCAAGTTTGGATCTGATATAAAAAAAATTTTGAAATGCACAAATGCTGAGAGAGATAATTCCAAAAAGTATCTGTGATTTTTAAGGATATGCAAAAAGTGGGTTGTTTGGCTCTGGTAAATATCCAACCACTTGAGAATTTAACTTTTTCTACTCCCCCCTAATTTTTGGATCTGAAGGCCACTTGCATCCTCAACAGGCTTGTGGCATGCATATCCACCACACTTACAACATGTAAGGATCAGTTAGAGGTCTCTTTCCAATAAAATTCCACCAAGCTATTATGAGGGGGCTGTACTAGTGGTATTTCCTAAAAATGGATTTTGGAGCTCATTTTTAGTGCGTGAAATAATTTTCTATTTATTATTATAGTTTTCAATTTTTTTTTTGCACACATGAACTCTAAAATTTTCATTATGTTGCGATCTTATATCTTTTTTGTTTACGAGGAAAAATGGGGGAGTGAAAACTCAAGTTTGGCTCTGATATAAAAAAAATTTGAAATGCACAAATGCTGAGAGAGATAATTCCAAAAAGTATCTGTGATTTTTAAGGATAGGCAAAAAGTTGGTTGTTTGGCTCTGGTAAATATCCAACCACTTGAGAATTTAACTTTTTCTACTCCCCCCTAATTTTTGTTTCTGAAGGCCACTTGCATCCTCAACATGCTTGTGGCAAGCATATCCACCACACTTAAAACATGTTAGGCTGAGTTAGAGGTCTCTTTCCTATAAAATTCCACCAAGCTATTATTAGGGGGTTGTACTAGTGGAATTTCCCAAACATGGATTTTGGAGCTCATTTTTTGTGCGTGAAATAATTTTCTATTTATTATTATAGTTTTAAACTTTTTTTGCACACGTGAACTCTAAAATTTTCATTTTGTTGCGATCTTATATCTTTTTTGTTTACGAGGAAAAATGGGGGAGTGAAAACTCAAGTTTGGCTCTGATATAAAAAAAATTTGAAATGCACAAATGCTGAGAGAGATAATTCCAAAAAGTATCTGTGATTTTTAAGGATAGGCAAAAAGTGGGTTGTTTGGCTCTAGTAAATATCCAACCACTTGGGAATTTAACTTTTTCTACTCCCCCCTAATTTTTGGATCTGAAGGCCACTTGCATCCCCAACATGCTTGTGGCAAGCATATCCACCACACTTAAAACATGTTAGGCTGAGTTAGAGGTCTCTTTCCTATAAAATTCCACCAAGCTATTATTAGGGGGTTGTACTAGTGGAATTTCCCAAACATGGATTTTGGAGCTCATTTTTTGTGCGTGAAATAATTTTCTATTTATTATTATAGTTTTAAACTTTTTTTGCACACGTGAACTCTAAAATTTTCATTTTGTTGCGATCTTATATCTTTTTTGTTTACGAGGAAAAATGGGGGAGTGAAAACTCAAGTTTGGCTCTGATATAAAAAAAATTTGAAATGCACAAATGCTGAGAGAGATAATTCCAAAAAGTATCTGTGATTTTTAAGGATAGGCAAAAAGTGGGTTGTTTGGCTCTAGTAAATATCCAACCACTTGGGAATTTAACTTTTTCTACTCCCCCCTAATTTTTGGATCTGAAGGCCACTTGCATCCCCAACATGCTTGTGGCAAGCATATCCACCACACTTAAAACATGTTAGGCTGAGTTAGAGGTCTCTTTCCTATAAAATTCCACCAAGCTATTATTAGGGGGTTGTACTAGTGGAATTTCCCAAACATGGATTTTGGAGCTCATTTTTTGTGCGTGAAATAATTTTCTATTTATTATTATAGTTTTAAACTTTTTTTGCACACGTGAACTCTAAAATTTTCATTTTGTTGCGATCTTATATCTTTTTTGTTTACGAGGAAAAATGGGGGAGTGAAAACTCAAGTTTGGCTCTGATATAAAAAAATTTAAAATGCACAAATGCTGAGAGAGATAATTCCAAAAAGTATCTGTGATTTTTAAGGATAGGCAAAAAGTGGGTTGTTTGGCTCTAGTAAATATCCAACCACTTGGGAATTTAACTTTTTCTACTCCCCCCTAATTTTTGGATCTGAAGGCCACTTACATCCTGAACATGCTTTTAGCATGCATATCCACCACACTTAAAACATGTTAGGATCAGTTACAGGTCTCTCTCCTATAAAATTCCACCAAGCCATTATTAGGGGGTTGTACTAGTGGAATTTCCCAAACATGGATTTTGGAGCTCATTTTTAGTGCGTGAAATAATTTTCTATTCATTATTATAGTTTTCAAATTTTTTAGCACACTTGAACTCGGAAATTTTCATTTTGTTGCGATCTTATATCTTTTTAGTTTACTATGAAAAATGGGGGAGTGAAAACTCAAGTTTGGATTTGATATAAAAAAAATTTGAAATGCACAAATGCTGAGAGAGATAATTCCAAAAAGTATCTGTGATTCATAAGGATATGCAAAAAGTGGGTTGTTTGGCTCTGGTAAATATCCAAGCACTTGAGAATTTAACTTTTTCTACTACCCCCTAATTTTTGGATCTGAAGGCCACTTGCATCCTCAACATGCTTGTGGCATGCATATCCACCACACTTACAACATGTCAGGATCAGTTAGAGGTCTCTTTCCAATAAAATTCCACCAAGCTATTATGAGGCGGTTGTACTAGTGGAATTTCCTAAAAATGGATTTTGGAGCTCATTTTTAGTGCGTGAAATAATTTTCTATTTATTATTATAGTTTTCAATTTTTTTTTTGCACACATGAACTCTAAAATTTTCATTTTGTTGCGATCTTATATCTTTTTTCTTTACGAGGAAAAATGGGGGAGTGAAAACTCCAGTTTGGCTCTGATATAAAAAAAATTTGAAATGCACAAATGCTGAGAGAGATAATTCCAAAAAGTATCTGTGATTTTTAAGGATAGGCAAAAAGTGGGTTGTTTGGCTCTGGTAAATATCCAACCACTTGAGAATTTAACTTTTTCTACAACCCCCTAATTTTTGTTTCTGAAGGCCACTTGCATCCTCAACATGCTTGTGGCATGAATATCTACCACACTTAAAACATGTTCGGATCAGTTAGAGGTCTCTTTCCTATAAAATTCCACCAAGTTATTATTAGGGGTTGTACTAGTGGAATTTCCCAAACATGGATTTTGGAACTCAATTTTAGTGCGTGAAATAATTTTCTATTTATTGTTATAGTTTTCAAATTTTTTTGCACACGTGACTTCTAAAATTTTCATTTTGTTGCGAACTTATATCTTTTTTGTTTACGAGAAAAAATGGGACAGAGAAAACTCAAGTTTGGATCTGAAAAAAAATAAATTTGAAATGCACAAATGCTGAGAGAGATAATTCCAAAAAGTATCTATGATTTTTAAGGATAGGCAAAAAGTGGGTTGTTTCGCTCTGGTAAATATCCAAGCACTTGAGAATTTAACTTTTTCTACTCCCCCCTAATTTTTGGATCTGAAGGCCACACTCATCCTCAACATGCTTGTGGCATGCATATCCTGCACACTTAAAACATGTTAGGATCAGTTAGAGGTCTCTTTCCTATAAAATTCCACCAAGCTATTATTACGGGGTTGTACTAGTGGAATTTCCCAAACATGGATTTTGGAGCTCATTTTTAGTGCTTGAAATAATTTTCTATTGATTATTATAGTTTTCAATTTTTTTTGCACACATGAACTCTAAAATTGTCATTTTGTTGCGATCTTATATCTTTTTTGTTTACGAGGAAAAATGGGAGAGTGAAAACTCAAGATTGGATCTGAAAAAAAAAAATTTGAAATACACAAATGCTGAGAAAGATAATTCCGAAAAGTATCTGTGATTTTTACGCATAGGCAAAAAGTGGGTTGTTTGGCTCTGGTAAATATCCAACCACTTGAGAATTTAACTTTTTCTACTCCCCCCTAATTTTTGGATCTGAAGGCCACTTGCATGCTCAACATGCTTGTGGCATGCATATCCACTACACTTACAACATGTAAAGATCTATTAGAGGTCTCTTTCCTATAAAATTCCACCAAGCTATTAATACGGGTTTTACTAGTGATATTTCCCCAACATGGATTTTGGAGCTCATTTTTAGTCCGCGAAATAATTTTCTACTTATTATTATAGTTTTCAAATTTTTTTGCATTCATGAACTCTAAAATTTTCATTTTGTTGTGATCTTATATCTTTTTTGTTTACGAGGAAAAATGGGAGAGTGAAAACTCAAGTTTGGATTTGAAAAAAAAAAAAATTTGAAATGCACAAATGATGAGAGAGATAATTCCGAAAAGTATCTGTGATTTTTAAGGATAGGCAAAAAGTGGTTTGTTTGCCTCAGGTAAATATCCAACCACTTGAGAATTTAACTTTTTGTACACCCCCCCCCCCCCCCCCCCCCCCCTAATTTTTGGATCTGAAGGCCACTTGCATCCTCAACATGCTTGTTGCATCCATATCCACCACACTTAAAACATGTTAGGATCAGTTAGAGGTCTCTTTCCTATAAAATTCCACCAAGCTATTATTAGGGGGTTGTACTCGTGGAATTTCCCAAACATGGATTTTGGAGCTCATTTTTAGTGCTTGAAATAATATTCTATTTATTATTATAATTTTCAAATTTTTATGCACACAGGAGCTCTAAAATTTTCATTTTTGTTGCGATCTTATATCTTTTTTGTTTACGAGGAAAAACGGGAGAGTGAAAACTCAAGTTTGGATCTGAAAAAAAAAATTTGAAATGCACAAATGCTGAGAGAGATAATTCCAAAAAGTATCTGTGATTTTTAAGGATAGGAAAAAAGTGGGTTGTTTGGGTCTGGTAAATATCCAACCACTTCAGAATTTAACTTTTTCTACTCCCCCCTAATTTTTGGATCTGAAGCCACTTGCATCCTCAACATGCTTGTGGCATGCATATCCACCACACTTAAACATGTTAGGATCAGTTAGAGGTCTCTTTCCTATAAAATTCCACCAAGCTATTATTAGGGGGTTGTACTAGTGGAATTTCCCAAACATGGATTTTGGAGCTCATTTTTAGTGCTTGAAATAATTTTCTATTGATTATTAAAGTTTTCAATATTTTTTGCACACATGAACTCTAAAATTTTCATTATGTTGCGATCTTATATCTTTTTTGTTTACGAGGAAAAATGGGGGAGTGAAAACTCAAGTTTGGCTCTGATATAAAAAAAATTTGAAATGCACAAATGCTGAGAGAGATAATTCCAAAAAGTATCTGTGATTTTTAAGGATAGGCAAAAAGTTGGTTGTTTGGCTCTGGTAAATATCCAACCACTTGAGAATTTAACTTTTTCTACTCCCCCCTAATTTTTGTTTCTGAAGGCCACTTGCATCCTCAACATGCTTGTGGCAAGCATATCCACCACACTTAAAACATGTTAGGCTGAGTTAGAGGTCTCTTTCCTATAAAATTCCACCAAGCTATTATTAGGGGGTTGTACTAGTGGAATTTCCCAAACATGGATTTTGGAGCTCATTTTTTGTGCGTGAAATAATTTTCTATTTATTATTATAGTTTTAAACTTTTTTTGCACACGTTAACTCTAAAATTTTCATTTTGTTGCGATCTTATATCTTTTTTGTTTACGAGGAAAAATGGGGGAGTGAAAACTCAAGTTTGGCTCTGATATAAAAAAAATTTGAAATGCACAAATGCTGAGAGAGATAATTCCAAAAAGTATCTGTGATTTTTAAGGATAGGCAAAAAGTGGGTTGTTTGGCTCTAGTAAATATCCAACCACTTGGGAATTTAACTTTTTCTACTCCCCCCTAATTTTTGGATCTGAAGGCCACTTGCATCCCCAACATGCTTGTGGCAAGCATATCCACCACACTTAAAACATGTTAGGCTGAGTTAGAGGTCTCTTTCCTATAAAATTCCACCAAGCTATTATTAGGGGGTTGTACTAGTGGAATTTCCCAAACATGGATTTTGGAGCTCATTTTTTGTGCGTGAAATAATTTTCTATTTATTATTATAGTTTTAAACTTTTTTTGCACACGTGAACTCTAAAATTTTCATTTTGTTGCGATCTTATATCTTTTTTGTTTACGAGGAAAAATGGGGGAGTGAAAACTCAAGTTTGGCTCTGATATAAAAAAAATTTGAAATGCACAAATGCTAAGAGAGATAATTCCAAAAAGTATCTGTGATTTTTAAGGATAGGCAAAAAGTGGGTTGTTTGGCTCTAGTAAATATCCACCACTTGGGAATTTAACTTTTTCTTCTCCCCCCTAATTTTTGGATCTGAAGGCCACTTGCATCCCCAACATGCTTGTGGCAAGCATATCCACCACACTTAAAATATGTTAGGATCAGTTAGAGGTCTCTCTCCTGTAAGATTCCACCAAGCTATTATTAGGGGGTTGTACTAGTGGAATTTCCCAAACATGGATTTTGGAGCTCATTTTTAGAGCGTGACATAATTTTCTATTTATTATTATAGTTTTCAAATTTTTTTCCACACATGAACTCTAAAATTTTCATTTTTTTGCGAACTTATATCTTTTTTGTTTACGAGGAAAAATGGGAGAGTGAAAACTCAAGTTCGGATCTGAAAAAAAAGAAATTGAAATGCACAAATGCTGAGAGAGATAATTCCAAAAAGTATTTGTGATTTTTAGGATAGCCAAAAAGTGGGTTGTTTTGCTCTGGTAAATATCCAACCACTTTTGAATTTTACTTTTTCTAGTGCCCCTAATTTTTAGATCTGAAGGCCACTTACATCCTCAACATGCTTTTAGCATGCATATCCACCACACTTAAAACATGTTAGGATCAGTTACAGGTCTCTTTCCTATAAAATTCCACCAAGCTATTATTAGGGGGTTGTACTAGTGGAATTTCCCAAACATGGATTTTGGAGCTCATTTTTAGTGCTTGAAATAATTTTCTATAGATTATTAAAGTTTTCAATATTTTTTGCACACATGAACTCTAAAATTTTCATTTTGTTGCGATCTTATATCTTTTTTGTTTACGAGCAAACATGGGAGAGTGAAAACACAAGTTTGGATCTGAAAAAAAAAATTTGAAATACACAAATGCTGGCAAAGATAATTCCGAAAAGTATCTGTGATTTTTAAGGATAGGCAAAAAGTGGGTTGTTTGGCTCTAGTAAATATCCAACCACTTGAGAATTTAACTTTTTCTACTCCCCCCAAATTTTTGGATCTGAAAGCCACTTGCATCCTCAACATCCTTGTGGCATGCATATCCACCACACTTAGAACATGTTAAGATCATTTAGAGGTCTCTTTCCTATAAAATTCCACCAAGCTATTAATACAGGTTTTACTAGTGATATTTCCCCAACATCGATTTTGGAGCTCATTTTCAGTGCGTGAAATAATTTTCTATTTATTATTATAGTTTGCAAATTTTTTTGCACACATAAACTCTAAAATTTTCATTTTGTTGTGATCTTATATCGTTTTTGTTTACAAGGAAAAATGGGAGAGTGAAAACACAAGTTTGGATCTGAAAAAAAAAAAAATTTGAAATGCACAAATGCTGAGAGAGATAATTCCAAAAAGTATCTGTGATTTTTAAGGATAGGCCAAAAGTGGGGGTTTTGGCTATGGTAAATATCCAACCACTTGAGAATTTAACTTTTTCTACTCCCCCCTAATTTTTGGATCTGAAGGCCACTTGCATCCTCAACATGCTTGTGGCATGCATATCCACCACACTAAAAACATGTGAGGATCATTTGGAGGTCTGTTTCCTGTAAAATTGCACCAAGCTATTATTAGGGGGTTGTACTAGTGTAATTTCACAAACATGGATTTTGGAGCTCATTTTTAGTGCGTGAAATAGCTTTCTATTTATTATTATAGTTTTCAAATTTTTTTGTACACATGAACTATAAAATTTTCATTTTGTTGCGATCTTATATATTTTTTGTTCACGAGGAAAAATGGGAGAGTAAAAACTCAAGTTTGGATCTGAAAAAAAAAAAATTTGAAATGCACAAATGCTGAGAGAGATAATTCCGAAAAGTATCTGTGATTTTTAAGGATAGGCAAAAAGTGGTTTGTTTGCCTCAGGTAAATATCCAACCGCTTGAGAATTTATCTTTTTCTACTCCCCCCTAACTTTTGGATATGAAGGCCACTTGCATCCTCAACATGCTTGTGGCATGCATATCCACCGCACTTAAAACATGTTAGAGGTCTCTTCCCTATAAAATTCCACCAAGCTATTATTAGGGTTGTACTAGTGGAATTTCCCAAACATTGATTTTGGAGCTCATTTTTAGTGCGTGAAATAATTTTCTATTTATTATTATAGTTTTCAAATTTTTTTGCACACATGAACTCTAAAATTTTCATTTTGTTGCGATCTTATATCTTTTTTGTTCACGAGGAAAAATAGGAGAGTGAAAACTCATGTTTGGATCTGAAAAAAAAAAATTTGAAATGCACAAATGCTGAGAGAGATAATTCCGAAAAGTATCTGTGATTTTTAAGGATAGGAAAAAAGTGGGTTGTTTGGCTCAGGTAAATATCCAACCACTTGAGAATTTAACTTTTTCTACTCCCTCCTAATTTTTGGATCTGAAGGCCACTTGCATACTCAACATGCTTGTGGCATGAATATCCACCACACTCAAAACATGTTCGGATCAGCTAGAGGTCTCTTTCCTATAAAATTCCACCAAGCTATTATTAGGGGTTGTACTAGTGGAATTTCCCAAACATGGATTTTGGAGCTCATTTTTAGTGCACGAAATAGTTTTCTATTTATTATTATAGTTTTCAAAGTTTTTTGCACACGTGAACTCTAAAATTTTCATTTTGTTGCGATCTTACATCTTTTTTGTTTACGAGGAAAAATGGGAGAGAAAAACTCAAGTTTGGATCTGAAAAAAAAAAATTTGAAATGCACAAATGCTGAGAGAGATAATTCCGAAAAGTATCTGTGATTTTTAAGGATAGGCAAAAAGTGGTTTGTATGCCTCAGGTAAATATCCAACCACTTGAGAATTAAAATTTTTCTACTCCCCCCTAATTTTTGGATCTGAAGGCCACTTGCATCCTCAACATGCTTGTGGCATGCATATCCACCACACTTAAAACATGTTAGAGGTCTCTTCCCTATAAAATTCCACCAAGCTATTATTAGGGTTGTACTAGTGGAATTTCCCAAACATGGATTTTGGAGCTCATTTTTAGTGCGTGAAATAATTTTCTATATATTATTATAGTTTTCAAATTTTTGTGCACACATGAACTCTAAAATTTTTATTTTGTTGCGATCTTATATCTTTTTTGTTTACGAGGAAAAATTGAAGAGTGAAAACTCAAGTTTGGATCTGAAAAAAAAAATTTGAAATGCACAAATGCTGAGAGAGATAATTCCAAAAAGTATCTGTGATTTTTAAGGATAGGCAAAAAGTGGGTTGTTTGGCTCTGGTAAATATCCAACCACTTGAGAATTTAACTTTTTCTACTCCCCCCTAATTTTTGGATCTGAAGGCCACTTGCATCCTACACATGCTTGTTGCATCCATATCCACCACACTTAAAACATGTTAGGATCAGTTAGAGGTCTCTTTCCTATAAAATTCCACCAAGCTATTATTAGGGGGTTGTACTAGTGGAATTTCCCAAACATGGATTTTGGAGCTCATTTTTAGTGCGTGAAATAATTTTCTATTTATTATTATAGTTTTCAAATTTTTATGCACACATGAACTCTAAAATTTTCATTTTTGTTGCGATCTTATATCTTTTTTGTTTACGAAGAAAAATGGGAGAGTGAAAACTCATGTTTGGATCTGAAAAAAAAAATTTGAAATGCACAAATGCCGAGAGAGATAATTCAAAAAATTATCTGTGATTTTTAAGGATAGGCAAAAAGTGGGTTGTTTGGCTCAGGTAAATATCCAACCACTTGAGAATTTAACTTTTTCTACTCCCCCCGAATTTTTTGATATGAAAGCCACTTGCATCCTCAACATGCTTGTGGCATGCATATCCACCTCACTTAAAACATGTTAGAGGTCTCTTTCCTATAAAAGTCCACCAAGCTATTATTAGGGGGTTGTACTAGTGGAATTTCCCAAACTTGGATTTTGGAGCTCATTTTTAGTGCGTGAAATAATTTTCTATTTATTATTATAGTTTTCAAAATTTTTTCCACACATGAACTGTAAAATTTTCATTTTTTTGCGAACTTATATCTTTTTTGTTTACGAGGAAAAATGGGAGAGTGAAAACTCAAGTTCGGATCTGAAAAAAAAAAATTGAAATGCACAAATGCTGAGAGAGATAATTCCAAAAAGTATTTGTGATTTTTAAGGATAGGCAAAAAGTGGGTTGTTTTGCTCTGGTAAAATATCCAACCACTTTTGAATCTAACTTTTTCTAGTGCCCCTAATTTTTAGATCTGAAGGCCACTTACATCCTCAACATGCTTTTAGCATGCATATCCACCACACTTAAAACATGTTAGGATCAGTTACAGGTCTCTTTCCTATAAAATTCCACCAAGCTATTATTAGGGGGTTGTACTAGTGGAATTTCCCAAACATGGATTTTGGAGCTCATTTTTAGTGCTTGAAACAATTTTCTATTGATTATTAAAGTTTTCAATATTTTTTGCAGACATGAACTCTAAAATTTTCATTTTGTTGCGATCTTATATCTTTTTTGTTTACAAGCAAAAATGGGAGAGTAAAAACTCAAGTTTGGATCTGAAAAAAAAAAAATTTGAAATACACAAATGCTGACAAAGATAATTCCGAAAAGTATCTGTGATTTTTAAGGATAGGCAAAAAGTGGGTTGTTTGGCTCTGGTAAATATCCAACCACTTGAGAATTTAACTTTTTCTACTCCCCCCAAATTTTTGGATCTGAAAGCCACTTGCATCCTCAACATCCTTGTGGCATGCATATCCACCACACTTAGAACATGTTAAGATCATTTAGAGGTCTCTTTCCTATAAAATTCCACCAAGCTATTAATACGGGTTTTACTAGTGATATTTCCCCAACATGGATTTTGGAGCTCATTTTCAGTGCGTGAAATAATTTTCTATTTATTATTATAGTTTTCAAATTTTTTTGCACACATAAACTCTAAAATTTTCATTTTGTTGTGATCTTATATCGTTTTTGTTTACAAGGAAAAATGGGAGAGTGAAAACACAAGTTTGGATCTGAAAAAAAAAAAAATTTGAAATGCACAAATGCTGAGAGAGATAATTCCAAAAAGTATCTGTGATTTTTAAGGATAGGCCAAAGGTGGGTTGTTTGGCTATGGTAAATATCCAACCACTTGAGAATTTAACTTTTTCTACTCCCCCCTAATTTTTGGATCTGAAGGCCACTTGCATCCTCAACATGCTTGTGGCATGCATATCCACCACACTAAAAACATGTGAGGATCATTTGGAGGTCTGTTTCCTGTAAAATTGCACCAAGCTATTATTAGGGGGTTGTACTAGTGTAATTTCACAAACATGGATTTTGGAGCTCATTTTTAGTGCGTGAAATAGCTTTCTATTTATTATTATAGTTTTCAAATTTTTTTGCACACATGAACTATAAAATTTTCATTTTGTTGCGATCTTATATATTTTTTGTTCACGAGGAAAAATGGGAGAGTAAAAACTCAAGTTTGGATCTGAAAAAAAAAAAATTTGAAATGCACAAATGCTGAGAGAGATAATTCCGAAAAGTATCTGTGATTTTTAAGGATAGGCAAAAAGTGGTTTGTTTGCCTCAGGTAAATATCCAACCGCTTGAGAATTTATCTTTTTCTACTCCCCCCTAACTTTTGGATCTGAAGGCCACTTGCATCCTCAACATGCTAGTGGCATGCATATCCACCGCACTTAAAACATGTTAGAGGTCTCTTCCCTATAAAATTCCACCAAGCTATTATTAGGGTTGTACTAGTGGAATTTCCCAAACATTGATTTTGGAGCTCATTTTTAGTGCGTGAAATAATTTTCTATTTATTATTATTGTTTTCAAATTTTTTTGCACACATGAACTCTAAAATTTTCATTTTGTTGCGATCTTATATCTTTTTTGTTCACGAGGAAAAATAGGAGAGTGAAAACTCATGTTTGGATCTGAAAAAAAAAAAATTTGAAATGCACAAATGCTGAGAGAGATAATTCCGAAAAGTATCTGTGATTTTTAAGGATAGGAAAAAAGTGGGTTGTTTGGCTCTGGAAAATATCCAACCACTTGAGAATTTAACTTTTTCTACTCCCTCCTAATTTTTGGATCTGAAGGCCACTTGCATGCTCAACATGCTTGTGGCATGAATATCCACCACACTTAAAACATGTTCGGATCAGCTAGAGGTCTCTTTCCTATAAAATTCCACCAAGCTATTATTAGGGGTTGTACTAGTGGAATTTCCCAAACATGGATTTTGGTGCTCATTTTTAGTGCACGAAATAATTTTCTATTTATTATTATAGTTTTCAAAGTTTTTGCACACGTGAACTCTAAAATTTTCATTTTGTTGCGATCTTACATCTTTTTTGTTTACGAGGAAAAATGGGAGAGTAAAAACTCAAGTTTGGATCTGAAAAAAAAAAAATTTGAAATGCACAAATGCTGAGAGAGATAATTCCGAAAAGTATTTGTGATTTTTAAGGATAGGCAAAAAGTGGTTTGTTTGCCTCAGGTAAATATCCAACCACTTGAGAATTAAAATTTTTCTACTCCCCCCTAATTTTTGGATCTGAAGGCCACTTGCATCCTCAACATGCTTGTCGCATGCATATCCACCACACTTAAAACATGTTAGAGGTCTCTTTCCTATAAAAGTCCACCAAGCTATTATTAGGGGGTTGTACTAGTGGAATTTCCCAAACATGGATTTTGGAGCTCATTTTTAGTGCATGAAAAAAATTTCTATTTATTATTATAGTTTTAAAATTTTTTTGCACACATGAACTCTAAAATTTTCATTTTGTTGCGATCTTATATCTTTTTTGTTTTAGAGGAAAAATGGGAGAGTGAAAACTCAAGTTTTGATCTGAAAAAAAAAATTTGAAATGCATAAATGCTGAGAGAGATAATTCGAAAAAGTATCTGTGATTTTTAAGGATAGGCAAAAAGTGGGTTGTTTGGCTCTGGTAAATATCCAACTACTTGAGAATTTAACTTTTTCTACTCCCCCAAAATTTTAGGATCTGAAGGCCACTTGCATCCTCAACATGCTTGTGGCATCCATATCCACCACACTTAAAACATGTTAGGATCAGTTAGAGGTCTCTTTCCTATAAAATTCCACCAAGCTATTATTAGGGGGTTGTACTGGTGGAATTTCCCAAACATGGATTTTGGAGCTCATTTTTAGTGCTTGAAATAATTTTCTATTTATTATTATAGTTTTCAAATTTTTTTGCACACATAATCTCTTAAATTTTCATTTTGTTGCAATCTTATATCTTTTTTGTTTACGAGGAAAAATGGGAGAGTGAAAACTCAAGCTTGGATCTGAAAAAAAAAATTTGAAATGCTCAAATGCTGAGAGAGATAATTCCAAAAATTATCTTTGATTTTTATGGATTGGCAAAAAGTGGGTTGTTTGGCTCTGGCAAATATCCAACCACTTGAGCATTTAACTATTTCTACTCCCCCCTAATTTTTGGATATGATGGCCACTTGCATCCTCAACATGCTTGTGGCATGCATATCCACCACACTTAAAACATGTTAGGATCAGTTAGAGGTCTGTCTCCTATAAGATTCCACCAAGCTATTATTAGGGGGTTGTACTAGTGGAATTTCCCAAACATGGATTTTGGAGCTCATTTTTAGTGCATGAAATAATTTTCTATTTATTATTATAGTTTTCAAAATTTTATGCACACATGAACTCTAAAATTTTCATTTTTTTGCGATCTTATATCTTTTTTGTCTATGAGGAAAAATGGGAGAGTGAAAACTCAAGTTTGGATCTGAAAAAAAAAATTTGAAATGTACAAATGCTGAGAGAGATAATTCCAAAAAATATTTGTGATTTTTAAGGATAGGCAAAAAGTCGGTTGTTTTGCTCTGGTAAATATCCAACCACTTTTGATTTTAACTTTTTCTACTCCCCCTAATTTTTGGATCTGAAGGCCACTTACATCCTCAACATGCTTTTAGCATGCATATCCACCACACTTAAAACATGTTAGGATCAGTTACAGTTCTCTCTCCTCTAAAATTCCACCAAGCTATTATTAGGGGGTTGTACTAGTGGAATTTCCCAAACATGAATTTTGGAGCTCATTTGTAGTGCGTGAAATAATTTTCTATTTATTGTCATAGTTTTCAAATTTTTTTGCACACGTGAACTCTAAAATTTTCATTTTGTTGCGATCTTATATCTTTTTTGTGTACGATGAAAAATGGGGGAGTGAAAACTCAAGTTTGGATCTGATATAAAAAAAATTTGAAATGTACAAATGCTGAGAGAGATAATTCCAAAAACTATCTTTGATTTTTAAGGATATGCAAAAAGTGGGTTGTTTGGCTCTGGTAAATATCCAACCACTTGAGAATTTAACTTTTTCTACTCCCCCCTAATTTTCGGATCTGAAGGCCACTTGCATCCTCAACATGCTTGTGGCATGCATATCCACCACACTTACAACATGTCATGATCTGTTAGAGGTCTCTTTCCAATAAAATTCCACCAAGCTATTATGAGGGGGTTGTACTAGTGGAATTTCCTAAATATGGATTTTGGAGCTCATTTTTAGTGCGTGAAATAATTTTCTATTTATTATCATAGTTTTCAATTTTTTTTGCACACATGAACTCTAAAATTTTCATTTTGTTGCGATCTTTTATCTTTTTTGTTTACGAGGTAAAATGGGAGAGTGAAAACTGAAGTTTGGATCTGAAAAAAAAAAATTTGAAATGCACAAATGCTGAGAGAGATAATTCCAAAAAGTATCTGTGATTTTTAAGGATAGGCCAAAAGTGGGTTGTTTGGCTCTGGTAAATATCCAACCTCTTGAGAATTTAACTTTTTCTACTCCCCCCTAATTTTTGTTTCTGAAGGCCACTTGCATCCTCAACATGCTTGTGGCAAGCATATCCACCACACTTAAAACATGTTAGGCTGAGTTAGAGGTCTCTTTCCTATAAAATTCTACCAAGCTATTATTAGGGGGTTGTACTAGTGGAATTTCCCAAACATGGATTTTGGAGCTCATTTTTAGTGCGTGAAATAATTTTCTATTTATTATTATAGTTTTAAAATTTTTTTGCTAACGTGAACCCTAAAATTTTCATTTTGTTGCGATCTTATATCTTTTTTGTTTACGAGGAGAAATGGGGGAGGGAAAACTCTAGTTTGGCTCTGATATAAAAAAAAATTGAAATGCACAAATGCTGAGAGAGATAATTCGAAAAAGTATCTGTGATTTTTAAGGATAGGCAAAAAGTGGGTTGTTTGGCTCTGGTAAATATCCAACCACTTGAGAATTTAACTTTTTCTACTCCCCCCTAATTTTTGGATCTGAAGGCCACTTGCATCCTCAACATGCTTGTGGCATGCATATCCACCACACTTAAAATATGTTAGGATCAGTTACAGGTCTCTCTCCTATAAAATTCCACAAAGCTATTATTAGGGGGTTTTACTAGTGGAATTACCTAAACATGGATTTTGGAGCTCATTTTTAGTGCGTGAAATAATTTTCTATTTATTATTATAGTTTTCAATTTATTTTGCACACATGAACTCTAAAATTTTTAATTTTTTGCGATCTTATATCTTTTTTGTTTATGAGGAAAAATGGGAGTGTGAAAACTCAGGTTTGGATCTGAAAAAAAAAAAATTTGAAATGCACAAATGCTGAGAGAGATAATTTCAAAAAGTATCTGTGATTTTTAGGGATAGGCAAAAAGTGGGTTGTCTGGCTCTGGTAAATATCCAACCACTTGAGAATTTAACTTTTTCTACTCCCCCCTAATTTTTGGATCTGAAGGCCACTTGCATCCTCAACATGCTTGTGGCATGAATATCTACCACACTTAAAACATGTTCGGATCAGTTAGACGTCTCTTTCCTATAATATTCCACCAATCTATTATTAGGGGTTGTACTTGTGGAATTTCCCAAACATGGATTTTGGAACTCATTTTTAGTGCGTGAAATAATTTTCTATTTATTGTTATAGTTTTCAAATTTTTTTGCACACGTGACTTCTAAAATTTTCATTTTGTTGCGATCTTATATCTTTTTTGTTTACGAGAAAAAATGGGAGAAAGAAAACTCAAGTTTGCATCTGAAAAAAAATAAATTTGAAATGCACAAATGCTGAGAGAGATAATTCCAAAAAGTATCTGTGATTTTTAAGGATAGTCAAAAATTGGGTTGTTTGGCTCTGGTAAATATCATAGCACTTGAGAATTTAACTTTTTCTACTTCCCCCTAATTTTTGGATCTGAAGGCCACTAGCATCCTCAACATGCTTGTGGCATGCATATCCACCACACTTAAAACAGGTTAGGATCAGTTAGAGGTCTTTTTCCTATAAAATTCCACCAAGCTATTATTAGGGGGTTGTACTAGTGGAATTATCCAATCATGGATTTTGGAGCTCATTTTAAGTACGTGAAATATTTTTCTATTTATTATTATAGTTTTCAAATTTTTTTGCACACATGAACTCTAAAATTTTCATTTTGTACCGATCTTATATCTTTTTTGTTTACGTGAAAAAAAGGGAGAGTGAAAACTCAAGTTTGGATCTGAAAAAAAAAAATTTGAAATGCATAAATGCTGAGAGAGATAATTAAAAAAAGTATCTGTGATTTTTAAGGATAGGCAAAAAGTGGGTTGTTTGGCTCTGGTAAATATCCAACCACTTGAGAATTTAACTTTTTCTTCTCCCCCCTAATTTTTGTTTCTGAAGGCCACTTGCATCCTCAACATGCTTGTGGCAAGCATATCCACCACACTTAAAACATGTTAGGATGAGTTAGAGGTCTCTTTCCTATAAAATTCCACCAAGCTATTATTAGGGGGTTGTACTAGTGGAATTTCCCAAACATGGATTTTGGAGCGCATTTTTAGTGCGTGAAATAATTTTCTATTTATTATTATAGTTTTCAAATTTTTTTGCACACGTGAACTCTAAAATTTTCATTTTGTTGCGATCTTATATCTTTTTTGTTTACGAGGAAAAAGGCAGAAGTGAAAACTCAAGTTTGGATCTGATATAAAAAAAATTTGAAATACACAAATGCTGAGAGAGATAATTCCAAAAACTATCTGTGATTTCGAAGGATAGGCAAAAAGTGGGTTGTTTGGCTCTGGTAAATATCCAACCACTTGAGAATTTAACTTTTTCTTCTCCCCCCTAATTTTTGGATCTGAAGGCCACTTGCATCCTCAACATGCTTGTGGCATGCATATCCACCTCACTTAAAACATGTTAGGATCAGTTAGAGGTCTCATTTGTATAAAATTCCACCAAGCTATTATTAGGGGGTTGTACAAGTCGAATTTCGCAAAAAAGGATTTTGGAGCTCATTTTTAGTGCGTGAAATAATTTTCTATTTATTATTATAGTTTTCAAATTTTTTTGCACACATGAACTCTAAAATTTTCATTTTGTTGCAATCTTGTATCTTTTTTGTTTACGAGGAAAAATAGGAGAGTGAAAACTCAAGTTTGGATCTGAAAAAAAAAAAAATTTGAAATGCACAATTGCTGAGAAATATAATTCCAAAAAGTATCTGTGATTTTTAAGGATAGGCAAAAAGTGGGTTGTTTGGCTCTGGTAAATATCCAACCACTTGAGAATTTAACTTTTTCTTCTCCCCCCTAATTTTTGGATCTGAAGGCCACTTGCATCCTCAACATGCTTGTGGCATGCATATCCACCACACTTAAAACATGTTAGGATCAGTTAGACTTCTCTTTCCTATAAAATTCCACCAAGCTATTAATAGGGGGTTGTACTAGTGGACTTTCCCAAACATCGATTTTTGAGCTCATTTTTATTGCGTGAAATAATTTTCTATTTATTATTATAGTTTTCAAATTTTTTTGCACACATGAACTCTAAAATTTTCATTTTGTTGCGATCTTGTATCTTTTTTGTTTACGAGGAAAAATAGTTGAGTGAAAACTCAAGTTTGGATCTGAAAAAAAAAAAATTTGAAATGCACAAATGCTGAGAAATATAATTCCAAAAAGTATCTGTGATTTTTAAGGATAGGCAAAAAGTGGGTTGTTTGGCTCTGGTAAATATCCAACCACTTGAGAATTTAACTTTTTCTACTCCCCCTAATTTTTGGATCTGAAGGCCACTTGCATCCTCAACATGCTAGTGGCATGCATATCCACCACACGTAAAACATGTGAGGATCAGTTCGAGGTCTCTTTCCTATAAAATTCCACCAAGCTATTATTATTAGGGGGTTGTACTAGTGGAATTTCCCAAACATGGATTTTGGAGCTCATTTTTAGTGCGTGAAATAATTTTCTATTTATTATTATAGTTTTCAAATTTTTTTGCACACATGCACTCTAAAATTTTAATCTTGTTGCGATCTTATATCTTTTTTGTGTACGAGGAAAAATGGGCGAGTGAACCTGAAGTTTGGATCTGAAAAAAAAAATTTGAAATGAACAAATGCTGAGAGAGATAATTCCAAAAAGTATCTGTGATTTTTAAGGATAGGCAAAAAGTGGGTTGTTGGGCTCTGGTAAATATCCAACCACTTGAGAATTTAACTTTTTCTACTCCCCCCTAATTTTTTGATCTAAAGGCCACTTGCATCCTCAACATGCTTGTGGCATGCATATCCACCACACTTAAAACATGTTAGGATCAGTTAGAGGTCTTTTTCCTATAAAATTCCACCAAGCTATTATTAGGGGTTGTACTAGTGGAATTTTCCAAACATGGATTTTGGAGCTCATTTTTAGTGCGTGAAATAATTTTCTATTTATAATTATAGTTTTCAAATTTTTTTGCACACATTAACTCTAAAATTTACATTTTGTTGCGATCTTATATCTTTTTAGTTTACGAGGAAAAAAGAGAGAGAGAAAAATCATGTTTCGATTTGAAAAAAAAAAATTGAAAAGCACAAATGCTGAGAGAGATAATTCCAAAAAGTACCTGTGATTTTTAAGGATAGGCAAAAAGTTGGTTGTTTGGCTCTGGTAAATATCCAACCACTTGAGAATTTAACTTTTTCTACTCCCCCCTTATTTTTGGATCTGAAGGCCACTTGCATCCTCAACATGCTTGTGGCATGCAAATCTACCACACTTAAAACATGTTAGGATCAGTTAGCGGTCTCTTTCCTATAAAATTCCACCAAGCTATTATTAGGGGGTTGTACTAGTGGAATTTCCCAAACAAGGATTTTGGAGCTCATTTTTAGTGCATGAAATAATTTTCTATTTATTATTATAGTTTTCAATTTTTTTTGCACACATGAACTAAAAAATTTTCATTTTGTTGCGATCTTATATCTTTTTTGTTTACGAGGAAAAATGGAAGAGTAAAAACTCAAGTTTGGATCTGAAAAAAAAAAATTGAAATGTACAAATGCTGTGAGAGATAATTCCAAAAAGTATCTGTGATTTTTAAGGATAGGCAAAAAGTGGGTTGTTTGGCTCTGGAAAATATCCAACCACTTGAGAATTTAACTTTTTCTACTCCCCCCAAATTTTTGGATCTGAAGGCCACTTGCATCCTCAACATGTTTGTGGCATGCATATCCACCACACTTTAAACATGTTAGGATCAGTTAGAGGTCTCTTTCCAATAAAATTCCACCAAGCTATTATTAAGGGGTTGTACTAGTGGAATTTTCCAAACATGGATTTTGGAGCTCATTTTTAGTGCGTGAAATAATTTTTTATTTATTCTTTTAGTTTTCAATTTTTTTTGCACACATGAACTCTAAAATTTTCATTTTGTTGCGATCTTATATCTTTTTTGTTTACGAGGAAAAATGGGAGAGTGAAAACTCAAGTTTGGATGTGAAAAAAAAAAATGAAATGCACATATGCTGAGAGAGATAATTCCAAAAAGTATCTGTGATTTTTAAGGGTAGGCAAAAAGTGGGTTGTTTGGCTCTGGTAAATATCCAACCACTTGAGATTTTAACTTTTTCTACTTCCCCCTAATTTTTGGATCTAAAGGCCACTTGCATCCTCAACATGCTTGTGGCATGCATATCCACCACACTTAAAACATGTTAGGATCAGTTAGTGGTCTCTTTCCTATAAAATTCCACCAAGCTATTATTAAGGGGTTGAACTAGTGGAATTTCCCAAACATGGATTTTGGAGCTCATTTTTGGTGCGTGAAATAATTTTCTATTTATTATTATAGTTTTCAATTTTTTTTGCACACATGAACACTAAAATTTTCATTTTGTGGCGATCATATATCTTTTTTGTTTACGAGGAAAAATGGGAGCGTGAAATCTCAAGTTTGGATCAGAAAAAAATAAATTTTAAATGCACAAATGCTGTGAGAGATAATTCCAAAAAGTATATGTGATTTTTAAGGATAGGCAAAAAGTGGGTTGTTTGGCTCTGGTAAATATCCAACCACTTGAGAATTTAACTTTTTCTACTCCCCCTAATTTTTGGATCTGTAGGCCACTTGCATCCTCAACATGCTTGTGGCATGCATATCCACCACACTTAAAACATGTTAAGATCAGTTAGAGGTCTCTTTCCTATAAAATTCGACCAAGCTATTATTATGGGTTTGTACTAGTGGAATTTCCCAAACATGGATTTTGGAGCTCATTTTTAGTGCGTGAAATAATTTTCTATTTATTATTATAGTTTTCAAATTTTTTTGCACACAAGAACTCTAAAATTTTCATCTTGTTGCGATCTTATATCTTTTTTGTTTATGAGGAAAAATGGGGGAGTGAACCTCAAGTTTGGATCTGAAAAAAAAAAAATTTGAAATGCACAAATGCTAAGAGAGATAATTCCAAAAAGTATCTGTGATTTTGAAGGATAGGCAAAAAGTGGGTTGTTTGGCTCTAGTAAATATCCAACCACTTGAGAATTTAACTTTTTCTACTCCCCCCTAATTTTTTTATCTAAAGGCCACTTGCATCCTCAACATACTTGTGGCATGCATATCCACCACATTTAAAACATGTTAGGATCAATTGGAGGTCTCTTTCCTATAAAATTCCACCAAGCTATTATTAGGGGGTTGTACTAGTGGAATTTCCCAAATATGGATTTTGGAACACCTTTTTATTGCATGAAATAATTTTCTATTTATTATTATAGTTTTCAAATTTTTTTGCACACTTGAACTCTAAAATTTTCATTTTGTTGCGATCTTATATCTTTTTTGTTTACGAGGAAAAAAGGGAGAATGAAAACTCAAATTTTGGATCTGAAAAAAAAAACTTGAAATGCACAAATGCTGTGAGAGATAATTCCAAAAAGTATCTGTGATTTTCAAGGATAGGCCAAAAGTGGGTTGTTTGGCTCTCGTAAATATCCAACCACTTGAGAATTTATCTTTTTCTACTCCCCCCTAATTTTTGGATCTGAAGGCCACTTGCATCCTCAACATGCTCGTGGCATGCATATCCACCACACTTAAAACATGTTAGGATCAGTTAGAGGTCTCTTTCCTATAAAATTCCACCAAGCTATTATTAGGGGGTTGTACTAGTCGAATTCCCAAACATGGATTTTGGAGTTCATTTTTAGTGCGTGAAATAATTTTCTATTTATTATTTTTGGACACATGAACTCCAAAATATTCATTTTGTTGCGATCTTATATCTTTTTTGTTTACGAGGAAAAATGGGAGAGTGAAAACTCAAGTTAGGATCTGAAAAAAAAAATTTAAAATACACAAATGCTGAGAGAGATAATTCCAAAAAGTATCTGTGATTTTTAAGGATAGGCAAAAAGTGGGTTGTCTGGCTTGGTAAAATATCCAACCACTTGAGAATTTAACTTTTTCTACTCCCCCCTAATTTTTGGATCTGTAGGCCACTTGCATCCTCAACATACTTGTGGCATGCATATCCACCACACTTAAAACATGTTAGGATCAGTTAGATGTCTCTTTCCTATAAAATTCCACCAAGCTATTTATAGGGGGTTGTACTAGTGGAATTTCCCAAACATGGATTTTGGAGTTCTTTTTTAGTGCAAGAAAAAATTTTCTATTTATTATTATAGTTTTCAAACTTTTTGGCACACATGAACTCTAAAATTTTTATTTTGTTGCGATCTTATATATTTTTAGTTTACGAGGAAAAATGGGAGAGTGAAAACTAAAGTTTGGATCTGAAAAAAAAAAAATTAGAGCATCCTAAATGGAAATGCACAAATGCTGGGAGAGATACTTCCAAAAAGTATCTGTGATTTTAAAGGATAGGCAAAAAGTGGGTTGTTTGGCTCTGATAAATATCGAACCACTTGAGAATTTAATTTTTTCTACTCCCCCGAATTTTTGGATCATTAAGCCACTTGAATCCTTAACATGCTTGTGGCATGCATATCCACCACACTTAAAACATGTTAGGATCAGTTTGAAGTCTCTTTCCTATAAAATTCCACCAAGCTATTATTAGGGGGTTGTACTAGTGGAATTTCCCAAACATGGATTTTGGAGTTCATTTTTAGTGCGAGAAATAATTTTTTATTTATTATTATAGTTTTCAAATTTTTTTTCACAAATTAACTCTAAAATTTTCATTTTGTTGCGATCTTATATCTTTTTTTTTTACGGGGAAAAATGGGAGAGTGAAAACTCAAGTATGGATCTGAAAAAAAAAAATTTGAAATGCACAAATGCTGAGAGAGATAATTCCAAAAAGTATCTGTGATTTTTAAGGATAGGCAAAAAGTGGGTTGTTTGGCTCTGGTAAATATCCAACCACTTGAGAATTTAACTTTTTCTAGTCCCCCTAATTTTTAGTTCTGAAGGCCACTTGCATCCTCAACATGCTTGTGGCATGCATGTCCACCACACTTAAAACATGTTAGGATCAGTTAGAGGTCTCTTTCCCATAAAATTCCACCAAGCTATTATTACGGGGTTGTACTAGTGCAATTTCCCAAATATGGATTTTGGAGTTCATTTTTAGTGCGTGAAATAGTTTTCTATTTATTATTATAGTTTTCAAATTTTTTTCCACACATGAACTCTAAAATTTTCATTTTGTTACGATCTTATATCTTTTTTGTTTACGAGGAAAAATGGGAGAGTGAAAAACTCAAGATAGGATTAGAAAAAAAAAATTAAAATGCACAAATGCTGAGAGAGATAATTCCAAAAAGTATCTGTGATTTTTATGGATAGGCAAAAAGTAGGTTGTTTGGCTCTGGTAAATATCCAACCACATGAGAATTTAACTATTTCTACTCCCCCTAATTTTTGGATCAAAAGGCCACTTGCATCCTCAACATGTTTGTGGCATGCATATCCACCACACTTTAAACATGTTAGGATCAGTTAGAGGTCTCTTTCCAATAAAATTCCACCAAGCTATCATTAAGGGGTTGTACTAGTGGAATTTTCCAAACATGGATTTTGGAGCTCATTTTTAGTGCGTGAAATAATTTTCTATTTATTCTTATAGTTTTCAATTTTTTTTGCACACATGAACTCTAAAATTTTCATTTTGTTGCGATCTTATATCTTTTTTGTTTACGAGGAAAAATGGGAGAGTGAAAACTCAAGTTTGGATGTGAAAAAAAAAATGAAATGCACATATGCTGAGAGAGATAATTCCAAAAAGTATCTGTGATTTTTAAGGGTAGGCAAAAAGTGGGTTGTTTGGCTCTGCTAAATATCCAACCACTTGAGATTTTAACTTTTTCTACTTCCCCCTAATTTTTGGATCTGAAGGCCACTTGCATCCTCAACATGCTTGTGGCATGCATATCCACCACACTTAAAACATGTTAGGATCAGTTAGTGGTCTCTTTCCTATAAAATTCCACCAAGCTATTATTAAGGGGTTGTACTAGTGGAATTTCCCAAACATGGATTTTGGAGCTCATTTTTAGTGCGTGAAATAATTTTCTATTTATTATTATAGTTTTCAATTTTTTTTGCACACATGAACACTAAAATTTTCATTTTGTGGCGATCTTATATCTTTTTTGTTTACAAGGAAAAATGGGAGCGTGAAATCTCAAGTTTGGATCAGAAAAAAAAAATTTTAAATGCACAAATGCTGTGAGAGATAATTCCAAAAAGTATATGTGATTTTTAAGGATAGGCAAAAAGTGGGTTGTTTGGCTCTGGTAAATATCCAACCACTTGAGAATTTAACTTTTTCTACTCCCCCCTAATTTTTGGACATGAAAGCCACTTGCATCCTCAACATGCTTGTGGCATGCATATCCACCACACTTAAAACATGTTAGGATCAGTTAGAGGTCTCTTTCCTATAAAATTCCACCAAGCTATTACTTGGGGGTTGTACTAGTGGAATTTCCCAAACATGGATTTCGGAGTTCATTTTTAGTGTGTGAAATAATTTTCTATTTTTTATTATAGTTTTCATATTTTTTTGGCCACATGAACTCTAAAATTTTCATTTTGTTGCGATCTTATATCTTTTTTGTTTACGAGGAAAAATGGGAGAGTGAAAACTCAAGTTTGGATCTGAACAAAATTTTTTTTGAAAAGCACAAATGCTGAGAGAGATAATTCCTAAAAGTATCTGTGATTTTTAATGATATGCAAAAAGTGGGTTATTTGGCTCTGGTAAATATCCAACCACTTGAGAATTTAACTTTTTGTTATCCCCCTAATTTTTGGATCTGAAGGCCACTTGCATCCTCAACATGCTTGTGGCATGCATGTCCACCACACTTAAAACATGTTAGGATCAGTTAGAGGTCTCTTTCCCAGTAAATTCCACCAAGCTATTATTAGGGGGTTGTACTAGTGGAATTTCCCAAGCATGGATTTTGGAGTTCATTTTTAGTGCATGAAATAATTTTCTAGTTATTATTATAGTTTTCAAATTTTTTTGCACACATGAACTCTAAAATTTTCATTTTGTTGCGATCTTATATCTTTTTTGTTTACGAGAAAAAATGGGAGATTGAAAACACAAGTTTGGATTTGAAAAAAAAAAATTGAAATGCACAAATGCTGAGAGAGATAATTCCAAAAAGTATCTGTGATTTTTAAGTATAGGCAAAAAGTGGGTTGTTTGGCTCTGGTAAATATCCAACCACTTGAGAATTTAACTTTTTCTACTCCCCCTAATTTTATGATCTGAAGGCCACTTGCATCCTCAACATGCTTGTGGCATGCATGTCCACCACACTTAAAACATGTTAGGATCAGTTAGAGGTCTCTTTCCTATAAAATTCCACCAAGCTATTTTTTGGTGGTTGTACTAGCGGAATTTCCCAAACATGAATTTTGGAGTTAATTTTTAGTGCATGAAATAATTTTCTTTTTATTATTATAGTTTTCCAAAGTTTTTGCACACATGAACTCTAAAATTTTAATTTTGTTGCGATCTTATATCTATTTTGTTTACGAGGAAAAATGGGAGAGTGTAAACTCAAGTTTGGATCTGAAAAAAAAAATTTGAAATGCACAAATGCTGAGAGAGATAATTCCAAAAAGTATCTGTGATTTTTATGGATAAGCAAAAAGTGGGTTGTTTGGCTCTGGTAAATATCCAACCACTTGAGAATTTAACTTTTTCTACTTCCCCTAATTTTTGGATCTGAAGGCCACTTGCATCCTCATCATGCTTGTGGCATGCATGTCCACCACACTTAAAACTTGTTAGGATCAGTTAGAGGTCGCTTTCCTATAAAATTCCACCAAGCTATTATTAGGGGGTTGTACTAGTGGAATTTCCCAAACATGGATTTTGGAGTTTACTTTTAGTGCCTGAAATATTTTTCTATTTATTATCATAGTTTTCAAATTTTTTTGCACACATGAACTCTAAAATTTTCATTTTGTTTCGATCTTATATCTTTTTTGTTTACGAGGAAAAATGGGAGAGTGAAAACTCAAGTTTGGATCTAAAAAAAAAATTTGAAATGCACAAATGTTGAGAGAGATAATTCCAAAAAGTATCTGTGATTTTTAAGGATAGGCAAAAAGTAGGTTGTTTGGCTCTGGTCAATATCCAACCACTTGAGAATTTAACTTTTACTAGTCCCCCTAATTTTATGATCTGAAGGCCACTTGCATCCTCACCATGCTTGTGGCATGCATGTCCACCACACTTAAAACATGTTAGGATCAGTTAGAGGTCTCTTTCCTATAAAATTCCACCAAGCTATTATTTGGTGGTTGTACTAGTGGAATTTCCCAAACATGGATTTTAGAGTTCATTTTTAGTGCGTGAAATAATTTTCTATTTATTATTATAGTTTTCAAATTTTTTTGCACACATGAACTCTAAAATTTTAATTTTGACGCGATCTTATATTTGTTTTGTTCACGAGGAAAAATGGGAGAGTGAAAACTCAAGTTTGGATCTGAAAAGAAAAAACTTGAAATGCACAAATGCTGAGAGAGATAATTCTGAAAAGTATCGGAGATTTTTAAGGATAGGCAAACAGTGGGTTGTTTTGCTCTGGTAAAATATCCAACCACTTGAGAATTTAACTTTTTCTACTCCCCCTAATTTTTGGCTCAGAAGGCCACTAGCATCCTCAACATGCTTGTGGCATGCATATCCACCACACTTAAAACATGTTAGGATCAGTTAGAGGTCTCTTTCTTATAAAATTCCACCTAGCTATTATTAGGGGGTTGTACTAATGGAATTTCCCAAACATGGATTTTGGAGTTCATTTTTAGTGCGTGAAATAATTTTCTATTTATTATTATAGTTTTCAAATTGTTTTGCAAACATGAACTCTAAAATTTTCATTTTGTCGCGATCTTATATCTTTTTTTTTCACGAGGAAAAATGGAAGAGTGAAAACTCAAGTTAGGATCAGAAAATAAAAAATTTGAAATGCACAAATGCTGAGAGAAATAATTCCAAAAAGTATCAGTGATTTTTAAGGATAGGCAAAAAGTGGGTTGTTTGGCTCTGGTAAATATCCAACCGCTTGAGAATTTAACTTTTTCTACTCCCCCTAATTTTATGATCTGAAGGCCACTTGCATCCTTAACATGCTTGTGGCACGCATGTCCACCACACTTAATACATGTTAGGATCAGTTAGAGGTCTCTTTCCTATAAAATTCCACCAAGCTATTTTTTTGTGGTTGTACTAGTGGAATTTCCAAAACATAGATTTTGGAGTTCATTTTTAGTGCATGAAATAATTTTCTTGTTATTATTATAGTTTTCAAATTTTTTTGCACACATGAACTCTAAAATTTTCATTTTGTTGCGATCTGATATCTCTTTTTGTTTACGAGGAAAAATGGGAGAGTGAAAACTCAAGCTTGGATCTGAAAAAAAAAAATTTGAAATGGACAAATGCTGAGAGAGATAATTCCAAAAAGTCTCTGTGATTTTTAAGGATAGGCAAAAAGTGGGTTGTTTGGCTCTGGTAAATATCCAACCACTTGAGAATTTAACTTTTTCTACTCCCCCTAATTTTTGGATCTGAAGGCCACTTGCATCCTCAACATTGTTGTGGCATGCATGTCCACCACACTTAAAACATGTTAGGATCAGTTAGAGGTCTCTTTCCTATAAAATTCCACCAAGCTATTATTAGGGGGTTGTACTAGTGGAATTTCCCAAACTTGGATTTTGGAGTTCATTTTTAGTGCGTGAAATAATTTTCTATTTATTATTATAGTTTTCAAATTTTTTTGCACACATGAACTCTAAAATTTTCGTTTTGTTGCGATCTTATATCCTTTTTGTTTACGAGGAAAAATGGGAGAGGGAAAACTCAAGATTGGATCTAAAAAAAAAAAAATTTGAAATGCACAAATGCTGAGAGAGATAATTCCAAAAAATATTTGTGATTTTTAAGGATAGGCAAAAAGTGGGTTGTTTGGCTCTGGTAAATATCCAACCACTTGAGAATTTAACATTTTCTAGTCCCCCTAATTTTTGGATCTGAAGGCCACTTGCATCCTCAACATGCTTGTGGCATGCATGTCCACCACACTTGAAACATGTTAGGATCAGTTAGAGGTCTCTTTCCTATAAAATTCCACCAAGCTATTATTAGGGGGTTGTACTAGTGGAATTTCCCAAATATGGATTTTGGAGTTCATTTTTAGTGCATGAAATAATTTTCTATTTATTATTATTGTTTTCAAATTTTTTTGCACACATGAACTCTAAAATTTTCATTTTGTTGCGATCTTATATCTTTTTTGTTTCCGAGGAAAAATGGGAGAGTGAAAACTCAAGTTTGGATTTGATAAAAAAAAAAATTTGAAATGCACAAATGCTGAGAGAGATATTTCCAAAAAGTATTTGTGATTTTTAAGGATAGGCAAAAAGTGGGTTGTTTGGCTCTGGTAAATATCCAACCACTTGAGAATTTAACTTTTTCTTATCCCCCTAATTTTTGGTTCTGAAGGCCACATGTATCCTCAACAATCTTGTGGCATGCATGTCCACCACACTTAAAAAATGTTAGGATCAGGTAGAGGTCTCTTTCCTATAAAATTCTACCAAGCTATTTATAGAGGGTTGTACTAGTGGAATTTCCCAAACATGGATTTTGGAATTCATTTTTAGTGCGCGAAATAATTTTCAATTTATTATTATAGTTTTGAAATTTTTTTGCACACATGAACTCTAAAATTTTCATTTTGTTGCGATCTTATATCTTTTTTGTTTATGAGGAAAAAAAGGAGAGTGAAAACTCAAGTTTGGATCTGAAAAAAAAAAAAATTTGAAATGTACAAATGCTGAGAGAGATAATTCCAAAAAGTATTTGTGATTTTTAAGGATAGGCAAAAAGTGGGTTGTTTGGCTCTGATAAATATCCAATCACTTGAGAATTTAACTTTTTCTTATCCCCCTAATTTTTGGATCTGAAGGCCACTTGCGTCCTCAACATGCTTGTGGCATGCATGTCCACCACACTTAAAACATGTTAGGATCAGTTAGAGGTCTCTTTCCTAAAAAATTCCACCAAGCTATTATTAGGGGGTTGTACTAGTGGAATTTCCCAAACACGGATTTTGGAGTTTATTTTTAGTGCGTGAAATAATTTTCAATTTATTATTATAGTTTTCAAAAATTTTTGCACACATGAACTCTAAAATTTTCATTTTGTTGCGACCTTATATCTTTTTTTGTTTACGAGGAAAAATGGGGGAGTGAAAACTCAAGTTTGGATCTAAAAAAAAAAAAAAATTTGAAATGCACAAATGCTGAGAGAGATAATTCCAAAAAGTATCTGTGATTTTTAAGGATAGGCAAAAAGTGGGTTGGTTGGCTCTAGTAAATATCCAACCACTTGAGAATTTACCTTTTTCTACTTGCCCTAATTTTTGGATCTGAAGGCGACTTGCATCCTCAACAAGCTTGTGGCATTCATTTCCACCACACTTAAAACATGTTTGGATCAGTTACAGGTCTCTTTCCTATATAATTCTACCAAGCTATTATTAGGGGGTTGTACTAGTGGAATTTCCCTACCATGGATTTTAGAGTTCATTTTTCGTGCGTGAAATAATTTTCTATTTATTATTATAGTTTTCAAATTTTTTTACACACATGAACTCTTAAATTTCCATTTTGTTGCGAACTTATATCTTTTTTGTTTACGAGGAAAAATGGGAGAGTGAAAACTCAAGTTAGGATCTGAAAAAAAAATAAAAATTGAAATGCACAAATGCTGAGAGAGATCATTCCAAAAAGTATCTGTGATTTTTAAGGATAGGCAAAAAGTGGGTTGTTTGGCTAAGGTAAATATCCAACCACTTGAGAATTTAACTTTTTCTAACTCCCCCTAATTTTTGGATCTGAAGGCCACTTGCATCCTCAACAATCTTGTGGCATGCATGTCCACCACACTTAAAACATGTTAGGATCAGTTAGAGGTCCCTTTCCTATAAAATTCTTCCAAGCTATTATTAGGGGGTTGTACAAGAGGAATTTCCCAAACATGGATTTTGGAGTTCATTTTTAGTGCGTGAAATAATTTTCTATTTATTATTATAGTTTTCAAATATTTTTGCACACATGAACTCTTAAATTTTCATTTTGTCACGATCTTATATCTTTTTTGTTTACGAGGAAAAATGGGAGAGTGAAAACTCAAGTTTGGATCTGAAAAAATAAAATTTGAAAAGCCCATATGCTTACAGAGATATTTCCAAAAAGTACCTGTGATTTTTAAGGATAGGCAAAAAGTGGGTTGTTTGGTTCAGGTAAATATCCAACTACTTGAGAATATAAATTTTTCTACTCCCCCTAATTTTATGATCTGAAGGCCACTTGCATCCTCAATATGCTTGTGCATCCATGTCCACCACACTTAAAACATGTTAGGATCAGTTAGAGGTCTCTTTCGTATAAAATTCCACCAAGCTATTATTAGGGGGTTGTACTAGTGGAATTTCCCAAAAATGGATTTTTGTTTACGAGGAAAAATGGGAGAGTGAAAAGTCAAGTTTGGATCTGAAAAAAAAAAAAAAATTGAAATGCCCAAATGCTTACAGAGATAATTCCAAAAAGTATCTGTGATTTTTAAGGATAGGCAAAAAGTGGGTTGTTTGGCTCTGGTAAATATCCAACCACTTGAGAATTTAACTTTTTCTACTCCCCCTAATTTTTGGATCTGAAGGCCACTTGCCTCCTCAACATGCTTGTAGCATGCATATCCACCACACTTAAAATATGTTACTATCAGTTAGAGGTCTCTTTCCTATAAAATTGCACCAAGCTATTATTAGGGGGTTGTACTAGTGGAATTTCCCAAACATGGATTTTGGAGTTCATTTTTAGTGCGTAAAATAATTTTCTATTTATTATTATAGTTTTCAAATTTTTTTGCACACACGAACTCTAAAATTTTCATTTTGTTGCGATTTTATATCTTTTTTGTTTACAAGGAAAAATGGGAGAGAGAAAACTCAAGTTTGGATAAAAAAAAAAAAATTTGAAATGCACATATGCTGAGAGAGATAATTCCAAAAAGTATCTGTGATTTTTTAGGATAGGAAGAAAGTGGGTTGTTTGGCTCTTGTAAATATCCAAGCACTTGAGAATTTAACTTTTTCTACTCCCCCTAATTTTTGGATCTGAAGGCCACTTGCATCCTCAACATGCTTGTGGCATGCATGTCCACCACACTTAAAACATATTAGGATCAGTTAGAGGTCTCTTTCCTATAGTATTCCTCCAAGCTATTATTAGGGGGTTGTACTAGTTGAATTTCCCAAACATGGATGTTGGAGTTCCTTTTTAGTGTGAAATAATTTTCTATTTATTATTATGGTTTTCAAATTTTTTTGCACACTTGAACTCTAAAATTTTCATTTTGTTGCGATCTTATATCTTTTTTGTTTACGAGGAAAAATGGGAGAGTGAAAACTCAAGTTTGGATGTGAAAAAAAAAGATTTGAAATGCACAAATGCTGAGAGAGATAATTCCAAAAAGAATCTGTGATTTTTAAGGATAGGCAAAAAGTGGGTTGTTTGGCTCTGGTAAATATCCAACCACTTGAGAATTTAACTTTTTATACTCCCCCTAATTTTTGGATCTGAAGGCGACTTGCATGCTCAACATGCTTGTGGCATGCATGTCCACCACACTTAAAACTTGTTAGGATCAGTTAGAGGTCTCTTTCCTATATAATTCCAGCAAGCTATTATTAGGGGTTTGTACTAGTGGAATTTCCCAAACATGGATTTTGGAGTTCATTTTTAGTCCATGAAAAAATTTGCTATTTATTATTATAGCTTTCAATTTTTTTTGCACACATGAACTCTTAAATTTTCATTTTGTTGCAATCTTATATCTTTTTTTGTTTACAAGGAAAAATGGGAGAGAGAAAACTCAAGTACGGATTTGAAAAACAAAAAAATTTTGAAATGCACAAATGCTGACAGAGATAATTCCAAAAAGTATCTGTGATTTTTAAGGATAGGCAAAAAGTGGGTTGTTTGGCTCTGGTAAATATCCAACCACTTGAGAATTTAACTTTTTCTACTCCCCCTAATTTTTGGATCTGAAGGCCACTTGCATCCTCAACATGCTTGTAGCATGCATATCCACCACACTTAAAATATGTAACTATCAGTTAGAGGTCTCTTTCCTATAAAATTCCACCAAGCTATTATTAGGGGGTTGTACTAGTGGAATTTCCCAAACACTGATTTTGGAGTTCATTTTTAGTGCGTAAAATAATTTTCTATTTATTATTATAGTTTTCAAATTTTTTTGCAGACATGAACTCTAGAATTTTCATTATGTCGAGATCTTAAATGTTTTTTGTTTACGAGGAGAAATGGGAGAGTGAAAACTCAAGTTTGGATCTGAAAAAAAAAACAAATTGAAATGTTCAAATGCTGAGAGAGATAATTCCAAAAAGTATCTGTTATTTTTAAGGTTAGGAAGAGAATGGGTTGTTTGGCTCTGGTAAATATCCAACTACTTGAGAATTTAACTTTTTCTACTCCCCCTAATTTTTTGATCTGAAGGCCACTTGCATCCTCAACACGCTTGTGGCTTGCATGTCCACCACACTTGAAACATGTTAGGATCAGTTAGAGGTCTCATTCCTAGAAAATTCCACCAAGCTATTATTAGCGGGTTGTACTAGTGGAATTTCCCAAACATGGATTTTGGAATTCATTTTTAGTGCGTGAAATAATTTTCTATTTATTATTATAGTTTTAAAATTTTTTTGCACACATGAACTCTAAAATTTTCATTTTGTTGCAATCTTATATCGTTTTTATTTACAAGAAAATTTGGGAGACTAAAAACTCAAGTTTGGATCTAAAAAAAAAAATTTGAAATGCACAAATGCTGAGAGAGATAATTCCAAAAAGTATCTGTGATTTTTAAGGATTTGCAAAAAGTCGGTTGTTTGGCTCTAGTAAATATCCAACCACTTGAGAATTTAACTTTTTCTACTCCACCTAATTTTTGGATCTGAAGGCCACTTGCATCCTCAACATGCTTGTGGCATGCATATCCATCACACTTAAAACTTGTTAGGATCAGTTAGAGGTCTATTTCCTATAAAATTCCACCAAGCTATTATTAGGGGGTTGTACTAATGGAATTTCCCGAACATGGATTTTGGAGTTCGTTTTTAGTGCGTGAAATAATTTTCTATTTATTGTTATAGTTTTCAAATTTTTTTCCACACATGAACTATAAAATTTTCATTTTGTTGCGATCTTATATCTTTTTTGTTTTTGCGGAAAAATGGGAGAATGAAAATTCTAGTTTGGATCTGAAAAAAAAAATTTGAAATGCACAAATGCTGAGAGAGATAATTCCAAAAAGTATCTGCGATTTTTAAGGATAGGCAAAAAGTGAGTTGTTTGGCTCTGGTAAATACCCAACCACTTGAGAATTTAACTTTTTCTACTGCCCCTAATTTTTGGATCTGAAGGCCACTTGCATCCTCAACATGTTTGTGGCATGCATATCCACACACTTAAAACCTGTTAGGATCAGTTAGAGGTCTCTTTCCTATAAAATTCCACCAAGCTATTATTAGGGGGTTGTACTAGTGGAATTTCCCAAACATGGATTTTGCAGTTCATTTTTAGTGCGCGAAATAATTTTCTATTTATTGTTATAGTTTTCAAATTTTTTGGCAGTTATGAACTCTAGAATTTTCATTTTGTCCCGATCTTATATGTTTTTTGTTTACGAGAAAAAATGGGAGAGTGAAAACTCAAGTGTGGATCTGAAAAAAAAAAAACAAATTGAAATGCACAAAAGCTGAGAGAGATAATTCCAAAAAGTATCTGTGATTTTTAAGGAAAGGCAAAAAGTGGGTTATTTGGCTCTGGTAAATATCCAACCACTTGAGAATTTAACTTTATCTACTCCCCCTTATTTATGGATCTGAAGGCCACTTGCATCCTCAACATGCTTGTGGCATGCATGTCCACCACACTTCAAACATGCTAGGATCAGTTACAGGTCTCTTTCCTATAAAATTCCACCAAGCTATTAGTAGGGGGTTGTAGTAGTGGAATTTCCCAAACATGGATTTTGGAGTTCATTTTTAGTGCGTGAAATAATTTTCTATTTATTATTATAGTTTTCAATTTTTTTTGCACACATGAACTCTAAAATTTTCAATTTGTTGCGATCTTATATCTTTTTTGTTTACAAGGAAAAATGGGAGATTAAAAACTCAAGTTTGGATAAAAAAATAATAATTTTGAAATGCACAAATGCTGAGAGAGATAATTCCAAAAAGTATCTGTGATTTTAAGGATAGGAAGAAAGTCGGTTGTTTGGCTCTTGTCAATTTCCAAGCACTTGAGAATTTAACATTTTCTACTCCCCCTAATTTTTCGATCTGAAGGCCACTTGCATCCTCAACATGCTTGTGGCATGCATGTGCACCACATTTAAAACATGTTAGGATCAGTTAGAGGTCTCTTTCCTATAAAATTCCACCAAGCTATTATTTGGGGGTTGTACTAGTGGAGTTTCCCAAACATGGATTTTGGAGTTCATTTTTAGTGCGTGAATTAATTTTCTATTTATTATTATAGTTTTCAAATTTTTTTGCACACATGAACTCTAAAATTTTCATTTTGTTGCGATCTTATATCTTTTTTGTTTACGAGGAAAAATGGGAGAGTGAAAACTCAAGTTTGGATCTGACAAAAAAAAATTTGAAATGCACAAATGCTGAGCGAGATAATTCCAAAAAGTATCTGTGATTTTTAAGGATAGGCAAAAAGTGGGTTGTTTGGCTCTGGTAAATATCCAACCACACTAGAATTTAACATTTTATACTGCCCCTAATTTATGGATCTGAAGGCCACTTGCATCCTCAACATGCTTGTGGCATGCATATCCACCACACTTAAAACATGTTAGGATCAGTTAGAGGTCTCTTTCCTATAAAATCCCACCAAGCTATTATTAGGGGGTTGTAGTAGTGGAATTTCCCAAACATGGATTTTGGAGTTCATTTTTAGTGCGTGAAATAATTTTCTATTTATTATTATAGTTTTCAAATTTTTTGCACATATGAACTCTAGAATTTTCATTTTGTCGCGATCTTGAATGTTTTTTGTTTACGAGGAAAAATGGGAGAGAGAAAACTCAAGTTTGGATCTCAAAAAAAAAAAAAATTGAAATGCACAAATGCTGAGAGAGATAATTCCAAAAAGTGTCTGTGATTTTTAAGGATAGGCAAAAAGTGGGTTGTTTGGCTGTGGTAAATATCCAACCACTTGAGAATTTACCTTTTTCTACTTCCCCTAATTTTTGGATCTGAAGGCCTCTTGCATCCTCAACAAGCTTGTGGAATGCATGTCCACCACACTTAAAACATGTTAGGATCAGTAAGAGATCTCTTTCCTATATAATTCCACCAAGCTATTATTAGGGGGTTTTACAAGTGGAATTTCCCAACCATGGATTTTAGAGTTCATTTTTAGTGCGTGAAATAATTTTCTATTTATTATTATAGTTTTCAAATTTTTATGCACACAAGAACTCTTAAATTTCCATTTTGTTGCGATCTTATATCTTTTTTGTTTACGAGGAAAAATGGGAGAGTGAAAACTCATGTTAGGATCTGAAAAAAAAAATTGAAATGCACAAATGCTGATAGAGATAATTCCAAAAAGTATATGTGATTTTTAAGGATAGGCAAAAAGTGGGTTGTTTGGCTATGGTAAATATCCAACCACTTCAGAATTTAACTTTTTCTACTCCCCCTAATTTTTGGATCTGAAGGCCACTTGCATCATCAACAATCTTGTGGCATGCATGTTCTCCACACTTAAAACATGTTAGGATCAGTTTGAGGTCTCTTTCCTGTAAAATTCTACCAAGCTATTATTACGGGGTTGTACAAGTGGAATTTCCCAAACATGGATTTTGGAGTTCATTTTTAGTGCGTGAAATAATTTTCTATTTATTATTATAGTTTTCAAATATTTTTGCACACATGAACTCTAAAATTTTCATTTTGTTGCGATCTTATATCTTTTTTTTTTACGAGGAAAAATGGGAGAGTGAAAACTCAAGTTTGGATCTGAAAAAAAAAAAAATTTGAAATGCCCAAATGCTTACAGAGATAATTCCAAAAAGTATCCGTGATTTTTAAGGAAAGGCAAAAAGTGGGTTGTTTGGCTCTGGTAAATATCCAACCACTTGAGAATTTAACTTTTTCTACTCCCCCTAATTTTTGGATCTGAAGGCCACTTGCATCCTCAACATGCTTGTAGCATGCATATCCACCACACTTAAAATATGCTACAAGCAGTTAGAGGTCTCTTTCCTATAAAATTCCACCAAGCTATTATTAGGGGGTTGTACTAGTGGAATTTCCCAAACAAGGATTTAGGAGTTCATTTTTAGTGCGTAAAATAATTTTCTATTTATTATTATAGTTTTCAAATTTTTTTGCACACACGAACTCTAAAATTTTCATTTTGTTGCGATTTTATATCTTTTTTGTTTACAAGGAAAAATGGGAGAGTGAAAACTCAAGTTTGGATAAAAAAAAAAATTTGAAATGCACAAATGCTGAGAGAGATAATTCCAAAAAGTATCTGTGATTTTTTTGGATAGGAAGAAAGTGGGTTGTTTGGCTCTTGTAAATATCCAAGCACTTGAGAATTTAACTTTTTCTACTCCCCCTAATTTTTGGATCTGAAGGCCACTTGCATCCTCAACATGCTTGTGGCATGCATGTCCACCTCACTTAAAACATATTAGGATCAGTTAGAGGTCTCTTTCCTATAGTATTCCTCCAAGCTATTATTAGGGGGTTGTACTACTTGAATTTCCCAAACATGGATTTTGGAGTTCTTTTTTTGTGTGAAATAATTTTCTATTTATTATTATGGTTTTCAAATTTTTTTGCACACTTGAACCCTAAAATTTTAATTTTGTCGCGATCTTATATCTTTTTTGATTAGGAGGAAAAATGTGAGAAAGAAAACTCTAGTTTGGATCTGAAAAAAAAAAATTTGAAATGCACAAATGCTGAGAGAGATAATTCCAAAAAGTATCGGTGATTTTTAAGGATAGGCAAAAAGTGGGTTGTTTGGCTCTGGTAAATATCCAACCACTTGAGAATTTAACTTTTTCTACTCCCCCTAATTTTTGGATCTGAAGGCCACTTGCATTCTCAACATGCTTGTAGCAAGCTTATCCACCACACTTAAAACTTGTTAGGATCAGTTAGAGGTCTCTTTCCTCTAAAATCCCACGAAGCTATTATTTGGGGTTTGTACTAGTGGAATTTCCCAAACATGGATTTTGGAGTTCATTTTTAGTGCGTGAAATAATTTTTTATTTATTATTATAGTTTTCAATTTTTTTTGCACACATGAACTCTAAAATTTTCATTTAGTTGCGATCTTATATCTTTTTTGTTTACGAGAAAAAATGGGAGAGAGAAAACTCAAGTTTGGATCTGAAAAAAAAAAATTTAAATGCACAAATGCTGAGAGAGATAATTTCAAAAATTATCTGTGATTTTTAAGGATTGGCAAAAAGTGGGTTGTTTGGCTCTTGTAAATATCCAACCATCTGAGAATTTACCTTTTTGTACTCCCCCTTATTTTTGGATCTGAAGGCCACTTGCATTCTCAACATGCTTGTAGCATGCTTATCCACCACACTTAAAACTTGTTAGGATCAGTTAGAGGTCTCTTTCCTCTAAAATCCCACCAAGCTATAATTTGGGGGTTGTACTAGTGGAATTTCCCAAACATGGATTTTGGAGTTCATTTTTAGTGCGTGAAATAATATTTTATTTATTTTTATAGTTTTCAAATTTTTTTGCACACAGGAACTCTAAAATTTTCATTTTGTTGCGATCTTATATCTTTTTCGTTTACGAGGAAAAATGGGAGAGTGAAAACTCAAGTTTGGATTTGAAAAAAAAAAATTTGAAACGCCCAAATACTGAAAGAGATAATTCCAAAAAGTATCTGTGATTTTTAAGGATATGCAAAAAGTTGGTTGTTTGGCTTTGGTAAATAACCAACAACTTGAGAATTTAACTTTTTCTACTCCCCCTAATTTTTGGATCTGAAGGCCACTTGCATCCTCAACATGCTTGTGGCATGCATATCCACCACACTTAAAACATGTTATGATCAGTTAGAGGTCTCTTTCCTATAAAATTCCACCAAGCTATTATTAGGGTGTTGTACTAGTGGAATTTCCAGAACATGGATTTTGGAGTTCATTTTTAGTGCGTCAAATAATTTTAAATTTATTGTTATAGTTTTAAATTTTTTTGCAAACATGAACTCTAGAATTTTCATTTTGTTGCGGTCTCATATCTTTTTTGTTTACGAGGAAAAAAGGAAGAGTGAAAACTGTAGTTTGGATCTGAAAAAAAAAATTTGAAATGCACAAATGCTGAGAGAGATAATTCCAAAAAGTATCTATCATTTTTAGGGATAGGCAAAAAGTGGGTTGTTTGGCTCTGGTAAATATCCAACAACTTGCGAATTTCACTTTTTCTACTCCCCTAATTTTTGGATCTGAAGGCCACTTGCATCGACAACATGTTTGTGGCATGCATATCCACCACACTTAAAACATGTTAGGATCAGTTCGAGGTCTCCTTGCTATAAAATTCCACCAAGCTATTATTAGGGGGTTGTACTAGTGGAATTTCCCTTACATGGATTTTGGAGTTCATTTTTAGTGCGTGAAATAATTTTCTATTTATTATCATAGTTTTCAAATATTTTTGCACACATGAACTCTGAAATTTTCATTTTGTTGTGATCTTATATCTTTTTTGTTTACGTGGAAAATGGGAGAGAGAAAACTCAAGTTTGGATCTGAAAAAAAAAAAATTTGAAATGCACAAATGCTGAGAGAGATAATTCCAAAAAGTATCTGTGATTTTTAAGGATAGGCAAAAAGTGGGTTGCTTCGCTCTGGTAAATATCCAACCACCTGAGAATTTAACTTTTTCTACTCCCCCGAATTTTTGGATCTGAAGGCCTTTTGCATCCTCAACATGCTTGTGGCATGCTTATCCACCACACTTAAAACATGTTAGGATAAGTTAGAGGTCTCTTTCCTATAAAATCCAACCAAGCTATTATTTGGGGGTTGTACTAGTGGAATTTCCCAAACATGGATTTTGGAGTTCAATTTTAGTGCGTGAAATAATTTTCTATTTATTATTATAGTTTTCAAATTTTTTTGCACACATGAACTCTTAAAGTTATATTTTGTTGCGATCTTATATCTTTTTTGTTTACGAGGAAAAATGGGAGCGTGAAAACTCAAGTTCGGATCTGAAAAAAAAAAATTTGAAATGCCCAAATGTTGAGAAAGATAATTCCAAAAATTATCTGTGATTTTTAAGGATGTTCAAAAAGTCGGTTGTTTGGCTCTTGTAAATATCCAACCCCTTGAGAATTTACCTTTTTCTACTCCCCCTAATTTTTGGATCTGAAGGCCAGTTGCATCCTCAACATGCCTGTGGCAAGCAAATCCACCACACTTAAAACATGTTAGGATCAGTTAGAGGTCTCTTTCCTATAAAATTCCACCAAGGTATTATTAGGGGGTTGTACTAGTGGAATTTCCCAAACATGGATTTTGGAGTTCACTTTAAGTGCGTGAAATAATTTTCTAATTATTGTTATAGTTTTAGAATTTTATTGCACACATGAACTCTAAAATTTTCATTTTGTTGCGATCTTATATCTTTTTTGTTTACGAGGAAAAATGGGAGAGTGAAAACTCAAGTTTTGATCTGAAAAAAAAAAATTTGCAAGGCACAAATGCTGAGAGAGATAATTCCGAAAAGTATCTGTGATTTTTAAGGATAGGCAAAAAGTGGGTTGTTTGGCACTGGTAAATATCCAACCACTTGAGAATTTAACTTTTTCTACTCCCCCCTAATTTTTGGATCTAAAGGCCACTTGCATCCTCAACATGCTTTTGTGGCATGCATATCCACCTCACTCAAAACATGTTAGGATCAATTAGAGGTCTCTTTCCTTTAAAATTCCACCAAACTATTATTAGGGGGTTGTACTAGTGGAATTTCCCAAACATGGATTTTATAGTTAATTTTTGGTGCGTGAAATAATTTTCTATTTATTATTATAGTTTTCAATTTTTTTTACAAACATGAACTCTAAAATTATCATTTTGTTGCGATCTTATATCTTTTTTGTTTACGAGGAAAAATAGGAGAGTGAAAACTCAAGTTTGGATCTGAAAAAAAAAATTTGAAATGCACAATTGCTGAGAGAGATAATTCCAAAAAGTATCTGTGATTTTTAAGGATAGAAAAAAAGTCGGTTGTTTGGCTTTGGTAAATATCCAACCACTTGAGAATTTAACTTTTTCTACTCCCCCTAATTTTCTGATCTGAAGGCCAATTGCATCCTCAACATGCTTGTGGCATGCATATCCACCACACTTAAAACATGTTAGGATCAGTTAGAGGTCTCTTTCTTATAAAATTCCACCAAGCTATTATTAGGGGTTTGTACTAGTGGAATTTCCCAAACATGGATTTTGGAGTTCATTTTTAGTATGACAAATAATTTTCTATTTACTTTTATAGTTTTCAAAATTTTTTGCACACATCAACTCTAGAATTTTCATTTTTTTGCAATCTTATATCTTTTTTGTTTACGAGGAAAAATGGGAGAGTGAAAACTCAAGTATGGAACTGAAAAAAAAAAAAAAATTTGAAACGCCCAAATGCTGAGAGTGATAATTCTAAAAAGTATCTGTGATTTTTAAGGATATGCAAAAAGTCGGTTTTTTGGCTCTTCCAACCACTTGAGAATTTAACTTTTTCTACTCCCCCTAACTTTTGGATCTGAAGGTCTCTTGCATCCTCAACATGCTTGTGGCATGCATATCCACCTCACTTAAAACATGTTAGGATCAGTTAGAGATCACTTTCCTATAAAATTCCACCAAGCTATTATTAGGGGGTTGTACTAGTGGAATTTCCCAAACATGGATTTTGGAGTTCCATTTTTAGTGCGAGAAATAATTTTCTATTTATTGTTATAGTTTTCAAATTTTTTTGCACAACATGAACTCTAAAATTTTCATTTTGTTGCGGTTTTATATCTTTTTTGTTTACGAGGAAAAATGGGAGAGTGAAAACTCTAGTTTGGATCTGAAAAAAAAAAATTTGAAATGTACAAATGCTGAGAGAGATAATTCCATAAAGTATCTGTCATTTTTAAGGATAGGCAAAAAGTGGGTTGTTTGGCTCTAGTAAATATCCTACCACTTGAGAATTTCACTTTTTCTACTCCCCCTAATTTTTAAATCTGAAGGCCACTTGCATCCTCAACATGCTTGTGGCATTCATATCCACCACACTTAAAACATGTTAGGATCAGTTAGAGGTCTCTTTCCTATAAAATTCCACCAAGCTATTATTAGGGGGTTGTACTAGTGGAATTTCCCTAACATGGATTTTGGAGTTCATTTTTAGTGCGTGAAATAGTTTTCTATTTATTATTATAGTTTTCAAATATTTTTGCACACATGAACTCTAAAATTTTCATTTTGTTGCGATCTTATATCTTTTTTATTTACGAGAAAAAATGGGAGAGTGAAAACTCAATTTTGGATCTGAAAAAAAAAATTTGAAATGCACAAATACTGAGAGAGATAATTCCAAAAAGTATCTGCGATTTTAAAGGATAGGAAGAAAGTGGCTTGTTTGGCTCTGGTAAATATCCAACCACCTGAGAATCTAACTTTTTCTACTCCCCGTAATTTTTAGATCTGAAGGCCACTTGTATCCTCAACATGCTTGTGGCATGCATGTCCACCACACTTAAAACATGTTTGGATCAGTTAGAGGTCTCTTTCCTTTGAAATTCCACCAAGCTATTATTAGGGGGTTGTACTAGTGGAATTTCCCAAACATGGATTTTGGAGTTCATTTGTTGTGCGTGAAATAAATTTCAATTCATTATTATTGTTTTCAATTTTTTTTGCAAACATGAACTCTAAAATTTTCATTTTGTTGCGATCTTATATCTTTTTTTTTTACGAGGAAAAAAAGGAGAGTGAAAACTCAAGTTTGGATCTGAAAAAAAAAAAATTTGAAATGCACAAAAGCTGAGACAGATAATTCCAAAAAGTATCTGTGATTTTTTAGGATAGGAAAAAAGTGGGTTGTTTGGCTATGGTAAATATCCAACCACTTGAGAATTTAACTTTTTCTACTCCCCCTAATTTTTTGTTCTGGAGGCCACTTGCATCGTCAACATGCTTGTGGCATGCATGTCCACCACACTTAAATCATGTTAGAATCAGTTAGAGGTCTCTTTCCTATAAAATTCCACCAAGCTATTATTAGGGGGCTGTACTAATGGAATTTCCCAAACATGGATTTCTGAGTTCAATTTTAGTGCGGGAAATAATTTTCTATTTATTTTTATAGTTTTCAATTTTTTTTGCACACATGAACTCTAAAATTTTAATTTTGTTGCGATCTTATATCGTTTTTGTTTACGAGGAAAAATGGGAGAGAGAAAACACAAATTTGGATCTGAAAAAAAAAAAAATTTGAAATGCACAAATGCTTAGAGAGATAATTCCAAAAAGAATCAGTGATTTTTAAGGATAGGCAAAAAGTGGGTTGCTTCGCTCCGGTAAATATCCAACCACCTGAGAATTTAACTTTTTCTACTCCCCCTAATTTTTTGATCTGAAGGACACTTGCATCCTCAACATGCTTGTGGCATGCATATCCACCTCACTAAAACATGTTAGGATCTGTTAGAGGTCTCTTTCCTATAAAATTCCACCAAGCTATTATTAGGGGGTCGTACTAGTGGAATTTCCCAAACATGGATTTTGGAGTTCATTTTTATTATGAGAAGTAATTTTCTATTTACTATTATAGTTTACAAATTTTTTTGCACACATCAGCTCTAGAATTTTCATTTTGTTGCGATCTTATATCTTTTTTGTTTACGAGGAGAAATGGGAGAGTGAAAACTCAAGTTTGGATCTGAATAAAAAAAAAATTGAAACGCCCAAATGTTGAGAGACATAATTCCAAGAAGTATCTGTGATTTTTAAGGATATGCAAAAAGTCGGTTTTTTGGCTCTTCCAACCACTTGAGAATTTAACTTTTTCTACTCCCCCTAACTTTTGGATCTGAAGGCCAGTTGCATCCTCAACATGCTTGTGGCAAGCATATCCACCACACTTAAAACATGTTAGCATCAGTTAGAGGTCTCTTTCCTATAAAATTCCACCAAGCTATTATTAGGGGGTTGTACTAGTGGAATTTCCCAAACATGGATTTTGGAGTTCATTTTTAGTGCGTGAAATAATTTTCTATTTATTGTTATAGTTTTCAAATGTTTTTGTACACATGAACTCTAAAATTTTTATTTTATTGCGATCTTATATCTTTTTTGTTTACGAGGAAAAATGGGAGAGTGAAAACACTAGTTTTAATCTGAAAAAAAAAATTTGAAATGCACAAATGCTGAGAGAGATAATTCCAAAAAGTATCTGTCATTTTTAAGGATAGGCAAAAAGTGGGTTGTTTGGCTCTGGTAAATATCCAACCACTTGAGAATTTCACTTTTTCTACTCCCCCTAATTTTTGGATCTGAAGGCCACTTGCATCCTCAACATGCTTGTGGCATGCATATCCACCACACTTAAAACATGTTAGGATCAGTTAGAGGTCTCTTTCCTATAAAATTCCACCAAGCTATTATTAGGGGGTGGTACTAGTGGAATTTCCCTAACATGGATTTTGGAGTTCATTTTTAGTGGGTGAAATAATTTTCTATTTATTATTATAGTTTTCAAATATTTTTGCACACATGAACTCTAAAATTTTCTTTTTGTTACGATCTTATATCTTTTTTGTTTACGAGGAAAAATGGGAGAGTGAAAACTCAAGTTTCGATCTGAAAAAAAAAATTGAAACGCACAAATGCTGAGAGAGATAGTTGCAAAAAGTATCTGCGATTTTTAAGGATAGGAAGAAAGTGGGTTGTTTGGCTCTGGTAAATATCCAACCACGTGAGAATTTAACTTTTTCTACTCCCCCTAAATTTTGGATCTGAAGGCCACTTGAATCCTCAACATGCTTGTGGCATGCATATCCACCACACTTAAAACATGTTAGGATCAGTTAGAGGATTCTTTCCAATAAAATTCCACCAAGCTATTAGTAGGGGGTTGTACTAGTGGAATTTCCCAAACATGGATTTTGGAGTTCATTTTTAGTGCGTGAAATAATTTTCTACTTATTATTACAATTTTCAAATTTTCTTACTGACATGAACTCTAGAATTTTCATTTTGTCGCGATCTTATATTTTTTTGTTTACAAGGAAAAATGGGAGAGTGAAAACTCAAGTTTGGATGTGAAAAAAAAAAAAAAAATTGAAATGCACAAATGCTGAGAGAGATAATTCCAAAAACTATCTGTGATTTTTAAGGATAGGCAAAAAGTGGGTTGTTTGGCTCTGGTAAATATCCAACCACTTGAGAATTTAACTTTTTCTACTCCCCCTAATTTTTGGATCTGAAGGCCACTTGCATTCTCAACATGCTTGTGGCACGTATATCCACCACACTTAGAAAATATTGGGATCAGTTAGAGGTCTCTTTCCTATAAAATCCCACCAAGCTATTATTAGGGGGTTGTACTAGTGGAATTTCCCAAACATGGATTTTGGAGTTCATTTTTAGTGCGTGAAATAATTTTCTATTTATTATTATAGTTTTCAAATTGTTTTTTCACACATGAACTCTAAAATTCTCATTTCGTTGCGATCTTATATCTTTTTTTTTACGAAGAAAAATGGGAGAGTGAAAACTCAAGTTTGGATCTGAAAAAAAAAAATTTGAAATGCACAAGTGCTGAGAGAGATAATCCCAAAAAGTATCTGTGATTTTTAAGTATACGCAAAAAGTGGGTTGTTTGGCTCTGGTAAATATCCAACCACTTGAGAATCTAACTTTTTCTACTCCCCGTAATTTTTAGATCTCAAGGCCACTTGTATCCTCAACATGCTTGTGGCATGCATGTCCACCACACTTAAAACATGTTAGGATCAGTTAGAGGTCTCTTTCCTTTGAAATTCCACCAAGCTATTATTAGGGGGTTGTACTAGTGGAATTTCCCAAACATGGATTTTGGAGTTCATTTGTAGTGCGTGAAATAAATTTCTATTTATTATTATAGTTTTCAATTTTTTTTGCAAACATGAACTCTAAAATTTTCATTTTGTTGCGATCTTATATCTTTTTTTTTTACGAGCAAAAAAAGGAGAGTGAAAACTCAAATTTGGATCTGAAAAAAAAAAAAATTTGAAATGCACAAATGTTGAGACAGATAATTCCAAAAAGTATCTATGATTTTTTAGGATAGGAAAAAAGTGGGTTGTTTGGCTCTGGTAAATATCCAACCACTTGAGAATTTAACTTTTTCTACTCCCCCTAATTTTTTGTTCTGGAGGCCACTTGCATCGTCAACATGCTTGTGGCATGCATGTCCACCAGACTTAAATCATGTTAGAATCAGTCAGAGGTCTCTTTCCTATAAAATTCCACCAAGCAATTATTAGGGGGCTGTACTAATGGAATTTCCCAAACATGGATTTCTGAGTTCATTTTTAGTGCGTGAAATAATTTTCTATTTATTATTATAGTTTTCAATTTTTTTTGCACACATGAACTCTAAAATTTTAATTTTGTTGTGATCTTATATCGTTTTTGTTTACGAGGAAAAATGGGAGAGAGAAAACACAAATTTGGATCTGAAAAAAAAAAATTGAAATGCACAAATGCTGAGAGAGATAATTCCAAAAAGAATCTGTGATTTTTAAGGATAGGCAAAAAGTGGGTTGCTTCGCTCTGGTAAATATCCAACCACCTGAGAATTTAACTTTTTCTACTCCCCCTAATTTTTTGATCTGAAGGCCACTTGCATCCTCAACATGCTTGTGGCATGCATATCCACCTCACTAAAACATGTTAGGATCTGTTAGAGGTCTCTTTCCTATAAAATTCCACCAAGCTATTATTAGGGGGTTGTACTAGTGGAATTTCCCAAACATGGATTTTGGAGTCCATTTTTAGTGCGTGAAATAATTTTCTATTTAGTATTATAGTTTTCTAATTTTTTTGCACACATGAACTCTCAAATTTTTGTTTTGTCTCGATCTTATTTCTTTAATGTTTACGAGGAAAAATGGGAGAGTGAAAATTAAGTTTGGATCTGAAAAAAAAAAATTTGAAACGCACAAATGCTGAGAGAGATAATTCCAAAAAGTATCTATGATTTTTAAGGATAGGCAAAAGGGGGTTGTTTGGCTCTGGTAAATATCCAACCACTTGAGAAATTAACTTTTTCTACTCCCCCCTAATTTTTGGACATGAAAGCCACTTGCATCCTCAACATGCTTGTGGCATGCATATCCACCACACTTAAAACATGTTAGGATCAGTTAGAGGTCTCTTTCCTATAAAATTCCACCAAGCTATTATTAGAGGGTTGTACTAGTGGAATTTCCCAAGCATGGATTTTGGAGTTCATTTTTAGTGCGTGAAATAATTTTCTATTTATTATTATAGTTTTCAATTTTTTTTGCACACATGAACTCTAGAATTTTCATTTTGTTGTTATCTTATATCTTTTTTGTTTACGAGGAAAAATAGGAGAGTGAAAACTCATGTTTGGATCTGAAAAAAAATAAAATTGAAATACACAAAATGTTATGAGAGATAATTCCAAAAAGTATCTGTGATTTTTAAGGATAGGCAAAAAGTGGGTTGTTTGGCTCTGGTAAATATCCAAGCACTTGAGAATTTAACTTTTTCTACTCCCCCTAATTTTTGGATCTGAAGCCCACTTGCATCCTCAACATGCTTGTGGCATGCACATTCACCACACTTAAAACATGTTAGGATCAGTTAGAGGTCTATTTCCTATAAAATCCCACCAAGCTATAATTAGGGGGTTGTACTGGTGGAAGTTCCCAAACATGGATTTTTGAGTTCATTTTTAGTGCGTGAAATAATTTTCTATTTATTATTATAGTTTTCAAATTTTTTTGCACACATGAACTCTAGAAGTTTCATTTTGTTGCGTTCTTAAATCTATTTTGTTTACGAGGAAAAATGGGATAGTGAAAACTCTAGTTTGGATCTGAAAAAAAAAAATTGAAATACACAAATGCTAAGAGAGATAATTCCAAAAAGTATCTGTGATTTTTAAGGATAGGCAAAAAGTCGGTTGTTTGCCTCTGGTAAATATCCAACCACTTGAGAATTTAACTTTTTCTTCTCCCCCTAATTTTTGGATCTGAAGCCCACTTGCATCCTCAACATGCTTGTGGCATGCATATATCCTCCACACTTAAAACATGTTAGGATCTGTTAGAGGTCTTTTTACTATAAAATTCCACCAAGCTATTATTAGGGGGTTGTACTTGTGGAATTTCCCAAACATGGATTTTCGAGTTCATTTTTAGTGCGTGAAATAATTTTCTATTTATTATTATAGTTTTCAATATTTTTGCACACATGAACTCTAGAATTTTCATTTTGTCGCGATCTTATATGTATTTTGTTTTGGAGGAAAAATGGGAGAGTGAAAACTCAAGTTTGGATTTGAAAAAAAAAATATTTGAAATGCACAAATGCTGAGAGAGATAATTCAAAAACTTATCTGTGATTTTGAAGGATAGGAAAAAAAGTGGGTTTTTGGGTTGTGGTAAATATCCAACCACTCGAAAATTTCACTTTTTCTACTCCACCTAATTTTTGGATCTGAAGGCCACTTGCATACTCAACATGCTTGTGGCATGCATATCCACCACACTTAAAACATGTTAGGATCAGTTAGAGGTTTGTTTCCTATAAAATTCCACCAAGCTATTATTAGAGGGTTGTACTAGTGGAATTTCCCAAACATGGATTTTGGAGTTCATCTTGAGTCCGTGAAATAATTTTCTATTTATTTTTATAGTTTTCAAAATTTTTTTCACACATGAACTCTAGAATTTTCATTTTGTCAAGATCTTATATCTTTTTTTCTTAAGAGGAAAAATGGGAGAGTGAAAACACAAGTTTGGATATGAAAAAAAAAAATTTGAAATGCACAAATGCTGAGAGTGATAATTCCAAAAAGTATCTGTGATTTTTAAGGATAGGCAAAAAGTGGGTGGGATGGCTCTGGTAAATATCCAACCACTTGAAAATTTCACTTTTTCTACACCCCCTAATTTTTGGATCTGAAGGCCACTTGCATCCTCAACATGCTTGTAGCGTGCATATCCACCACACATAAAACTTGTTAGGATCAGTTAGAGGTCTCTTGACTATAAAATTCCACCAAGCTATTATTAGGGGCTTGTACTAATGGAATTTCCCAAACATGGATTTTGGAGTTCATTTTTAGTGCGTGAAAAATTTTCTATTTATTATTATAGTTTTTAAATTTTTTTCCATACATGAACTCTAAAATTTTCATTTTGTTGCGATCCTATATCTTTTTTGTTTACGAGGAAAAATGGGAGAGTGAAAACTCAAGTTTGGATGTGAAAAAAAAAATTTGAAATGCAGAAATGCTGAAAGAGATAATTCCAAAAAGTAACTGTGATTTTTAAGGATAGGCAAAAAGTGGGTTGTTTGGCTCTGGTAAATATCCAACCACTTGAGAATTTATCATTTTCTACTCCCCTAATTTTTGGATCTGAAGGCCACTTGCATCCTTAACATGCTTGTTGCATGCATATCCACCACACTTAAAACATGTGAGGATAAGTTAGAGGTCTCTTTCCTATAAAATTCCACCAAGTTATTATTAGGGGGTTGTACTAGTGGAATTTCCCAAACATGGATTTTGGAGTCCATTTTTAGTGCGTGAAATAATTTTCTATTTAGTATTATAGTTTTCTAATTTTTTTGCACACATGAACTCTCAAATTTTTGTTTTGTCTCGATCTTATTTCTTTTATGTTTAAGAGGAAAAATGGGAGAGTGAAAATTAAGTTTGGATCTGAAAAAAAAAAAATTTGAAATGCACAAATGCTGAAAGAGATAATTCCAAAAAGTATCTGTGATTTTTAAGGATAGGCAAAAGGGGGTTGTTTGGCTCTGGTAAATATCCAACCACTTGAGAAATTAACTTTTTCTACTCCCCCTAATTTTTGGATCTTAAGGCCACTTGCATCCTCAACATGCTTGTGGCATGCATATCCACCACACTTAAAACATGTTAAGATCAGTTAGAGGTCTCTTTACTATAAAATTCCACCAAGCTATTTTTAGGGGGTTGTACTGGTGGAATTTCCAAAACATGAATTTTGGAGTTCATTTTTAGTGCGTGAAATAATTTTCTATTTATTATTACATTTTTCAAATTTTTTTGCACACATGAACTCTAGAATTTTCATTTTGTTGCGATCTTATATCTTTTTTGTTTACGAGGAAAAATGGGAGAGTGAAAACTCAAGTTTGGATCTGAGAAAAAAAAAATTTTGAACTGCACAAATGCTGACAGAGATAATTCCAAAAAGTATCTGTGATTTTTAAGGATAGGCAAAAAATGGGTTGTTTGGCTCTGGTAATATCCAACCACTTGAGAATTTAAAATTTTTTACTCCCCAATTTTTGGATCTGAAGGCCACTTGCATCATCAACATGCTTCTGGCATGCATATCCACCACTCTTAAAACATGTTAGGATCTGTTAGAGGTCTCTTTCCTATAAAATTCCACCAAGCTATTATTAGGGGGTTTTACTAGTGGAATTTCCCAAACATGGATTTTGGAGTTCATTTTTAGTGCGTGAAATAATTTTCTATTTATTATTATAGTTTTCAAATTTTTTTGCACACATGAACTCTTGAATTTTTATTTTTTCGCGATCTTATATGTTTTTTGTTTACGAGGAAAAATGGGAGAGTGAAAACTCAAGTTTGGATATGAAAAAAAAAAATTTGAAATGCTCAAATGCTGAGAGAGATAATTCCAAAAAGTAACTGCGATTTTTTACGATAGGCAAAAAGTGGGTTGTTTGGCTCTCGTAAATATCCAACCACTTGAAAATTTCACTTTTTCTACTCCCCCTAATTTTTGGATCTGAAGGCCACTTGCATCCTCAACATGCTTGTGGCATCCATATCCACCACACTTAAAACATGTTAGGATGTGTTAGAGGTATCTTTCCTATAAAATCCTACCAAGCTATTATTAGGGGGTTGTACTAGTGGAATTTCCCAAACATGGATTTTGGAGTTCCTTTTTAGTGCGTGAAATAATTTTCTATTTATTATTATAGTTTTCAATTTTTTTTACACACATGAACTCTAGAATTTTCATTTTGTTGCAATCTTATATCTTTTTTGTTTACGAGTAAAAATGGGAGAGTGAAACTCAAGTTTGGATCTGAAAAAAAAAAATTTTGAAATACACGAATGCTGAGAGAGATAATTCCAAAAAGTATCTGTGATTTTTAAGGATAGGTAAAAAGTGGGTGGTTTGGCTCTGGTAAATATCCAACCACTTGAGAATTTAACTTTTTCTACTCCCCCTAATTTTTGGATCTGAAGGCCACTTGCATCCTCAACAATCTTGTGGCCTGCATATATCCACCACACTTAAAACATGTTAGGATCAGTTAGCGGTCTCTTTCCTATAAAATTCCACCAAGCTATTATTAGGGGGTTGAACTAGTGGAATTTCCCAAACATGGATTTTGGAGGTCATTTTTAGTGCGTGAAATAATTTTCTATTTATTATTATAGTTTTCAAATTTTTTTCCACACATGAACTTTAGAATTTTCATTTTGTCGCGATCTTATATCTTTTTTGTTTACGAGGAAAAATGGGAGAGTGAAAACTCAAGTTTGGATCTGAAAAAAAAAATTCGAAATGCACAAATTCTGAGAGAGATATTTCCAAAAAGTATCTGTGATTTTTAAGGATAGGCAAAGAGTGGGTTGTTTGGCTCTGGTAAATATCCAACCGCTTGAGAATTTAAAATTTTTTACTCCCCCTAATTTTTGGATCTGAAGGCCACTTACATCCTCAACGTACTTGTGGCATGCATATCCACCACACTTAAAATATGTTAGGATCAGTTAGAGGTCTCTTTCCTATAAAATTCCACCAAGCTATTATTAGGGGGTTGTACTAGTGGAATTTCCCAAGCACGGATTTTGCAGTTCATTTTTAGTGTGTGAAATAATTTTCTATTTATTATTATAGTTTTCAATTTTTTTTGCACACATGAACTCTAGAATTTTCATTTTGTTGCGATCATATATCTTTTTTGTTTATGAGGAAAAAAGGGAGAGTGAAAACTCAAATTTGGATCTGGAAAAAAAAATTTGAAATGCACAAATGCGGAGAGTCATAATTCCAAAAAGTATATGTGATTTTGAAGGATAGGCAAAACGTGGGTTGTTGGCTCTAGTAAATATCCAACCACTTGAGAATTTAACTTTTTCTACTCCCCCAAATTTTCTGATATGAAGGCCACTTGCATCCTCAACATGCTTGTGGCATGCATATCCACCACACTTAAAACATGTTAGGATCAGTTAGAGGTCTCTTTCCTTAAAAATTCCACCACGCTCTTATTAGGGGGTTGTACTAGTGGAATTTCCCAAACATGGATTTTGGAGTTCATTTTTAGTGCGTGAAATAATTTTTTATTTATTATGAAAGTTTTCAAAAATGTTTTCACACATGAACTCTAGAATTTTCATTTTGTCGCGATCTTATATGTTTTTTGTTTACGAAGAAAAATGGGAGAGTGAAAACACAAGTTCAGATATGAAGAAAAAAAAAATTTGAAATGCACAAATGCGGAGAGAGATAATTCCAAAAAGATACTGTGATTTTTAAGGATAGGCAAAAAGTGGGTTGTTTGGCTCTGGTAAATATCCAACCACTTGAAAATTTCAGTTTTTCTACTTCCCCTAATTTTTGGATCTCAAGGCTACTTGCGTCGTCAACATGCTTGTGGCATCCATATCCACCACACTTAAAACATGTTAGGATCAGTTAGAGGTCTCTTTCCTATAAAATCCCACCAATCTATTATTAGGGGGTTGTACTAGTGGAATTTCCCAAACATGGATTTTGGAGTTCATTTTTAGTGCGTGATATAATTTTCTATTTATTATTATAGTTTTCAAATTTTTTTGCACACTAGAACTCTAGAATTTTTATTTTGTTGCAATTTGATATCTTTTTTGTTTACGAGGAAAAATGGGAGAGTGAAAACTCAAGTTTGGATCTGAAAAAAATAAATTGGAAATACACAAATGCTGAGAGAGATAATTCCAAAAAGTATCTGTGATTTCTAAGGATAGGCAAACAGTGGGTTGTTTGGCTCTGGTAAATATCGAACCACTTGAGATTTTAAATTTTTCTACTCCCCCTAATTTTTGGATCTGAAGGCCACTTGCATCCTCAACATGCTTGTGGCATGCATATATCCACCACACTTAAAACCTGTTGGGATCAGTTAGCGGTCTCTTTCCTATAAAATTCCACCAAGCTGTTATTAGGGGGTTGTACTAGTGGAATTTCCCAAACATGGATTTTGGAGTTCAATTTTAGTGCGTGAAATAATTTTCTATTTATTATTATAGTTTTCAATTTTTTTTGCACACATGAACTCTAAAATTTTCATTTTGTCGCGATCTTATATCTTTTTTGTTTACGAGGAAAAATCGGAGAGTGAAAACTCAAGTTTGGATCTGAAAAAAAAAATTTGAAATGCACAAATGCAGAAAGAGATAATTCCAAAAAGTATCTGTGATTTTTAAGGATAGGCAAAAAGTGGGTTGTTTGGCTCTGGTAAATATCCAACCACTTGAGAATTTAACATTTTCTACTCCCCCTATTTTTTTGATCTGAAGGCCACTTGCATCCTCAACATGCTTGTGGCATGCATATCCACCACACTTAAAACATGTTAGGATCTATTAGAGGTCTCTTTCCTATAAAATTCCACCAAGCTATAATTAGGGGGTTGTACTAGTGGAATTTCCCAAGCATGGATTTTGGAGTTCATTTTTAGTGCGTGAAATAATTTTTTATTTATTATTATAGTTTTCAAAATTTTTCCACACATTAACTCTAGAATTTTCATTTTGTCGCGATCTTATATCTTTTTTGTTTACGAGGAAAAATCGGAGAGTGAAAACTCAAGTTTGGATCTGAAAAAAAAAATTTGAAATGCACAAATGCTGAGAGAGATCATTTCAAAAAGTATCTGTGATTTTTAAGGATAGGCAAAAAGTGGGTTGTTTGGCTCTATTAAATATCCAACCACTTGAGAATTTAACATTTTCTACTCCACCTGATTTTTTTATCTGAAGGCCACTTGCATGCTTAACATGCTTGTCGCATGCATATCCACCACACTTAAAACATGTTAGGATCTATTAGAGGTCTCTTTCCTATAAAATTCCACCAAGCTATAATTAGGGGGTTGTACTAGTGGAATTTCCCAAGCATGGATTTTGGAGTTCATTTTTAGTGCGTGAAATAATTTTCTATTTATTATTATAGTTTTCAATTTTTTTTGCACACTTGAACTCTGGAATTTTCTTTTTGTTGCGATCTTATATCTTTTTTGTTTACGAGGAAAAATGGGAGAGAGAAAACTCATGTTTGGATCTAAAAAAAAAAATTTGAAATGCACAAATGCTGAGAGAGATAATTCCCAAAAGTGTCTTTGATTTTTAAGGATAGGCAAAAAGTGGGTTGTTTGGCTCTGGTAAATATCCAACCACTTGAGAATTCAACTTTTTCTACTCCCCCTAATTTTTGGATCTGAAGGCCACTTGCATCCTCAACATGCTTGTGGCATGCATATCCACCACACTTAAAACATGATAGGATCAGTTAGAGGTCTCTTTCTTGTAAAATTCCACCAAGCTATTATTAGGGGGTTGTACTAGTGGAATTTCCCAAATTTGGATTTTGGAGATCATTTTTAGTGCGTGATATAATTTTCTATTTATTATTATTGTATTCAAATTTTTTTGCACATATGAACTCTAGAATTTTCATTTTGTCGTGATCTTATATGTTTTTTGTTTACGACGAAAAATGGGAGAGTGAAATCTCAAGTTTGGATCTGAAAAAAATAAATTCGAAATACACAAATGCTGAGAGAGATAATTCCAAAAAGTATCTGTGACTTTTAAGGATAGGCAAAAAGTGGGTTGTTTGGCTCTGGTAAATATCGAACCACTTGAGAATTTAACTTTTTCTACTCCCCCTAATTTTTGGATCTGAAGGCCACTTGCATCCTCAACATGCTTGTGGCATGCATATATCCACCACACTTAAAACATCTTAGGATCTATTAGAGGTCTCTTTCCTATAAAATTCCACCAAGCTATAATTAGGTGGTTGTACTAGTGGAATTTCCCAAGCATGGATTTTAGAATTCATTTTTAGTGCGTGAAATAATTTTCTATTTATTATTATAGTTTTCAAATTTTTTTGCACACATGAACTCTAAATTTTCATTTTGTTGCGATCTTATATCTTTTTTGCTTACGAGGAAAAATGGGAGAATGAAAACTCAAGTTTCGATCTGAAAAAAAAATTTGAAATGCACAAATGCAGAGAGAGATAATTCCAAAAAGTATCTGTGATTTTTAAGGATAGGCAAAAAGTGGGTTGTTTGGCTCTGGTAAATATCCAACCACTTGAGAATTTAACATTTTCTACTCCCCCTATTTTTTTGATCTGAAGGCCACTTGCATCCTCAACATGCTTGTGGCATGCATATCCACCACACTTAAAACATGTTAGGATCTATTAGAGGTCTCTTTCCTATAAAATTCCACCAAGCTATAATTAGGGGGTTGTACTAGTGGAATTTCCCAAGCATGGATTTTGGAGTTCATTTTTAGTGCGTGAAATAATTTTTTATTTATTATTATAGTTTTCAAAATTTTTCCACACATTAACTCTAGAATTTTCATTTTGTTGTGATCTTTTATCTTTTTTGTTTACAAGGAAAAATGTGAGAGAGAAAACTAAAGTTTGGATCTAAAAAATAAAAATTTGAAATGGACAAATCCTGAGAGAGAAAATTCCCAAAAGTATCTGTGATTTTTAAGGATAGGCAAAAAGTGGGTTGTTTGGCTCTGGTAAATATCCAACCACTTGAGAAATTAACTTTTTCTACTCCCCCTAATTTTTGGATCTGAAGGCCACTTGCATCCTCAACATGCTTGTGGCATGCATATCCACCACACTTAAAACACGTTAGGATCAGTTAGAGGTCTCTTTTTTGTAAAATTCCACCAAGCTATTATTAGGGGGTTGTACTAGTGGAATTTCCCAAACATGGATTTTGGAGATCATTTTTAGTCCGTGCAATAATTTTCTATTTATTATTCTAGTCTTCAAAATTTTTTGCGCATATGAACTCTTGAATTTTCATTTTGTTGTGATCTTATATGTTTTTTGTTTACAAGGAAAAATGGGAGAATAAAAACACAAGTTTGGATCTGAAGAAAAAAAATTTTGAAAAGCACAAATGCTGAGAGAGATAATTCCAAAAATTATTTGTGACCTTTAAGGATAGGCAAAAAGTGGGTTGTTTGGCTCTGGTAATTATCCAACCACTTGAGAATTTAACATTTTCTACTCCCCCTAATTTTGGATTTGAAAGCCACTTGCATCCTCAACATGCTTGTGGCATGCATATCCACCACAATTAAAACATGTTAGGATCTATTAGAGGTCTCTTTCCTATAAAATTCCACCAAACTATAATTTGGGGGTTGTACTAGTGGAATTTCCCAAGCATGGCTTTTGGGGTTCAATTTTAGTGCGTGAAATAATTTTCTATTTATTATTATAGTTTTCAATTTTTTTTGCACACATGAACTCTAGAATTTTCATTTTGTTGCGATCTTATATCTTTTTTGTTTACGAGGAAAAATGGGAGAGAGAAAACTCATGTTTGAATCTAAAAAAAAAAAATTTGAAATGCACAAATCATGAGAGAGATAATTCCCAAAAGTATCTGTGATTTTTAAGGATAGCCAAAAATTGGGTTGTTTGGCTCTGGTAAATATCTAACCACTTGAGAATTTAACTTTTTCTACACCCCCTAATTTTTGGATTTGAAGGCCACTTGCATCCTGAACATGCTTGTGGCATGCATATCCACCACACTTAAAACATGTTAGGATCAGTTAGAGGTCTCTTTCCTATAAAATTCCTCCAAGCTATTATTAGGGGGTTGTACTAGTGGAATTTCCCAATGATGGATTTTGGAGATCATTTTTAGTGCGTGAAATAATTTTCAATTTATTATAATAGTTTTCAAATTTTTTTGCACATATGAACTCTAGAATTTTTATTTTGTCGAGATCTTATATCTTTTTTGTTTACGAGGAAAAATGGGAGAGTGAAAATTCAAGTTTGGATCTGAAAAAAAAATTGAAATGCACAAATTCTGAGAGAGATAATTCCAAAAAGTATCTGTGATTTTTATGGATAGGCAAAAAGTGGGTTGTTTGGCTCTGGTAAATATCCAACCACTTAAAAATTTCACTTTTTCTACTCTCCCTAATTTTTGGATCTGAAGGCCACTTGTATCCTCAACATGCTTGTGGCATGCATATCCACCACACTTAAAACATGTTAGGATCAGTTAGAGGCCTCTTTCCTATAAAGTCCCACCAAGCTATTATTAGCGGGTTGTACTTGTAGAATTTCCCAAACATGGATTTTGGAGTTCATTTTTAGTGCGTGAATTAATTTTCTATTTATTATTATAGTTTTCAAAATTTTTTGCACACATGAACTCTAGAATTTTCATTTTGTCGCGATCTTATATCTTTTTTCTTTACGAGGAAAAACGGGAGAGTGAAAATTCAAGTTTGGATCTGAAAAAAAAAAATTGAAATGCACAAAAGCTGAGAGAGATAATTCCAAAAAGTATCTGTGATTTTTAAGGATAGGCAAAAACTGGGTTGCTTGGCTCTGGTAAATATCCAACCACTAGAAAATTTCACTTTTTCTATTCCCCCTAATTTTAGGATTTGAAGGCCACTTGCATCCTCAACATGCTTGTGGCATGCATATCCACCACACTTAAAACATGTTAGGATCAGTTAGAGGTCTCTTTCCTATAAAATCCCACCAAGCTATTATTAGGGGGTTGTACGAGTAGAATTTCCCAAACATGGATTTTGGAGTTCATTTTTAGTGCGTGAAATAATTTTCTATTTATTGTTATTGTTTTCAAATTTTTTTGCACACATGAACTCTAGAATTTTCATTTTGTTGCGATCTTATATCTTTTTTGTTTACGAGGAAAACTAGGAGAGTAAAAACTCAAGTTTGGATCTGAAAAAAAAAAAATTGAAATGCACAAATTCTGAGAGAGATAATTCCAAAAAGTATCTGTGATTTTTAAGGATAGGCAAAGAGTGGGTTGTTTGGCTCTGGTAAATATTCAACTGCTTGAGAATTTAACATTTTCTACTCCCCCTAATTTTTGGATCTGAAGGTCACTTACATCTTCAACATACATGTGGCATGCATATCCACCACACTAAAAAATGTTCGGATCAATTAGAGGTCTCTTTCCTATAAAATTTCACCAAGCTATTATTAGGGGGTTGTACTAGTGGAATTTCCCAAGCACGGATTTTGGAGTTCATTTTTAGTGCGTGAAATAATTTCCTATTTATTATTATAGTTTTCAATTTTTTTTGCACACATGAACTCTAGAATTTTCATTTTGTTGCGATCTTATATCTTTTTTGTTTAAGAGGAAAAATGGGAGAGTGAAAACTCAAGCTTGGATCTCAAAAAAAAAATTTGAAATGCACAAATGCTGAGAGTGTTAATTCCTAAAAGTATCTGTGATTTTTAAGGATAGGCAAAACGAGGGTTGTTGGCTCTAGTAAATATCCAACCACTTGAGAATATAAGTTTTTCTACTCCCCCAAATTTTCTGATCTGAAGGCCACTTGCATCCTCAACATGCTTGTGGCATGCATATCCACCACACTTAAAACATGTTAGTATCAGTTAGAGGTCTCTTTCCTATAAAATTCCACCAAGCTATTATTAGGGGGTTGTACTAGTGGAATTTCCCAAACATGGATTTTGGAGTTCATTTTTAGTGCGTGAAATAATTTTTTATTGATTATAAAAGTTTTCAAAAAAAATTTCACACATGAACTCTAGAATTTTCATTTTGTCGCTATCTTCTATCTTTTTTGTTTACGAGGAAAAATGGGAGAGTGAAAACTCAAGTTTGGATATGAAAAAAAAAAATTTGAAATGCACAAATGCTGAGTGAGATAATTCCAAAAAGTATATGTGATTTTTAAGGATAGGCAAAAAGTGGGTTGTTTGGCTGTGGTAAATATCCAACCACTTGAGAATTTAACTTTTTCTACTCCCCCTAATTTTTGGATCTAAAGGCCACTTGCATCCTCAACATGCTTGTGGCATGCATATCCACCACTCTTAAAAACATGTTAGGATCAGTTAGAGGTCTCTTTCCTATAAAATTCCACCAAGCTCTTATTAGAGGGTTGTACTAGTGGAATTTCCCAAGCATGAATTTTGGAGTTCATTTTTAGTGCGTGAAATAATTTTCTATTAATTATAATAGTTTTCAATTTTTTTGCACACATGAACTCTAGAATTTTCATTTTGTTGTTATCTTATATCTTTTTTTTTTACGAGGAAAAATAGGAGAGTGAAAACTAGAGTTTGGATCTGAAAAAAAAAAAAAAATTGAAATACCCAAATGTTGAGAGAGATAATTCCAAAAAGTATCTGTGATTTTTAAGGATAGGCAAAAAGTGGGTTGTTTGGCTCTGGTAAATATCCAACCACTTGAGAATTTAACTTTTTCTACTCCCCCTAATTTTTGGATCTGAAGCCCACTTGCATCCTCACCATGCTTGTGGCATGCACATTCACCACACTTAAAACATGTTAGGATCAGTTAGAGGTCTATTTCCTATAAAATTCCACCAAGCTATAATTAGGGGGTTGTACTAGTGGAATTTCCCAAGCATGGATTTTGGAGTTCATTTTTAGTGCGTGAAATAATTTTCTATTTATTATTATAGTTTTCAAATTTTTTTGCACACATGAACTCTAGAATTTTCATTTTGTTGCGATCTTACATCTTTTTTGTTTACGAGGAAAATTGGGAGAGTGAAAACTCAAGTTTGGATCTAAAAAAAATTTTGAAATGCACAAATGCTGAGAGAGATAATTCAAAAAAGTATCTGTGATTTTTAAGGATAGGCAAAACGTGGGTTGTTTGGCTCTGGTAAATAAATATCCAACCACTTGAGAATTTAACTTTTTCTACTCCCCCTAATTTTTGGATCTGAAGGCCACTTGCATCCTCAACATGCTTGTGGCATGCATATATCCACCACACATAAAACCAGTTAGGATCAGTTAGCGGTCTCTTTCCTATAAAATTCCACCAAGCTATTATTAGGGGGTTGTACTAGTGGAATTTCCCAAACATGGATTTTGGAGTTCAATTTTAGTGCGTGAAATAATTTTCTATTTATTGTTATAGTTTTCAAATTTTTTTGCACACATGATCTCTAAAATTTTCATTTTGTTGCGATCTTATATCGTTTTTGTTTACGAGGAAAAATGGGAGAGTGAAATCTCAAGTTTGGATCTGAAAAAAAAAATTTGAAATACACAAATGCTGAGAGAGATAATTCCAAAAAGTATCTGTGATTTTTAAGGATAGGAAAAAAGTGGGTTGTTTGGCTCTGGTAAATATCCAACCACTTGAATATTTAACTTTTTCTACTCCCCCTAATTTTTGGATCTGAAGGCCACTTGCATCCTCAACATGCTTGTGGCATGCATATATCCACCACACATAAAACCAGTTAGGATCAGTTAGCGGTCTCTTTCCTATAAAATTCCACCAAGCTATTATTAGGGGGTTGTACTAGTGGAATTTCCCAAACATGGATTTTGGAGTTCAATTTTAGTGCGTGAAATAATTTTCTATTTATTATTATAGTTTTCAAATTTTTTTGCACACATGAACTCTAAAATTTTCATTTTGTTGCGATCTTATATCTTTTTTGTTTACGAGGAAAAATGGGAGAATGAAAACTCAAGTTTCGATCTGAAAAAAAAATTTGAAATGCACAAATGCAGAGAGAGATAATTTCAAAAAGTATCTGTGATTTTTAAGGATAGGCAAAAAGTGGGTTGTTTGGCTCTGGTAAATATCCAACCACTTGAGAATTTAACATTTTCTACTCCCCCTATTTTTTTGATCTGAAGGCCACTTGCATCCTCGACATGCTTGTGGCATGCATATCCACCACACTTAAAACATGTTAGGATCTATTAGAGGTCTCTTTCCTATAAAATTCCACCAAGCTATAATTAGGGGGTTGTACTAGTGGAATTTCCCAAGCATGGATTTTGGAGTTCATTTTTAGTGCGTGAAATAATTTTTTATTTATTATTATAGTTTTCAAATGTTTTTCCACACATTAACTCTAGAATTTGCATTTTGTTGCGATCTTTTATCTTTTTTGTTTACAAGGAAAAATGGGAGAGAGAAAACTAAAGTTTGGATCTAAAAAATAAAAATTTGAAATGGACAAATCCTGAGAGAGAAAATTCCAAAAAGTATCTGTGATTTTTAAGGATAGGAAAAAAGTGGGTTGTTTGGCTTTGGTAAATATCCAACCACTTGAGAAATTTACTTTTTCTACTCCCCCTAATTTTTGGATCTGAAGGCCACTTGCATCCTCAACATGCTTGTGGCATGCATATCCACCACACTTAATACATGTTAGGATCAGTTAGAGGTCTCTTTTTTGTCAAATTCCACCAAGCTATTATTAGGGGGTTGTACTAGTGGAATTTCCCAAACATGGATTTTGCAGATCATTTTTAGTCCGTGAAATAATTTTCTATTTATTATTATAGTCTTCAAATTTTTTTTCGCATATGAACTCTTGAATTTTCATTTTGTCGTGATCTTATATGTTTTTTGTTTACAAGGAAAAATGGGAGAGTAAAAACACAAGTTTGGATCTGAAGAAAAAAAATTTTGAAATGCACAAATGCTAAGAGAGATAATTCCAAAAATTATCTGTGACTTTTAAGGATAGGCAAAAAGTGGGTTGTTTGGCTCTGGTAAATATCCAACCACTTGAGAATTTAACATTTTCTACTCCCCCTAATTTTGGATCTGAAAGCCACTTGCATCCTCAACATGCTTGTGGTATGCATATCCACCACAATTAAAACAAGTTAGGATCTATTAGAGGTCTCTTTCCTATAAAATTCCACCAAGCAATAATTTGGGGGTTGTACTAGTGGAATTTCCCAAGCATGGATTTTGGGGTTCATTTTTAGTGCGTGTAATAATTTTCTATTTATTATTATAGTTTTCAATTTTTTTTGCACACATGAACTCTAGAATTTTCATTTTGTTGCGATCTTATATCTTTTTTGTTTATGAGGAAAAATGGGAGAGAGAGAACTCATGTTTGAATCTAAAAAAAAAAAAATTTGAAATGCACAAATCAGGAGAAAGATAATTCCCAAAAGTATCTGTGATTTTTAAGGATAGCCAAAAATTGGGTTGTTTGGCTCTGGTAAATATCTAACCACTTGAGAATTTAACTTTTTCTACACCCCCTAATTTTTGGATCTGAAGGCCACTTGCATCCTCAACATGCGTGTGGCATGCATATCCACCACACTTAAAACATGTTAGTATCAGTTAGAGGTCTCTTTCCTTTAAAATCCCACCAAGCTATTATTAATTGGTTCTACTAGTAGAATTTCCCAAACATGGATTTTGGAGTTCATTTTTAGTGCGTGAAATAATTTTCTATTTATTATTATAGTTTTCAAATTTTTTTGCACACATGAACTCTAGAATTTTTATTTTGTTGCGATCTTAATTTTTTATTTACGAGGAAAAATGGGATAGTGAAAACTCAAGTTTGGATCTGAAAAAAAAAATTTGATATACACAAATGCTGAGAGAGATAATTCCAAAAAGTATCTGTGATTTTTAAGGATAGGTAAAAAGTGGGTTGTTTGGCTCTGGTAAATATCCAACCACTTGAATATTTAACTTTTTCTACTCCCCCTAATTTTTGGATCTGAAGGCCACTTGCATCCTCAACATGCTTGTGGCATGTACATTCACCACACTTAAAACCTGTTAGGATCAGTTAGCGGTCTCTTTCCTATTAAATTCCACCAAGCTACTTTTAGGGGGTTGTACTAGTGGAATTTCCCAAACATGAATTTTGGAGTTCAATTTTAGTGCGTGAAATAATTTTCTATTGATTATTTTAGTTTTCAAATTTTTTTGCACACATGAACTCTAAAATTTTCACTTCATTGCAATCTTATATCTTTTTTGTTTACGAGGAAAAATGGGAGAGGGAAAACTCAAGTTTGGATCTGAAAAAAAAATTTGAAATGCACAAATTTTGAGAGAGATAATTCCAAAAAGTATTTGTGATTTTTACGGATAGGCAAAAAGTGGGTTGTTTGGATCTGGTAAATATCCAACCACTTGAGAATTTAACACTTTCTACTCCCCCTAATTTTTTGATCTGAAGGCCACTTGCATCCTCAACATGCTTGTGGCATGCATATCCACCTCACTTAAAACATGTTAGGATCTATTAGAGGTCTCTTTCCTATAAAATTCCACCAAGCTATAATTAGGGGGTTGTACTAGTGGAATTTCCCAAGCATGGATTTTGGAGTTCATTTTTAGTGCGTGAAATAATTTTCTATTTATTATTATAGTTTTCAAATTTTTTTGCACACATGAACTTTAGAATTTTCATTTTGTTGCGATCTTATATCTTTTTTGTTTACGAGGAAAAATGGGAGAGAGAAAACTCAAGTTTGGATCTAAAAAAAAAAATTTGAAATGCACAAATGCTGAGAGAGATAATTCCCAAAAGTATCTGTGATTTTTAAGGATAGGCAAAAAGTGGGTTGTTTGGCTCTGGTAAATATCTAACCACTTGAGAATTTAAATTTTTCTACTCCCCCTAATTTTTGGATCTGAAGGCCACTTGCATCCTCAACATGCTTGTGGCATGCATATCCACCTCACTTAAAACATGTTAGGATCAATTAGAGGTCTCTTTCTTGAAAAACTCAACAATCTATTATTAGGGGGTCGTACTAGTGGAATTTCCCAAACATGGATTTTGGAGATCATTTTTAGTGCGTGAAATAATTTTCTATTTATTATTATTGTTTTCAAATTTTTTTTGCACATATGAACTCTAGAATTTTCATTTTGTCGCGATCTTACTTATTTTTTGTTTACAAGGAAAAATGGGAGAGTGAAAACACAAGTTTGGATATGAAAAAAAAAAATTTGAAATGCTCCAATGCTGAGAGAGATAATTCCAAAAAGTAACTGTGATTTTTAAGGATAGGCAAAAAGTGGGTTGTTTGGCTCTGGTAAATATCCAACCACTTGAAAATTTCATTTTTTCTACATCCCCTTATTTTCTGATCTGAAGGCCACTTGCGTCCTCAACATGCTTTTGGCATGCATATCCACCACACTTAAAACATGTTAGGATCAGTTAGAGGTCTCTTTCCTATAAAATTCCATCAAGCTATTATTAGGGGGTTGTACTTGTGGAATTTCCCAAACATGCATTTTGGAGTTCATTTTTAGTGCATGAAATAATTTTTTATTTATTACAAAAGTTTTCAAAAAAAATTTCACACATGAACTCTAGAATTTTCATTTTGTCGCGATCTTATATCTTTTTTGTTTACGAAGAAAAATGGGAGAGTGAATACTCAAGTTTGGATATGAAAAAAAAAAATTTGAAATGCACAAATGCTGAGAGAGATAATTCCAAAAAGTATCTGTGATTTTTAAGGATAGGCAAAAAGTGGGTTGTTTGGCTCTGGTAAATATCCAACATCTTGAGAATTTAACTTTTTCTACTCCCCCTAATTTTTGAATCTGAAGGCGACTTGAATCCTCAACATGGTTGTGGCATGCATATATCTACCACACTTAAAACCTGTTAGGATCAGTTAGCTGTCTCTCTCCTATAAAATTCCACCAAGCTATTATTAGGGGGTTGTCATAGTGGAATTTCCCAAACATTTATTTTGGAGTTCAATTTTAGTGCGTGAAATAATTTTCTATTTATTATTAGAGTTTTCAATTTTTTTTGCACACATGAACTCTAAAACTTTCATTTTGTTGCGATCTTATATCTTTTTTGTTTACGAGGAAAAATGGGAGAGTGAAAACTCAAGTTTGGATCTGAAAAAAAAAAATTTGAAATGCACAAATGCTGAGAGAGATAATTTCAAAAAGTATCTGTGATTTTTAAGGAAAGGTAAAAAGTGGGTTATTTGGCTCTGGTAAATATCCAACCACTTGAGAATTTAACATTTTCTACTCCCCCTTATTTTTTGATCTGAAGGCCACTTGCATCCTCAACATGCTTGTGGCAGGCATATCCCCCACTTAAAACATGTTAGGATCTATTAGAGGTCTCTTTCCTATAAAATTCCACCAAGCTATAATTAGGGGGTTGTACTAGTGGAATTTCCCAAGCATGGATTTTGGAGTTCATTTTTAGTGCGTGAAATAATTTTCTATTTATTATTATATTTTTCAAAGTTTTTTTCACACATGAACTCTAGAATTTTCATTTTGTTGCGATCTTATATCTTTTTTGTTTACGAGGAAAATGGGAGAGAGAAAACTGAAGTTGGGATCTAAAAAAAAAAATTTGAAATGCACAAATCCTGAGAGTGATAATTCCCAAAAGTAACTGTGATTTTTAAGGATAGGCAAAAAGTGGCTTGTTTGGCTCTGGTAAATATCCAACCACTTGAGAATGTAACTTTTTCTACTCCCCTAATTTTTGGATCTGAAGGCCACTTGCATCCTCAACATGCTTGTGGCATGCATATCCACCACACTTAAAACATGTTAGGATCAGTTAGAGGTCTCTTTCCTGGAAAATTCCACCAAGCTATTATTAGGGGGTCGTACTGGTGGAATTTCCCAAACATGGATTTTGGAGATCATTTTTAGTGCGTGAAATAATTTTCTATTTATTATTATAGTTTTCAAATTTTTTTGCACATATGAACACTAGAATTTACATTTTGTCACGATCTTATTTGTTTTTCGTTTACGAGGGAAAATGTGAGAGTGAAAACACAAGTTTGGATATGAAAAAAAAAAAAAATTGAAATGCACAAATGCTCAGAGAGATAATTCCAAAAAGTAACTGTGATTTTTAAGGATAGGTAAAAAGTGGGTTGTTTGGCTCTGGTAAATATCCAACCACTTGAAAATTTCAGTTTTTCTTTTTCCCCTAATTTTTGGATCTGAAGGCCACTTGCATCGTCAACATGCTTGTGGCATCCATATCCACCAAACTTAAAACATGTTAGGATCAGTTAGAGGTCTCTTTCCTATAAAATCCCACCAAGCTATTATTAGGGGGTTGTACTAGTGGAATTTCCCAAACATGGATTTTGGAGTTCATTTTTAGTGAGTGAAATAATTTTCTATTTATTATTATAGTTTTCAATTTTTTTTGCACACATGAACTCTAGAATTTTCATTTTGTTGCGATCTTATATCTTTTTTGTTTACGAGGAAAATTGGGAGAGAGAAAACTCAAGTTTGGATCTAAAAAAAAAAAAATTTGAAATGCACAAATCCTGAGAGAGATAATTCCCAAAAGTATCTGTGATTTTTAAGGATAGCCAAAAATTGAGTTGTTTGGCTCTGGTAAATATCCAACCACTTTAGAATTTAACTTTTTCTACACCCCCTAATTTTTGGATCTGAAGGCCACTTGCATCCTCAACATGCTTGTGGCATGCATATCCACCACACTTAAAACATGTTAGGATCAGTTAGAGGTCTCTTTCCTATAAAATTCCACCAAGCTATTATTAGGGGGTTGTACTAGTGGAATTTCCCAATGATGGATTTTGGAGATCATTTTTAGTGCGTGAAATAATTTTCAATTTATTATTATAGTTTTCAAATTTTTTTGCACATATGAACTCTAGAATTTTTATTTTGTCGCGATCTTATATCTTTTTTGTTTACGAGGAAAAATGGGAGAGTGAAAATTCAAGTTTGGATCAGAAAAAAAAAATTGAAATGCACAAATGCTGAGAGAGATAATTCCAAAAAGTATATGTGATTTTTAAGTATAGGCAAAAACTGGGTTGTTTGGCTATGGTAAATATCCAACCACTTGAAAATTTCACTTTTTCTACTCCCCCTAATTTTTGGATCTGAAGGCCACTTGCATCCTCAACATGCTTGTGGTATGCATATCCACCACACTTAAAACATGTTAGGATCAGTTAGAGGTCTCTTTCCTATAAAATCCCACCAAGCTATTATTAGGGGGTTGTACTTGTAGAATTTCCCAAACATGGATTTTGGAGTTCATTTTTAGTGCGTGAAATAATTTTCTATTTATTATTATAGTTTTCAAAATTTTTTGCACATATGAACTCTAGTATTTTCATTTTGATGCTATCTTATATCTTTTTTGTTTACAAGGAAAAATGGGAGAGTGAAAATTCAAGTTTGGATCTGAAAAAAATAAATTTGAAATGCACAAATGCTGAGTGAGATAATTCCAAAAAGTATATGTGATTTTTAAGGATAGGCAAAAAGTGGGTTGTTTGGCTCTGGTAAATATCCAACCACTTGAGAATTTAACTTTTTCTACTCCCCCTAAGTTTTGGATCTGAAGGCCACTTGCATCCTCAACATGCTTGTGGCATACATATCCACCACACTTAAAACATGTTAGGATCAATTAGAGGCCTCTTTCCTATAAAATTCCACCAAGCTATTATTATGGCGTTGTTCTAGTGGAATTTCCCAAGCATGGATTTTGGAGTTCATTTTTAGTGCGTGAAATAATTTTCTATTTATTATCATAGTTTTCAAATTTTTTTGCACACTTGAACTCTAAAATTTTCATTTTGTTGCGATCTTATATCTTTTTTGTGTACGAGGAAAAATGGGAGTGTGAAAACTCAAGTTTGGATCTAAAAAAAAAATTGAAATGAACAAATGCTGAGAGAGATAATTCCAAAAAGTATATGTGATTTTTAAGGATAGGCAAAAAGTGGGTTGTTCGGCTCTGGTAAATATCCAACCACTTGAGAATTTAACTTTTTCTACTCCCCCTAATTTTTGGATCTGAAGGCCACTTGCATCCTCAACATGCTTGTGGCATGCATATCCACCACACTTAAAACATGTTAGGATCAGTTGGGGGTCTCTTTCCTATAAAATCGCCTGAAGTTATTATTAGGGGGTTGTACTAGTGGAATTTCCCAAGCATGGATTTTGGAGTTCATTTTTAGTGTGTGAAATAATTTTCTATTTATTATTATAGTTTTCAAATTTTTTTGCACACATGAACTCTAAAATTTTCATTTTGTTGCGATCTTATATCTTTTTTGTTTACGAGGAAAAATGGTAGAGTGAAAACTCAAGTTCGGATCTAAAAAAAAATTTGAAATGCACAAATGCAGAGAGAGATAATTCCAAAAAGTATCTGTGATTTTTAAGGATAGGCAAAAAGTGGGTTGTTTGGCTCTGGTAAATAAATATCCAACCACTTGAGAATTTAACTTTTTCTACTCCCCCTAATTTTTGGATCTGAAGTCCACTTGCATCCTCAACATGCTTGTGGCATGCATATCCACCACATTAAAACATGTTAGGATCAGTTAGAGGTCTCTTTCCTTTAAAATCCCACCAAGCTATTATTAATTGGTTCTACTAGTAGAATTTCCCAAACATGGATTTTGGAGTTCATTTTTAGTGCGTTAAGTAATTTTCTATTTATTATTATAGTTTTCAATTTTTTTTGCTCCCATGAACTCTAGAATTTTCATTTTGTCGCGATCTTATATGTTTTTTGTTTGCGATGAAAAATGGAAGACTGAAAACACAAGTTTGTATCTGAAAAAAAAAAAAATTGAAATGCACAAATGCTGAGAGAGATAATTCCAAAAAGTATCTGTGATTTTTAAGGATAGGAAAAAAGTGGGTTGTTTGGCTCTGAAAAATATCCAACCACTTGAGAATTTAACTTTTTCTACTGCCCCAAATTTTATGATCTGAAGGCCACTTGCATCCTCAACATGTTTGTGGCATGCATATCCCCCACACATAAAACATGTTAGGATAAGTTAGAGGTCTCTTTCCTATAAAATTCCACCAAGCAATTATTAGGGGGTTGTACTAGTGGAATTTCCCAAACATGGATTTTGGAGTTCATTTTTAGTGCATGAAATAATTTTCTATTTATTATTATAGTTTTCAAGTTTTTTTGCACACATAAACTCTAGAATTTTCATTTTGTCACGATCTTATTTCTTTTTTGTTTACGAGGAAAAATGTGATAGTGAAAACTTAAGATTGGATCTGAAAAAAAAAAAATTTGAAATGCACAAATGCTGAGAGAGATAATTCCAAAAAGTATATGTGATTTTTAAGGATAGGCAAAAAGTGGGTTGTTCGGCTCTGGTAAATATCCAACCACTTGAAAATTTCACTTTTTCTACTCCCCCTAATTTTTGGAACTGAAGGCCACTTGCATCCTCAACATGCTTGTGGCATGCATATATCCACCACACATAAAACCAGTTAGGATCAGTTAGCGGTCTCTTTCCTATAAAATTCCACCAAGCTATTATTAGGGGGTTGTACTAGTGGAATTTCCCAAACATGGATTTTGGAGTTCATTTTTAGTGCATGAAATAATTTTCTATTTATTATTATAGTTTTCAAGTTTTTTTGCACACATAAACTCTAGAATTTTCATTTTGTCGCGATCTTATTTCTTTTTTGTTTACGAGGAAAAATGGCATAGTGAAAACTTAAGATTGGATCTGAAAAAAAAAAATTTGAAATGCACAAATGCTGAGAGAGATAATTCCAAAAAGTATATGTGATTTTTAAGGATAGGCAAAAAGTGGGTTGTTCGGCTCTGGTAAATATCCAACCACTTGAAAATTTCACTTTTTCTACTCCCCCTAATTTTTGGATCTGAAGGTCACTTGCATCCTCAACATGTTTGTGGCATGCATATCCACCACACTTAAAACTTGTTAGGATCAGTTATAGGTCTCTTTCTTATAAAATTCCACCAAGCTATTATAAGGGAGTTCTACTAGTAGAATTTCCCAAACATGGATTTTGGAGTTTATTTTTAGTGCGTGAAATAATTTTCTATTTATTATTATAGTTTTCAAATTTTTGTGCACACATGAACTCTAGAATTTTTATTTTGTTGCGAGCTTTTATCTTTTTTGTTTACGAGGAAAAAAGGAGAGTGAAAACTCAAGTTTGGATATGAAAAACAAATTTGAAATGCACAAATGCTGAGAGAGATAATTCCAAAAAGTAACTGTGATTTTTAAGGATAGGCAAAAAGTGGGTTGTTTGGCTCTGGTAAATATCCCACCACTTGAAAATTTAAGTTTTTCTTCTTCCCCTAATTTTTCGATCTGAAGGCCACTAGCATCGTCAACATGCTTGTGGCATCCACATCCACCACACCTAAAACATGTTAGGATCAGTTAGAGGTCTCTTTCCTATAAAATCCCACCAAGCTATTATTAGGGGGTTGTACTAGTGGAATTTCCCAAACATGGATTTTGCAGTTCATTTTTAGTGCGTGAAATAATTTTCTATTTATTATTATAGTTTGCAAATTTTTTTAAACACATGAACTCTAGAATTTATATTTTGTTGCAATCTTATATCCTTTTTGTTTACGAGGAAAAATGGGAGAGTGAAAACTCAAGTTTGGATCTGAAAAAAAAAATTTGAAATGCACAAATGCTGAGAGAGATAATTCCAAAAAGTATCTGTGATTTTTAAGGATAGGCAAAAAGTGGGTTGTTTGGCTCTGGTAAATATCCAACATCTTGAGAATTTAACTTTTTCTACTCTGCCTAATTTTTGGTTCTGAAGGCCACATGTATCCTCAACATGCATGTGGCATGCATATCCACCACACTTAAAACATGTTAGGATCAATTAGAGGTCTCTTTCCTATAAAATTCCACCAAGCTATAATTAGGGGGTTGTACTAGTGGAATTTCCCAAGCATGGATTTTGGAGTTCATTTTTAGTGTGTGAAATAATTTTCTATTAATTATTATAGCTTTCATTTTTTTTTGCACACATGAACTCTAGAATTTTCATTTTGTTGCGATCTTATGTCTTTTTTCTTTACGAGGAAAAATGGGAGAGACAAAACTCAAGTTTGGATCTACAAAAAAAAAATTTGAAATTCACTAATCCTGAGAGAGATAATTCCCAAAAGTATTTGTGATTTTTAAGGATACGCAAAAAGTGGGTTGTTTGGCTCTGGTAAGTATCCAACCACTTGAGAATTTAACTTTTTCTACTCCCCCTAATTTTTGGATATGAAGGCAACTTGCATCCTTAAAATGCCACTCGCATGCATATCCAAAACACTTAAAACATGTTAGGATCAGTTAGAGGTTTATTTCCTATAAAATTCCACCAAGCTATTATTAGAGGGTTGTACTAGTGGAATTTCCCAATGAAGGATTTTGGAGATCATTTTTAGTGCGTGAAATAATTTTCGATTTATTATTATAGTTTTCAAATTTTTTTGCACATATGAACTCTAGAATTTTCATTTTCTCGCGATCTTATATGTTTTCTGTTTATGAGGAAAAATGGGAGAGAGAAAACAGAAGTTTGGATCTGAAAAAAAAAATTTGAAATGCACAAATACTGAGAGAGATAATTCCAAAAAGTATCTGTGATTTTTAAGGATAGGCAAAAAGTGGGTTGTTTGGCTCTGGTAAATATCCAACCACTTGAGAATTTAACTTTTTCTACACCCCCTAATTTTTGGATCATTAGGCCACTTGCATCCTCTACATGCTTGTAGCATGCATGTCCACCACACATAAAACATGTTAGGATCAGTTAGAGGTCTCTTTCCCATAAAATTCCACCAAGCAATTATTAGGGGGTTGTAATGGTGGAATTTCCCAAACATGGATTTTGGAGTTCATTTTTAGTGCGTGAAATAATTTTCTATTTATTATTATAGTTTTCAAATATTTTTGCACACATGAACTCTAGAATTTTCATTTTGTTGCGATCTTATTTCTTTTTTGTTTACGAGGAAAAATGGGAGAGTAAAAACTCAAGTTTGGATCTGAAAAAAAAATTTGAAATGCACAAATTCTGAGAGAGATAATTCCAAAAAGTATCTGTGATTTTTAAGGATAGGCAAAGAGTGGGTTGTTTGGCTCTGGTAAATATCCAACCGCTTGAGAATTTAACATTTTCTGCTCCCCCTAATTTTTGGATCTGAAGGCAAATTACTTCCTCAACATACTTGTGGCATGCATATCCACCACACTTAAAACATGTTAGGATCAATTAGAGGTGTCTTTCCTATAAAATTCCACCAAGCAATTAATAGGGTTGTACTAGTGGAATTTCCAAAGCACTGATTTTGGAGTTCATTTTTAGTGCGAGAAATAATTTTCTATTTATTATTATAGTTTTCAAAAAATTTTGCACACATGAACTCTAGAATTTTCATTTTGTTGCGATCTTTAATCTTTTTGGTTTACGAGGAAAAATGGGAGAGTGAAAACTCAAGTTTGGATCTGAAAAAAAAAATTTGAAAGGCACAAATGCTGAGAGTGAGAATTCCAAAAAGTATCTGTGATTTTTAAGGATAGGCAAAAAGTGGGTTGTTTGGCTCTGGTAAATATCCAACCACTTGAGAATTTGATTTTTTCTACTCCCCCTAATTTTGGATCTGAAGGCCACTTGCATCCTCAACATATTTGTGGCATGGATATCCACCACACTTAAAACATGTTAGGATCAGTTAGAGGTCTCTTTCCTATAAAATTCCACCAAGGAATTATTAGGGGGTTGTACTAGTGGAATTTCCCAAGCATGGATTTTGGAGTTCATATTTAGTGCGTGAAATAATTTTCTATTTATTATTATAGTTTTCAAATTTTTTTGCACACATGAACTCTAGAATTTTCATTTTGTCGCGATCTTATATCTTTTTTGTTTACGAGGAAAAATGGGAGAGTAAAAACTCAAGTTAGGATCTGAAAAAAAAAAAATTGAAATGGACAAATGTTGAGAGAGATTATTCCAAAAAGTATCTGGGATTTTTAAGGATAGGCAAAAAGTGGGTTGTTTGGCTTTGGTAAATATCCTACCACTCTAGAATTTAACTTTTTCTACTCTGCCTAATTTTTGGTTCTGAAGGCCACATGTATCCTCAACATGCATGTGGCATGCATATCCACCACACTTAAAACATGTTAGGATCAATTAGAGGTCTCTTTCCTATAAAATTCCACCAATCTATTATTAGGGGGTTGTACTAGTGGAATTTCCCAAGCACGGATTTTGGAGTTCATTTTTAATGCGTGAAATAATTTTCTATTTATTATTATAGTTTTCAAATTTTTTTGCACACATAAACTCTAGAATTTTCATTTTGATGCAATCTTATATCTTTTTTGTTTACGAGGAAAAATGGGAGAGTGAAAACTCAAGTTTGGATCTGAAAAAAATAAAATTGAAATGCACAACTGCTGAGAGTGATAATTCCAAAAAGTATCTGTGATTTTCAAGGATAGGAAAAAAGTGGGTTGTTTGGCTCTGGTAAATATCCAATCACTTGAGAATTTAACTTTTTCTACTCCCCTAAATTTTCTGATCTGAAGGCCACTTGCATACTCAACATGCTTGTGGCATGCATATCCATCACACTTAAAACATTTTAGGATCAGTTAGAGGTCTCTTTCCTATAAAATTCCACCAAGCTATTATTAGGGGGTTGTACTAGTGGAATTTCCCAAGCATGGATTTTGGAGTTAATTTTTAGTGCGTGAAATAATTTTCTATTTATTATTATAGTTGTCAAAATTTTTTTCACACATGAACTCTAGAATTTTCATTTTGTTGCCATCTTATATCTTTTTTCTTTACGAGGAAAAATGGGAGAAAGAAAACTCAAGTTTGGATCTAAAAAAAAAAATTTGAATTGCACAAATGCTGAGAGAGATAACTCCAAAAACTATCTGTGATTTTTAAGGATAGGAAACAAGTGGGTTGTTCGGCTCTGGTAAGTATCCAACCATTTGAGAATTTAACTTTTTCTACTCCCCCTAATTTTTTGATCTGAAGGCCACTTGCATCCTCAACATGCTTGTGGCATGCATATCCACCACACTTAAAACATGTTAGGATCAGTTAGAGGTCTCTTTCTTATAAAATTCCACCAAGCTATTATTAGGGGGTTGTACTAGTGGAATTTCCCAAATATGGATTTTGGAGAACATTTTTAGTGCGTGAAATAATTTTCTATTTATTATTATAGTTTTCAAATTTTTTTGCACACATGAACTCTAGAATTTTCATTTTGTCGCGATCTTATATCTTTTTTGTTTACGAGGAAAAATGGGAGAGTGAAAACTCAAGTATGGATCTAAAAAAAAAAATTTGAATTGCACAAATGCTGAGAGAGATAATTCCAAAAACTATCTGTGAGTTTTAAGGATAGGAAAAAAGTGGGTTGTTTGGCTCTGGGAAGTATCCAACCATTTGAGAATTTAACTTTTTCTACTCCCCCTAATTTTTTGATCTGAAGGCCACTTGCATCCTCAACATGCTTGTGGCATGCATATCCACCACACATAAAACATGTTCGGATCAGTTAGAGGTCTCTTTCCTATAAAATTCCACCAAGCTATTATTAGGGTGTTGTACTAGTGGAATTTCCCAAGCATGGATTTTGGAGTTATTTTTTAGTGCGTGAAATAATTTTCTATTTATTATTATAGTTATCAAATTTTTTTTCACACATGAACTCTAAAATTTTCATTTTGTCACGATCTTATATATTTTTTTTTTTACGATGAAAAATTGGAGAGTGAAAACACAAGTTCTGATCTGAAAAAAAAAATTTGAAATGCACAAATGCGGAGAGAGATAATTCCTAAAAGTATCTGTGATTTTTAAGGATAGGCAAAAAGTGGGTTGTTTGGCTCTGGTAAAAATATCCAACCACTTGAAAATTTCAATTTTTCTACTCCCCCTAATTTTTTGATCTGAAGGCCACTTGCACCCTCAACATGCTTGTGGCATGCATATCCACCACACTTAAAAAATGTTAGGATCAGTTAGAGGTCTCTTTCCTATAAAATCCCAACAAGCTATTATTAGGTGGTTGTACTAGTAGAATTTCCCAAACATGGATTTTGGAGTTCATTTTTAGTGCGTGAAATTATTTTCTATTTATTATTATATTTTTCAATTTTTTTTGCATACATGAACTCTAGAATTTTCATTTTGTTGTGGTCTTATATTTTTTTTGTTTACGAGGAAAAATGGGAGAGTGAAAACAAAAGTTTAGATCTGAAAAAAAAAAATTTGAAATGCACAAATTGTGATAGAGATAATTCCAAAAACTATCTGTGATTTTTAACGATAGGCAAAGAGTGGGTTGTTTCGCTCTAGTAAATATCCAACCACTTGAGAATTTAACATTTTCTACTACCCCTAATTTTTGGATCTGAAGGCCACTTACATCCTCAACATGCTTGTGGCATGCATATCCACCACACTTAAAACATGTTAGGATCAATTAGAGGTCTCTTTCCTATAAAATTCCACCAAGCTATTATTAGGGGGTTGTACTAGTGGAATTTCCCAAGCATGGATTTTGGAGTTCCTTTTTAGTGCGTGAAATAATTTTCTATTTATTATTATAGTTTTCAAATTTTTTTGCACACCTGAACTCAAGAATTTTCAGTTTGTTGCGATCGTATATCTTTTTTGTTTAGGAGGAAAAATGGGAGAGTGAAAACTCAAGTTTGGATCAGAAAAAAAAAATTTGCAATGCACAAATGCTGAGAGAGATTATTCCAAAAAGTATCTGTGATTTTTAAGGATAGGCAAAAAGTGGGTTGTTTGGCTCTGGGAAATATCCAACCACTTGAGAATTTGACTTTTTCTACTCCCCCTAATTTTGGATCTGAAGGCCACTTGCATCCTCAACATATTTGTGGCATGGATATCCGCCACACTTAAAACATGTTAGGATCAGTTAGAGGTCTCTTTCCTATAAAATTCCATCAAGGAATTATTAGGGGGTTGTACTAGTGGAATTTCCCAAGCATGGATTTTGGAGTTCATTTTTAGTGCGTGAAATAATTTTCTATTTATTATTATAGTTTCCAATATTTTTTGCACACATGAACTCAAGAATTTTCATTTTGTTACGATCTTATATCTTTTTTGTTTACGAGGAAAAATGGGAGAGTGAAAACTCAAGTTTGGATCTGAAAAAAAAAATTTGAAAGGCACAAATGCTGAGAGTGATAATTCCAAAAAGTATCTGTGATTTTTAAGGATAGGCAAAAAGTGGGTTGTTTGGCTCTAGTAAATGTCCAACCACTTGAGAATTTAACTTTTTCTACTCCCCCTAATTTTGGATCTGAAGGCCACTTGCATCCTAAACATGTTTGTGGCATGCATATCCATCACACTTAAAACATGTTAGGATCAGTTAGAGGTCTCTTTCCTATAAAATTCCACCAAGCAATTATTAGGGGGTTGTACTAGTGGAATTTATCAAGCATGGATTTTGGAGTTCATTTTTAGTGCGTGAAATAATTTTCTATTTATTATTATAGTTTACAAATTTTTTTACACACATGAATTCTTGAATTTTCATTTTGTCGCGATCTTATATCTTTTTTGTTTACGAGGAAAAATGGGAGAGTGAAAACTCAAGTTTGGATATGAAAAAAAAAATTTGAAATGCACAAATGCTGATAGAGATAATTCCAAAAAGTATCTTTGATTTTTAAGGATAGGCAAAAAGTGGGTTGTTTGGCTCTGGTAAATATCCAACCACTTGAAAATTTCACTTTTTGTACTCCCCCTAATTTTTGGATCTGAAGGCCACTTGCATCCTCAACATGCTTGTGGCATTCATATCCGGCACACTTAAAACATGTTAGGATCAGTTAGAGGTCTCTTTCCTATAAAATCCCACCAAGTTATTATTAGGGGGTTGTACTTGTAGAATTTCCCAAACATGGATTTTGGAGTTCATTTTTTGTGTGTGAAATAATTTTCTATTTATTATTACTGTTTTCAAATTTTTTTACACACATGAACTCTAGAATTTTCATTTTGTTGCGATCTTATATCTTTTTTGTTTACGAGGAAAAAAGGGAGAGTGAAAACTCAAGTAAGGATCTGAAAAAAAAAAATTGAAATGCACAAATTCTGAGGAGATAATTCTAAAAAGTAACTGTGATTTTTAAGGATAGGCAAAGAGTGGGTTGTTTAGCTTTGGTAAATATCAACCCGCTTGAGAATTTAACATTTTTTGCTCCCCCTAATTTTTGGATCTGAAGGCCAATTACATCCTCAACATACTTGTGGCATGCATATCCACCACACTTAAAACATGTTAAGATCAATTAGAGGTCTCTTTCCTATAAAATTCCACCAAGCTATTATTAGGGGGTTGTACTAGTGGAATTTCCCAACCATGGATTTATGGGATCATTTTTAGTGCGTGAAATAATTTTCTATTTATTATTATAGTTTTCAAATTTTTTTGCACACATGAACTATAGAATTTTCATTTTGTCGCGATCTTATATATTTTTTGTTTACGATGAAAAATGGGAGAGTGAAAACACAAGTTTGGATCTGAAAAAAAAAATTTGAAATGCACAAATGCGGAGAGAGATAATTCCTAAAAGTATCTGTGACTTTCAAGGATAGGCAAAAAGTGGGTTGTTTGGCTCTGGTAAATATCCAACCACTTGAAAATTTCACTTTTCTACTCCCCCTAATTTTTGGATCTGAAGGCCACTTGCATCCTCAACATGCTTGTGGCATGCATATCCACCACACTTAAAAAATGTTAGGATCGGTTAGAGGTCTCTTTCCAATAAAATCCCACCAAGCTATTATTAGGGGGTTGTACTAGTAGAATTTCCCAAACATGGATTTTGGAGTTCATTTTTAGTGCGTGAAATAATTTTCTATTTATTATTATAGTTTTCAATTTTTTTTGCACACATGAACTCTAGAATTTTAATTTTGTTGCGATCTTATATCTTTTTTTTTTACGAGGAAAAATGGGAGAGTGAAAACAAAAGTTTAGATCTGAAAAAAAAAAAATTTGAAAAGCACAAATTCTGATTGAGATAATTCCAAAATGTATCTGTGATTTTTAAGGATAGGCAAAGAGTGGGTTGTTTGGCTCCGGTAAATATCCAACCACTTGAGAATTTAACATTTTCTACTCCCCCTAATTTTTGGATCTCAAGGATACTTACATCCTCAACATGCTTGTGGCATGCATATCCACCACACTCAAAACATGTTAGGATCAATTAGAGGTCTCTTTCCTATAAAATTCCACCAAGCTATTATTAGGGGGTTGTACTAGTGGAATTTCCCAAACATGGATTTTGGAGTTCCTTTTTAGTGCGTGAAATAATTTTCTATTTGTTATTATAGTTTTCTATTTTTTTTGCACACATGAACTCTAGAATTTTCTATTTGTCGCGATTTTATATCTTTTTTGTTTACGAGGAAAAATTGGAGAGTGAAAACTCAAGTTGGGATCAGAAAAAAAAATTATATGAAATGCACAAATGCTGAGAGAGATAATTCCAAAAAATATCTGTGATTTGTAAGGATAGGCAAAAAGTGGGTTGTTTCGCTCTGGTAAATATCTAACCAGTTGAGAATTTAACTTTTTCTACTCCCCCAAATTTTCTGATCTGAAGGCCACTTGCATCCTCAACATGCTTGTGGCATGCATATCCACCACACTTAAAACATGTTAGGATCAGTTAGAGGTCTCTTTCCTATAAAATTCCACCAAGCTATTATTAGGGGTATGTACTAGTAGAATTTCCGAAACATGGATTTTGGAGTTCATTTTTAGTGCGTGAAATAATTTTCTATTTATTATTATATTTTTCAAATTTTTTTTCACACATGAACTCGAGAATTTTCATTTTATTGCAATCTTATATCTTTTTTGTTTACCAGGAAAAATGGGAAAGTGAAAACAAAAGTTTAGATATGAAAAAAAAAAAATTTGAAATGCACAAATTCTGAGAGAGATAATTCCAAAAAGTATCTGTGATTTTTAAGGATAGGCAAAGAGTGGGTTGTTTGGCTCTGGTAAATATCCAACCACTTGAGAATTTAACATTTTCTACTCCCCCTAATTTTTGGATCTGAAGGCCACTTACATCCTCAACATGCTTCTAGCATGCATATCCACCACACTTAAAACATGTTAGGATCAATTAGAGGTCTCTTTCCTATAAAATTCCACCAAGCTATTATTAGGGGGTTGTACTAGTGGAATTTCCCAAGCATGGATTTCGGAGTTCCTTTTTAGTACGTGAAATAATTTTCTATTGGTTATTATAGTTTTCAAATTTTTTTGCACACATGAACTCAAGAATTTTCATTTTGTTTCGATCTTATATCTTTTTTGTTTACGAGGAAAAATGGGATAGTGAAAACACAAGTTTGGATCTGAAAAAAAAAAAATTTGCAATGCACAAATGCTGAGAGAGATAATTCCATAAAGTATCTGTGATTTTTAAAGATAGGCAAAGAGTTGGTTGTTTGGCTCTGGTAAATATCCAACCACTTGAGAATTTAACTTTTTCAACTCCACCTAATTTTTGGATCTGAAAGGCCACTTGCATCCTCAACATGTTTGTGGCATGCATATCCACCACAATTAAAACATGTTAGGATCATTTGGAGGTCTCTTTCCTATAAAATTTCACCAAGCTATTTTTAGGGGGTTGTACTAGTGGAATTTCCCTAACATGTATTTTGGAGTTGATTTTTAGTGTGTGAAATAGTTTTCAATTTATTATTATAGTTTCAGTTTTTTTTGCACACATGAACTCAAGAATTTTCATTTTGTCGCGATCTTATATGTTTTTAGTTTACGAGGAAAAATGGGAGAGTGAAAACTCAAGTATGGATCTGAAAAAAAAAAATTGAAATGTACAAATGCTGAGAGAGATAATTCCAAAAAGTATCTATGATTTTTAAGGATAGGCAAAAAGTGGGTTGTTTGGCTCTGGTAAATATCCAACCACTTGAAAATTTCACTTTTTCTAATCCCCCTAATTTTTGGATCTGAAGCCCACTTGCATCCTCAACATGCTTGTGGCATGCATGTCCACCACACTTAAAACATGTTAGGATCAATTGGAGGTCTCTTTCCTATAAAATTTCACCAAGCTATTATTAGGGGGTTGTACTAGTGGAATTTCCCAAGCATGGATTTTGGAGTTCCTTTTTAGTGCGTGAAATAATTTTCTATTTATCATTATAGTTTTCAATTTTTTTTGCACACATGAACTCTAGAATTTTCATTTTGTTGCGATCTTATATCTTTTTTGTTTAAGAGGAAATATGGGAGAGTAAAAACTCAAGTTTGGATCCAAAAAAAAATTTGCAATGCACAAATGCTGAGAGAGATAATTCCAAAAAGTATCTGTGATTTTTAAGGATAGGCAAAAAGTTGGTTGTTTGGCTCTAGTAAATATCGAACCACTTGAGAATTTAACTTTTTCAACTCCACCTAATTTTTGGATCTGAAGGCCACTTGCATCCTCAATTTGCCTCTGGGATGCATATCCACCACAATTAAAACATGTTAGGATCAGTTAGAGGTCTCTTTCCTATAAAATTCCACCAAGCTATTTTTAGGGGGTTGTACTAGTGGAATTTCCCAAACATGTATTTTGGAGTTGATTTTTAGTGCGTGAAATAATTTTCAATTTATTATTATAGTTTCAAATTTTTTTTCACACATGAACTCAAGAATTTTCATTTTGTCGCGATCTTATATGTTTTTTGTTTACGAGGAAAAATGGGAGAGTGAAAACTCAAGTTTGGATCTGAAAAAAAAAAATTGAAATGCACAAATGTTGAGATAGATAATTACAAAAAGTATCTGTGATTTTTAAGGATAGGCAAAAAGTGGGTTGTTTGGCTCTGGTAAATATCCAACCACTTTTGAATTTAAGTTTTTCTACTCCCCCTAATTTTTGGATCTGAAGGCCACTTGCATCGTCAACATGCTTGTGGCATGCATTTCCACCACACTTAAAACATGTTAGGATCAGTTAGAGGTCTCTTTCCTATAAAATTCCACCAAGCTATTATTAGGGGGTTGTACTAGTGGAATTTCCCCAATATGGATTTTGGAGAACATTTTTAGTGCGTGAAATAATTTTCTATTTATTAATATTGTTTTCAGATTTATTTGCACATATGAACTCTAGAATTTTCATTTTGTAGCGATCTTATATGTTTTTTGTTTACGAGGAAAAATGGGAGAGTGAAAACACAAGTATGGATTTAAAAAAAAAATTTGAAATGTACAAATGTTGAGAGAGATAATTCCAAAATGTATCTGTAATTTTTAAGGATACGCAAAAAGTGGGTTGTTTGGCTCTGGTAAATATCCAACCACTTGAGAATTTAACTTTTTCTACTCCCCTTAATTTTTGGATCTGAAGGCCACATGCATCCTCAACATGTTTGTGGCATGCATATCCACCACACTTAAAACATGTTAGGATCAGTTAGAGGTCTCTTTCCTATAAAATTCCACCAAGCAATTATTAGGGGGTTGTACTAGTGGAATTTCCCAAATATGGATTTTGGAGTTCATTTTTAGTGCATGAAATAATTTTCTATTCATTATTATAGTTTTCAAATTTTTTTGCACACATGAACTCTAGAATTTTCATTTTGTCGTGATCTTATATCTTTTTTGTTTACGAGGAAAAATGGGAGAGTGAAAACTCAAGTTTAGATCTGAAAAAAAAAGAATTGAAATGCAGAAATGCTGAGAGAGATAATTCCAAAAAGTATCTACTATTTTAAAGGATAGGCAAAAAGTGGGTTGTTTGGCTCTGGTAAATATCCAACCACTTGAAAATTTCACTTTTTCTACCCCCCCGAATTTTTGGATTTGAAGGCCACTTGTATTCTCAACATGCATGTGGCATGCATATCCACCACACTTAAAACATGTTAGGATCTGTTAGAGGTCTTTTTCCTATAAAATTCCACCAAGCTATTTTTAGGGGGTTGTACTAGTGGAATTTCCCAAACATGGATTTTGGAGTTCATTTTTAGTGCGTGAAATAATTTTCTATTTATTATTATAGCTTTCAAATTTTTTTGCACACAAGATCTCTAGAATTTTCATTTTGATGTGATCTTATATCTTTTTTGTGTACGAGGAAAAATGGGAGAGTGAAAACTCAAGTTTGGATCTGAAAAAAAAAAATTTTGAAATGCACAAATGCTGTGAAAGATAGTTCCAAAAAGTATCAATGGTTTTTAAGGATAGGCAAAAAGTCGGTTGTTTGGTTCTGGTAAATATCCAACCACTTGAGAATTTAACTTTTTCTACTCCCCCTAATTTTCCGATATAAAGGCCACTTGCATCTTCAATATGCTTGTGGCATGCATATCCACCACACTTAAAACATGTTAGGATCAGTTAGGGGTCTCTTTCCTAAAAAATCGCACCAAGCGATTATTACGGGGTTGTACTTGTGGAATTTCCCAAACATGGATTTTGGAGTTCATTTTTAGTGCGTGAAATAATTTTCTATTTATTTTTTATAGTTTTCAAATTTTTTTGCACGCATGAACTCTAGAATTTTCATTTTTTCGTGATCTAATTTGTTTTTTGTTTACGAGGAAAAATGGGAGAGTGAAAACACAAGTTTGGATCTGAAAAAAACAAATTTGAAATGCACAAATGCTGAGAGAGATAATTCCCAAAACTATCTGTGATTTTTAAGGATAGGCAAAAAGTGGATTGTTTGGCTCTGGTAAATATCCAACCACTTGAGAATTTAACTTTTTTTACTCCCCCTAATTTTTGGATCTGAAGGCCACTTGCATCCTCAATATGCGCCTGGCATGCATATCCACCACACTTAAAACATGTTAGGATCTGTTAGAGGTCTCTTTCCTATAAAATTCCACCAAGCTATCTACTATTAGAATTTCCCAAACATGGATTTTGGAGTTCATTTTTAGTGCATGAAATTATTTTCAATTTATTAGTATAGTTTTCAAATTTTTTTGCACACATGAAGTCTAGAATTTTCTGTTTGTCGCGATTTTATATCTTTTTTGTTTACGAGGAAAAATTGGAGAGTTAAAATTCAAGTTGGGATCGGAAAAAAAAATTATTTGAAATGCACAAATGCTGAGAGAGATAATTCCAAAAAGTATCTGTGATTTTTAAGGATAGGCAAACAGTGGGTAGTTTGGCTCCGGTAAATATCCAACCACTTAAGAATTTAGCTTTTTCTACCCCCCCTAATATTTGGATCTGAAGGCCACTTGTATTCTCAACATGCTTGTGGCATGCATATCCACCACACTTAAAACATGTTAGGATCAGTTAGAGGTCTCTTTCCTATAAAATTTCACCAAGCTATTTTTAGGGGGTTGTACTAGTGGAATTTCCCAAACATTGATTTTGGAGTTCATTTTTAGTGCGTGAAATAATTTTCTATTTATTGTTATAGTTTTCATATTTTTTTGCTCACCTGAACTCTAAAATTTTCATTTTCTTGCGATCTTATATCTTTTTTGTTTACGAGGAAAAATGGGACAGTGAAAACTCAAGTTTGGATCTGAAAAAAAATAAAATTGAAATGCACAAATGCTGAGAGAGATAATTCCAAAAAGTATCTGTGATTTTTAAGGATAGGCAAAAAGTAGGTTGTTTGGCTCTGGTAAATATCCAACCACTTGAGAATTTAACTTTTTCTACTCCCCCTAATTTTTCGATCTGAGGGCCACTTGCATCGTCAACATGCTTGTGGCATGCATATCCACCACACTTAAAACATGTTAGGATCAGTTAGGGGTCTCTTTCCTATAAAATCGCACCAAGCTATTATTAGGGGGTTGTACTAGTGGAATTTCCAAAACATGGATTTTGAAGTTCATTTTTAGTGCGTGAAATAATTCTCTATTTATTTTTTATAGTTTTCAAATTTTTTTGCACACATGAACTCTTGAATTTTCATTTTGTTGCGATCTTTTATCTTTTTTTTTTACGAGGAAAAATAGGAGAGTGAAAACTCAAGTTAGGATCTTAAAAAAAAAAAATTTCAAATGCACAAATGCTGAGAGAGATAATTCCAAAAAGTATCTGTGATTTTTAAGGATAGGAAAAAAGTGGGTTGTTTGGCTCAGGTAAATATCCAACCACTTGAGAATTTAACTCTTTCTACTCCCCCTAATTTTTGGATCTGAAGGCCACTTGCATCCTCAATATGCTTGTGGCATGCATATCCACCACACTTAAACCATGTTAGGATCAATTAGAGGTCTCTTTCCTATAAAATCGCACCAAGCTATTATTAGGGGGTTGTACTAGTGGAATTTCCCAAACATGGATTGAGTAGTTCATTTTTAGTGCGTGAAATAATTTTCTATTTATTATTATAGTTTTCAAATTTTTTTGCACACATGAACTCTTAAATTTTCATTTTGTTGCGATCTTATATCTCTTTTGTTTACGAGGAAAAATGGGAGAGTGAAAACTCAAGTTTGGATCTGAAAAAAAATAAAATTTGAAATGCACAAATGCTGAGAGAGATAATTCCAAAAAGTATCTGTGATTTATAAGGATAGGCAAAAAGTGGGTTGTTTGGCTCTGGTATATATCCAACCACTTGAGAATTTAACTTTTTCTACTCCCCCTAATTTTTGGATCTAAAGGCCACTTGCATCCTCAACAAGCTTGTGGCATGCATATCCACCACACTTAAAACAAGTTAGGATCAGTTAGAGATCTCTTTCCTATAAAATTCCACCAATCTATTTTTATGGGGTTGTACCAGGGGAATTTCCAAAACATGGATTTTGGAGTTCAATTTTAGTGCGTGACATAATTTTCAATTTATTATTATAGTTTTCAAATTTTTTTGCACACATGAACTCTAAAATTTTCATTTTGTTGCGATCTTATATCTTTTTCTTTTACCAAGAAAAATGGGAGAGTGAAAACTCAAGTTTGGATCTGAAAAAGAAAAAATTTGAAATGCACAAATGCTGAGAGAGATAATTCCAAAAAGTATCTGTGATTTTTAAAAATAGGCAAAAAGTGGGTTGTTTGGCTCTGGTAAACATCCAACCACTTGAGAATTTAACTTTTTCAACTCCCCCTAATTTTTGGATCTGAAGGCCACTTGCATCCTCAAAATGCTTGTGGCATGCATATCCACCACACTTTAAACATGTTAGGATCAGTTGGGGGTCTCTTTCCTTTAAAATCGCTCCAAGCTATTATTAGTTGGTTGTACTAGTGGAATTTCCCAAACATGGATTTTGGAGTTCATTTTTAGTGCTTCAAATAATTTTCTATTTATTATTATAGTTTTCAATTTTTTTTGCACACAAGAACTCTAGAATTTTCATTTTGATGCGATCTAATATCGTTTTTGTTAACGAGGAAAAATGGGAGAGTGAAAACTGAAGTTTGGATCTGAAAAAAAAAAAAAATTAGAAATGCACAAATGCTGAGAGTGATAGTTCCAAAAAGTATCTGTGATTTTTAAGGATAGGCAAAAAGTGGGTTGTTTGGCTCTGGTAAATATCCAACCACTTGAGAATTTAACTTTTTCTTCTCCCCCTAATTTTTGGATCTGAAGGCCACTTGCATCCTCAACATGCTTGTGGCATGCATATCCACCACACTTAAAACATGTTATGATCAGTTAGGGGGTCTCTTTCCTATTAAATTCCACCAAGCTATTATTAGGGGGTTGTACTAGTGGAATTTCCCGAACATGGAGTTTGGAGTTCATTTTTAGTGCGTGAAATAATTTTCTATTTATTATTATAGTTTTCAATTTTTTTTGCACACAAGAACTCTAGAATTTTCATTTTGATGCGATCTTATATCTTTTTTTTTTACGAGGAAAAATGGGAGAGTGAAAACTCAAGTTTGGATCTGAAAAAAAAAAAATTTGAAATGCACAAATGCTGAGAGAGATAGTTCCAAAAAGTATCTTTGATTTTTAAGATAGGCAAAAAGTGGGTTGTTTGGTTCTGGTAAATATCCAACCACTTGAGAATTTAACTTTTTCTACTCCCCCTATTTTTCAGATCTGAATGCCACTTGCATCGTCAACATGCTTGTGGCATGCATATCCACCACACTTACAACATGTTAGGATCAGTTAGGGGTCACTTTCCTAGAAAATCGCACCAAGCTATTATTAGGGGGTTGTACTAGTGGAATTTTCAAAACATGGATTTCGGAGTTCATTTTTAGTGCGTGAAAAAATTTTCCATTTATTTTTTATAGTTTTCAATTTTTTTTGCACACATGAACTCTAGCATTTTCATTTTGTTGCGATCTTTTATCTTTTTTTTTTTACGAGGAAAAATAGGAGAGTGAAAACTCAAGTCAGAATCTGAAAAAAAAAAAATTTGAAATGCACAAATGCTGAGAGAAATAATTCCAAAAAGTATCTGTGATTTTTAAGGATAGGAAAAAAATGGGTTGTTTAGCTCAGGTAAATATCCAACCACTTGAGAATTTAACTTTTTCTACTCCCCCTAATATTTGGATCTGAAGGCCACTTGCATCCTCAAAATGCTTGTGGCATGCATATCCACCACACTTAAAACATGTTAGGATCAGTTGGGGGTCTCTTCCCTATAAAATCGAACCAAGCTACTATTAGGGGGTTGTACTAGTGGACTTTCCCAAACATGGATTTTGGAGTTCATTTTTAGTGCGTGAAATATATTTCTATTTATTATTATAGTTTTCAAATTTTTTTGCACACATGAACTATAAAATTTTCATTTTGTTGCGATCTTATATCTTTTTTGTTTAGGAGAAAAAATGGAAGAGTAAAAACTCAAGACTGGATCTGAAAAAAAAAAGATTTTAAAAGTACAAATGCTGAGAGAGATAATTCATAAAAGTATCTGTGATTTTTAAGGATAGGCAAAAAGTGGGTTGTTTGGCACTGGTAAATATCCAAACACTTGAGAATTTAACTTTTTCTACTCCCCTTAACTTTTGGCTCTGAAGGCCACTTGCATCCTCAATATGCTTGTGGCATGCATATCCACCACACTTAAAACATGTTAGGATCAGTTAGAGGTCTCTTTCCTATAAAATTCCACCAAGCTATTATTAGGGGGTTGTACTATTAAAATTTCCCAAACATGAATTTTGGAGTTCATTTTTAGTTCCTGAAATAATTTTCTATTTATTATTATTGTTTTCAAAATTATTTGCATACATGAATACTTGAATTTTCTATTTGTCGCGATTTTATATCTTTTTTGTTTACGAGGAAAAATTGGAGAGTGAAAACTCAAGTTTGGATCGAAAAAAAAATATTTGAAATGCACAAATGCTAAGAGTGATAATTCAAAAAAGTGTCTGTGATTTTTAAGGATAGGCAAAAAGTGGGTTGTTGGGCTCTGGTAAATATCCAACCACTTGAGAATTTAAGTTTTTCTACCCCCCCTAATATTTGGACCTGAATGCCACTTGTATTCTCAACATGCTTGTGGCATGCATATCCACCACACTTAAAACATGTTAGGATCAGTTAGAGGTCTCTTTCCTATAAAATTCCACCAAGCTATTTTTAGGGGGTTGTACTAGTGGAATTTCCCAAACATGGATTTTGGAGTTCATTTTTAGTGCGTGAAATAATTTTCTATTTATTATTATAGTTTTCAAATTTTTTTGCTCACATGAACTCTAAAATTTTCATTTTGTTGCGATCTTATATCTTTTTTGTTTACGAGGTAAAATGGGAGAGTGAAAACTCAAGTTTGGATCTGAAAAAAAATAAAATTGAAATGCACAAATCCTGAGGGAGATAATTCCAAAAAGTATCTGTGATTTTTAAGGATAGGCAAAAAGTGGGTTGTTTGGCTCTGGTAAATATCTAACCACTTGAGAATTTAGCTTTTTCTACTCCCCCTAATTTTTCGATCTGAAGGCCACTTGCATCATCAGCATGCTTGTGGCATGTATATCCACCACACTTAAAACATGTTAGGATCAGTTAGGGGTCTCTTTCCTATAAAATCGCACCAAGCTATTATTAGGGGGTTGTACTAGTGGAATTTCCCAAACATGGATTTTGGAGTTAATTTTTAGTGTGTGAAATAATTTTCTATTTATTATTATAGTTTTTAAATTTTTGTGCACACAAGAACTCTAGAATTTTTATTTTGATGCGATGTTATATCTTTTTGGTTTATGAGGAAAAATGGGAGAGTGAAAACTCAAGTTTGGATCTGAAAAAAAAAAAATTTGAAATGCACAAATGCTGAGAGAGATAGTTCCAAAAAGTATCTGTGATTTTTAAGGATAGGCAAAAAGTGGGTTGTTTGGCACTGGTATATATCCAACCACTTGAGAATTTAACTTTTTCTACTCCCCCTAATTTTTGGATCTGAAGGCCACTTGCATCGTCAACATGCTTGTGGCATGCATATCCACCACACTTAAAACATGTTAGGATCAGTTAGGGGTCACTTTCCTATAAAATTGCACCAAGCTATTATTAGGGGGTTGTACTAGTGGAATTTCCAAAACTTGGATTTTGGAGTTCATTTTTTGTGCGTGAAATAATTTTCTATTTATTTTTATAGTTTTCAAATTTTTTTGCGCACATGTTCTCTAGAATTTTCATTTTGTTGCGATCTTTTATCTTTTTTGTTTACGAGGAAAAATAGAACAATGAAAACTCAAGTTAGGATCTTAAAAAAAAAAAATTTGAAATGCACAAATGCTGAGAGAGATAATTCCAAAAAGTATCTATGATTTTTAAGGATAGGAAAAAAGTGGGTTGTTTCCCTCAGGTAAATATCCAACCACTTCAGAATTTAACTTTTTCTACTCCCCCTAATTTTTTGGATATGAAGGCCACTTGCATCATCAGCATGCTTGTGGCATGCATATCCACCACACTTAAAACATGTTAGGATCAGTTGGGGGTCTCTTTCCTATAAAATCGCCTGAAGTTATTATTAGGGGGTTGTACTAGTGGAATTTCCCAAACATGGATTTAGGAGTTCGTTTTTAGTGCGTGAAATAATTTTCTATTTATTATTATAGTTTTCAATTTTTTTTGCACACATGAACTCTAAAATTTTCATTTTGTTGCGATCTTATATCTTTTTTGTTTACGAGGAAAAATGGGAGAGTGAAAACTCAAGTTTGGATCTGAAAAAAAAAATTTGAAATGCACAAATGCCGAGAGAGATAATTCCAAAAAGTATCTGTGATTTTTAAGGATAGGCAAAAAGTGGGTTGTTTGGCTCTGGTATTTATCCAACCACTTGAGAATTTAACTTTTTCTACTCCCCCTACTTTTTGGATCTAAAGGCCAGTTGCATCCTCAACATGCTTGTGGCATGGATATCCACCACACTTAAAACAAGTTAGGATCAGTTAGAGGTCTCTTTCCTATAAAATTCCACAAAGCTATTTTTAGGGGGTTGTACCAGTGGAATTTCCAAAACATGGATTTTGGAGTTCATTTTTAGTGCGTGAAATAATTTTCAATTTATTATTATAGTTTTCAAAATTTTTTGCATACATGAATACTTGAATTTTCTATTTGTCGCGATTTTATATCTTTTTTGTTTACGAGGAAAAATTGGAGAGTGAAAACTCAAGTTTGGATCGAAAAAAAAATATTTGAAATGCACAAATGCTAAGAGTGATAATTCAAAAAAGTGTCTGTGATTTTTAAGGATAGGCAAAAAGTGGGTTGTTGGGCTCTGGTAAATATCCAACCACTTGAGAATTTAAGTTTTTTTACCCCCCCTAATATTTGGATCTGAATGCCACTTGTATTCTCAACATGCTTGTGGTATGCATATCCACCACACTTAAAACATGTTAGGATCAGTTAGAGGTCTCTTTCCTATAAAATTCCACCAAGCTATTTTTAGGGGGTTGTACTAATGGAATTTCCCAAACATGGATTTTGGAGTTCATTTTTAGTGCGTGAAATAATTTTCTATTTATTATTATAGTTTTCAAATTTTTTTGCTCACATGAACTCTAAAATTTTCATTTTGTTGCGATCTTATATCTTTTTTGTTTACGAGGTAAAATGGGAGAGTGAAAACTCAAGTTTGGATCTGAAAAAAAATAAAATTGAAATGCACAAATCCTGAGGGAGATAATTCCAAAAAGTATCTGTGATTTTTAAGGATAGGCAAAAAGTGGGTTGTTTGGCTCTGGTAAATATCTAACCACTTGAGAATTTAGCTTTTTCTACTCCCCCTAATTTTTCGATCTGAAGGCCACTTGCATCATCAGCATGCTTGTGGCATGTATATCCACCACACTTAAAACATGTTAGGATCAGTTAGGGGTCTCTTTCCTATAAAATCGCACCAAGCTATTATTAGCGGGTTGTACTAGTGGAATTTCCCAAACATGGATTTAGGAGTTCGTTTTTAGTGCGTGAAATAATTATCTATTTATTATTATAGTTATCAAATTTTTTTGCACACATGAACTCTAAAATTTTCATTTTGTTGCGATCTTATATCTTTTTTGTTTACGAGGAAAAATGGGAGAGTGAAAACTCAAGTTTGGATCTGAAAAAAAAAATTTGAAATGTACAAATGCTGAGAGAGATAATTCCAAAAAGTATCTATGATTTTTAAGGATAGGCAAAAAGTGGGTTGTTTGGCTCTGGTATATATCCAACAACTTGAGAATTTAACTTTTTCTACTCCCCGTACTATTTGGATCTAAAGGCCACTTGCATCCTCAACATGCTTGTGGCATGGATATCCACCACACTAAAAACAAGTTAGGATCAGTTAGAGGGCTCTTTCCTATAAAATTCCACAAAGCTATTTTTAGGGGGCTGTACCAGTGGAATTTCCAAAACATGGATTTTGGAGTTCATTTTTAGTGCGTGCAATAATTTTCAATTTATTATTATTGTTTTCAAATTTTTTTGCACACATGAACTCTAAAATTTTCATTTTGTTGCGATCTTATATCTTTTTTTTTACCAAGAAAAATGGGAGAGTGAAAACTCAAGTTTGGATCTGAAAAAAAAAAAAATTTGAAATGCACAAATGCTGAGGGAGATAATTCCAAAAAGTATTTGTGATTCTAAAGGATAGGCAAAAAGTGGGTTGTTTGGCTCTGGTAAACATCCAACCACTTGAGAATTTAACTTTTTCTACTCCCCCAAATTTTTGGATCTGGAGGCCACTTGCATCATCAAAATGCTTCTGGCATGCATATCCACCACACTTAAAACATGTTAGGATCAGTTGGGGGTCTCTTTCCTATAAAATTGCACCAAGCTATTATTAGGGGGTTGTACTAGTGGAATTTCCCAAACATGGATTTTGGAGTACATTTTTAGTGCGTGAAATAATTTTCTATTTATTATTATAGTTTTCAATTTTTTTTGCGCACAAGAACTCTGGAATTTTCATTTTGATGCGATCTTATATCTTTTTTGTTTACATAGAAAAATGGGAGAGTGAAAACTCAAGTTTGGATCTAAAAAAAATAAATTTGAAATGCACAAATGCTGAGAGAGATTGTTCCAAAAAGTATCTGTGATTTTTAAGGATAGGCAAAAAGTGGGTTGTTTGGCTCTGGTAAATATCCAACCACTTGAGAATTTAACTTTTTCTTCTCCCCCTAATTTTTGGATCTGAAGGCCACTTGCATCCTCAACATGCTTGTGGAATGCATACCCACCACACTTAGAACATGTTAGGATCAGTTAGGGGTCTCTTTCCTATAAAATTCCACCAAGCTATTATTAGGGGGTTGTACTAGTGGAATTTCCCAAACATGGATTTTCGATTTCATTTATAGTGCGTGAAATAATTTTCTTTTTTTTATTATACTTTTCAAATTTTTTTGCACGCATGAACTCTAGAATTTTCATTTTGTTGCGATCTTATATCTTTTTTGTTTTCGAGGAAAAATGGGAAAGTGAAAACTCAAGAAAGGAGCTGAAAATAAAATAAAATTTGAAATGCACAAATGCTGAGAGAGATAATTCCAAAAAGTATATGTTATTTTTAAGGATAGGCAAAAGGTGGGTTGTTTGGCTCTGGTAAATATCCAACCACTTGAGAATTTAACTTTTTCCACTCCCCCTAATTTTTGGATCTCAAGGCCTCTTGCATCCTGAACATGCTTGTGGCATTAGGATCAGTTAGAGGTCTCTTTCCTATAAAATTCCACCAAGCTATTATTAGGGGGTTGTACTAGTAGAATTTCCCAAACATGGATTTTGGAGTTCATTTTTAGTGCGTGAAATAATTTTCTATTTATTATTATAGTTTTCAAATTTTTTTGCACACAAGAACTCTAGAATTTTCATTTTGAACTGATCTTATAACTTTTTTGTTTACGAGGAAAAATGGGAGAGTGAAAACTCAAGTTTGGATCTCAAAAAAAAAAAAAATTTGAAATGCACAAATACTGAGAGAGATAGTTCCAAAAAGTATTTGTTATTCTTAAGGATAGGCAAAAAGTGGGTTGTTTGGCACTGGTATATATCCAACCACTTGAGAATTTAACTTTTTCTACTCCCCCTAATTTTTTGATCTGAAGGCCACTTGCATCGTCAACATGCTTGTGGCATGTATCTCCACCACACTTAAAACATGTTAGGATCAGTTAGGGGTCTCTTTCCTATAAAATCGCACCAAGTTATTATTAGGGGGTTGTACTAGTGGAATTTCCAAAACTTGGATTTTGGAGTTCATTTTTTGTGCGTGAAATAATTTTCTATTTATTTTTATAGTTTTTAAATTTTTTTGCATACATGTTCTCTAGAATTTTCATTTTGTTGTGATCTTTTATCTTTTTTGTTTACGAGGAAAAATAGGACAACAAAAAGTCAAGTTAGGATCTGAAAAAAAAAAAATTTTGAAATGCACAAATGCTGAGAGAGTTAATTCCAAAAAGTATCTGTGATTTTTAAGGATAGGAAAAAAGTGGGTTGTTTGGCTCAGGTAAATATCCAACCACTTGAGAATTTAACTTTTTCTACTCCCCCTAATTTTTGGATCTGAAGGCCACTTGCATCCTCAAAATGCTTGTGGCATGCATATCCACCACACTTAAAACATGTTAGGATCAGTTGGGGGTGTCTTTCCTATAAAATCGCATGAAGCTATTGTTAGGGGGTTGTACTAGTGGAATTTCCCAAACATGGATTTAGGAGTTCGTTTTTAGTGCGTGAAATAATTTTCTATTTATTATTATAGTTTTCAATTTTTTTTGCACACATGAACTCTAAAATTTTCATTTTGTTGCGATCTTATATCTTTTTTGTTTACGAGGAAAAATGGGAGAGTGAAAACTCAAGTTTGGATCTGAAAAAAAAAATTTGAAATGCACAAATGCCGAGAGAGATAATTCCAAAAAGTATCTGTGATTTTTAAGGATAGGCAAAAAGTGGGTTGTTTGGCTCTGGTATTTATCCAACCACTTGAGAATTTAACTTTTTCTACTCCCCCTACTTTTTGGATCTAAAGGCCAGTTGCATCCTCAACATGCTTGTGGCATGGATATCCACCACACTTAAAACAAGTTAGGATCAGTTAGAGGTCTCTTTCCTATAAAATTCCACAAAGCTATTTTTAGGGGGTTGTACCAGTGGAATTTCCAAAACATGGATTTTGGAGTTCATTTTTAGTGCGTGAAATAATTTTCAATTTATTATTATAGTTTTCAAATTTTTTTGCACACATGAACTCTAAAATTTTCATTTTGTTGCGATCTTATATCTTTTTTTTTTTTACCAGGAAAAATGGGAGAGTGAAAACTCAAGTTTGGATCTGAAAAAAAAAAAAAATTTGAAATGCACAAATGCTGAGGGAGATAATTCCAAAAAGTATTTGTGATTTTTAAGGATAGGCAAAAAGTGGGTTGTTTGGCTCTGGTAAACATCCAACCACTTGAGAATTTAACTTTTTCTACTCCCCCAAATTTTTGGATCAGAAGGCCACTTGCATCATCAAAATGCTTCTGGCATGCATATCCACCACACTTAAAACATGTTAGGATCAGTTGGGGGTCTCTTTCCTATAAAATCGCACCAAGCTATTATTAGGGGGTTGTACTAGTGGAATTTCCCAAACATGGAATTTTGAGTACATTTTTAGTGAGTGAAATAATTTTCTATTTATTATTATAGTTTTCAATTTTTTTTGCGCACAAGAACTCTAGAATTTTCATTTTGATGCGATCTTATATCTTTTTTGTTTACATAGAAAAATGGGAGAGTGAAAACTCAAGTTTGGATCTGAAAAAAAAAAAATTGAAATGCACAAATGCTGAGAGAGATTGTTCCAAAAAGTATCTGTGATTTTTAAGGATAGGCAAAATGTGGGTTGTTTGGCTCTGGTAAATATCCAACCACTTGAGAATTTAACATTTTCTTCTCCCCCTAATTTTTGGATCTGAAGGCCACTTGCATCCTCAACATGCTTGTGGCATGCATATCCACCACACTTAGAACACGTTAGCATCAGTTAGGGGTCTCTTTCCTATAAAATTCCACCAAGCTATTATTAAGGGGTTGCACTAGTGGAATTTCCCATACATGGATTATCGAGTTCATTTATAGTGCGTGAAATAATTTTTTTTTTATTATTATAGTTTTCAATTTTTTTTGCACACATGAACTCTAGAATTTTCATTTTGTTGCGATCTTATAACTTTTTTGTTTTCGAGGAAAAATGGGAAAGTGAAAACTCAAGAAAGGATCTGAAAAAAAAATAAAATTTGAAATGCACAAATGCTGAGGGAGATAATTCCAAAAAGTATATGTGATTTTTAAGGATAGGCAAAAGGTGGGTTGTTTGGCTCTGGTAAATATCCAACCACTTGAGAATTTAACTTTTTCCACTCCCCCTAATTTTTGGATCTCAAGGCCACTTGCATCCTGAACATGCTTGTGGCATTAGGATCAGTTAGAGGTCTCTTTCCTACAAAATTCCACCAAGCTATTATTAGGGGGTTGTACTAGTAGAATTTCCCAAACATAGATTTTGGAGTTCATTTTTAGTGCGTGAAATAATTTTCTTTTTATTATTATAGTTTTCAAATTTTTTTACACACATGAACTCTAAAATTTTCATTTTGTTGCGATCTTATATCTTTTTTGTTTACGATGAAATATGGGAGAGTGAAAACTCAAGTTTGGATTTGAAAAAAAAAAAATTGAAATGCACAAATGCTGAGAGAGATAATTCCAAAAAGTATCTGTGATTTTTAAGGATAGGCAAAAAGTGGGTTGTTTGGCTCTGGTAAATATCCAACCACTTGAGAATTTAACATTTTCTACTCTCCCTATTTTTTGGATCTGAAGGCCACTTGCATCCTCAACATGCTTGTCGCATGCATATCCACCACACTTAAAACATGTTAGGATCAGTTAGAGGTCTCTTTCCTATAAAATTCCACAAAGCTATTATTAATAGGTTGTACCAGTGGAATTTCCAAAACATGGATTTTGGAGTTCATTTTTAGTGCGTGAAATAATTTTCTATTTATTATTATTGTTTTCAAATTATTTTGCACGCATGAACTCTAAAATTTTCATTTTTTTGCGATCTTATATCTTCTTTGTTTACGAGGAAAAATGGGAGAGCGAAAACTCAATTGTGGATCTGAAAAAAAAAATTTGAAATGCACAAATGCTTAGAGAGATAATTCCAAAAGTATCTGTGATTTATAAGGATAAGCAAAAATTGGGTTGTTTCACTCTGGTAAATATCCAACCACTTGAGAATTTAACTTTTTCTACTCCCCCTAATTTTTGGAACTGAAGGCCACTTGCAACCTCAACATGCTTCTGGCATGCATATCCACCACACTTAAAACATGTTAGTATCAGTTAGAGGTCTCTTTCCTATAAAATTCCACCAAGCTATTATTAGGGGGTTGTACTAGTGGAATTTCCCAAACATGTATTTTGGAGTTCATTTTTAGAGTGTGAAATAATTTTCTATTTATTATTATAGTTTTCAAATGTTTTTGCACACAGGAACTCTAGAATTTTCATTTTGTTGCGATCTTATATCTTTTTTGTTTACGAGGAAAATAGGGAGAGTGAAAACTCAAGTTTGGATCTGAAAAAAAAAATTTGAAATGCACAAATGTTGAGAGAGATAGTTCCGAAAAGTATCTGTGATTTTTAAGGATAGGCAAAAAGTGGGTTGTTTGGCTCTGGTAAATATCCAAACACTTGAGAATTTAACTTTTTCTTCTCCCCCTAATTTTTGGATCTGAAGGCCACTTGCATCCTCAACATGCTCGTGGCATGCATATCCACCACACTTAAAACATGTTAGGATCAGTTAGGGGTCTCTTTCCTATAAAATTCCACGAGGCTATTATTCGGGGGTTGTACTAGTGGAATTTCCCAAACATGGATTTTTGAGTTCATTTTTAGTGCGTGAAATAATTTTCTATTTATTATTATAGTTTTCAAATTTTTTTACACAAATGAACTCTAAAATTTTCATTTTGTTGCGATCTTATATCTTTTTTGATTACGAGGAAAAATGGGAGTGTGAAAACTCAAGTTTGGATCTGAAAAAAAAAAATTTGAAATGCACAAATGCTGAAAGAGATAATTCCGAAAAGTATCTGTGATTTTTAAGGATAGGCAAAAAGTGGGTTGTTTGGCTCTGGTAAATATCCAACCACTTGAGAATTTAACATTTTCTACTCCCCCTAATTTTTGGATCTGAAGGCCACTTGCATCCTCAACATGCTCGTGGCATGCATATCCACCACACTTAAAACATGTTAGGATCAGTTAGATGTCTCTTTCCTATAAAATTCCACCACGCTATTATTAGGGGGTTGTACTAGTGGAATTTCCAAACATGGATTTTGGAGTTCATTTTTAGTGCTTGAAATACTTTTCGATTTATTATTATAGTTTGCAAACTTTTTTGCACACATGAACTCTAGAATTTTTTTTTTTGTTGCGATCTTATATCTTTTTTGTTTACGAGGAAAAATGGGAGAGTGAAAACTCAAGCCCGGATCTGAAAAAAAAAATTTTAAAAGCACAAATGCTGAGAGAGATAATTCCAAAAAGTATCTGTGGTTTTTAAGGATAGGCAAAAAGTGGGTTGCTTGGCTCTGGTAAATATCCAACCACTTGAGAATTTAACTTTTTCTACTCCCCCTAATTTTTGGGTCTGAAGGCCACTTGCATCGTCAGCATGCTTGTGGCATGCATATCCACCACACTTAAAACATGTTAGGATCAGTTAGGGGTCTCTTTCCTATAAAATCCCACCAAGCTATTATTAGGGGGTTGTACTAGTGGAATTTCCCAAACATGGATTTTGGAGTTCGTTTTTCGTGCGTGAAATAATTTTCTATTTATTATTATAGTTTTCAAATTTTTTTGCACACATGAATTCTAGAATTTTTATTTTGTTGCGATCTTATATCTTTTTTGTTAACAAGAAAAAATGGGAGAGTGAAAACACAAGTTTGGATCTGAAAAAAAAAAATTGAGATGCACAAATGCTGAGAGAGATAATTCCAAAAAGTATCAGTGATTTTTAAGGATAGGAAAAAAGTGGGTTGTTTGGCTCTGGTAAATATCCAACCACTTGAGAATTTAACTTTTTCTTCTCCCCCTAATTTTTGGATCTGAAGGCCACTTGTGTCCTAAACATGCTTGTGGCATGCATATCCACCACACTTAAAACAAGTTAGGATCAGATAGAGGTCTCTTTCCAATAAAATTCCACAAGCCATTATTAGGGCGTTGTACTAGTGGAATTTCCCCAACTTGGCTTTTGGAGTTCATTTTTAGTGCGTGAAATAATTTTCTATTTATTGTTATAGTTTTCAAATTTTTTTGCACACATGAACTCCAAAATTTTCATTTTGTCGCGATCTATATCTTTTTTGTTTACGAGGAAAAATAAGAGAGTGAAAACTCAAGTTAGGATCTGAAAAAAAAAAAAATTGAAAGGCACAAATACTGAGAAAGATAATTCCAAAAAGTATCTATGGTTTTTAAGGATAGGCAAAAAGTGGGTTGCTTGGCTCTGGTAAATATCCAACCACTTGAGAATTTAACGTTTTCTACTCCCCTAATTTTTTGATCTGAAGGCCACTTGCATCCTCAACATGCTTGTGGCAAGCATATCCACCACACTTAAAACATGTTAGGATCAGTTAGAGGTCTCTTTCCTATAAAATCGCACCAAGCTATTATTAGGGGGTTGTACTAGTGGAATTTCCCAAACATGGATTTTGGAGTTCGTTTTTAGAGCATGAAATAATTTTCTATTTATTATTATAGTTTTCAAATTTTTTTGCACACATGAACTCTAAAATTTTCATTTTGTTGCGATCTTATATCTTTTTTGTTTACGAGGAAAAATGGGAGAGTGAAAACTCAAGTCCGGATCTGAAAAAATAAAATTTAAAAGCACAAATGCAGAGAGAGATAATTCCAAAAAGTATCTGTGGTTTTTAAGGATAGGCAAAAAGTGGGTTGCTTGGCTCTGGTAAATATCCAACCACTTGAGAATTTAACTTTTTCTACTCCCCCTAATTTTTGGGTCTGAAGGCCACTTGCATCGTCAACATGCTTCTGGCATGCATATCCACCACACGTAAAACATGTTAGGATCAGTTAGGGGTCTCTTTCCTATAAAATCGCACCAAGTTATTATTAGGGGGTTGTACTAGTGGAATTTCCCAAACATGGATTTTGGAGTTCATTTTTAGTGCGTGAAATAATTTTCTATTTATTATTATAGTTTTCCAAATTTTTTGCACACATGAACTCTAGAATTTTCTATTTGTCGCCATTTTATATCTTTTTTGTTTACGAGGAAAAATTGGAGAGTGAAAACTCAAGTTTCGATTTGAAAAAAAAAATATTTGAAATGCACAAATGCTAAGAGAGATAATTCCAAAAAGTATCTGTGATTTTTAAGGATAGGCAAAAAGTGGGTTGTTTGGCTCTGGTAAATATCCAACCACTTGAGAATTTAACTTTTTCTACCCCCCCTAATATTTGGATCTGAAGGCCACTTGTATTCTCAACATGCTTGTGGCATGCATATCCACCACACTGAAAACATGTTAGGATAAGTTAGAGGTCTCTTTCCTATAAAATTCCACCAAGCTATTTTTAGGGGGTTGTAATAGTGGAATTTCCCTAACATGGATTTTGGAGCTCATTTTTAGTGCGTGAAATAATTTTCTATTTATTATTATAGTTTTCAAATATTTTTGCTCACATGAACTCTAAAATTTTCTTTTTGTTGCGATCTTATATCTTTAATGTTTACGAGGAAAAATGGGAGAGTGAAAACTCAAGTTTGGTTCTGAAAAAAAATAAAATTGAAATGGACAAATGCTGAGAGAGATAATTCCAAAAAGTATATGTGATTTTTAAGGATAGGCAAAAAGTGGGTTGTTTGGCTCTGGTAAATATCCAACCACTTGAGAATTGAAATTTTTCTACTCGCCCTAATTTTTCGATATGAAGGCCACTTGCCTCGTCAACATGCTTGTGGCATGCATATCCAGCACACTTAAAACATGTTAGGATCAGTTAGGGGTCTCTTTCCTATAAAATCGCACCAAGCTATTATTAGGGGGTTGTAATAGTGGAATTTCCAAAACATGGATTTTGGAGTTCATTTTTAGTGCATGAAATAATTTTCTATTTATTTTTTATAGTTTTCAAATTTTTTTGCACACATGAACTCTAGAATTTTCATTTTGTTGCGATCTTTTATCTTTTTTGTTTACGAGGAAAAATAGGAGAGTGAAAACTCAAGTTATGATCTGAAAAAAAAAAAAAATTTGATATGCACAAATGCTAAGAGAGATAATTCCAAAAAGTATCTGTGATTTTTAAGTATAGGAAAAAAGTGGGTTGTTTGGCTCAGGTAAATATCCCAACCACTTGAGAATTTAACTTTTTCTACTCCCCCTAATTTTTGGATCTGAAGGCCACTTGCATCCTCAAAATGCTTATGGCATGCATATCCACCACACTTAAAACATGTTAGGATTAGTTGGGGGTCTCTTTCCTATAAAACCGCACCAAGCTATTATTAGGGGGTTGTACTAGTGGAATTTCCCAAACATGGATTTTGGAGCTCATTTTTAGTGCGTGAAATAATTTTCTCTTTATTATTATAGTGTTCAAATTTTTTTGCACACATGAACTCTAAATTTTTCATTTTGTTGCGATCTTATATCCTTTTTGTTTACGAGGAAAAATTGTAGAGTGAAAACACAAGTTTGGATCTGAAAAAAAAAATTTGAAATGCACAAATGCTGAGAGAGATAATTCCAAAAAGTACCTGTGATTTTTAAGGATAGGCAAAAAGTGGGTTGTTTGGCTCTGGTATATATCCAACCACTTGAGAATTTAACTTTTTCTTCTCCCCCTAATTTTTGGATCTAAAGGCCACTTGCATCCTCAACATGCTTGTGGCATGCATATCCACCACACTTAAAACAAGTTAGGATCAGTTAGAGGTCTCTTTCCTATAAAATTCCACCAAGCTATTTTTAGGGGGTTGTTCCTGTGGAATTTCCAAAACATGGATTTTGGAGTTCATTTTTAGTGCGTGAAATAATTTTGAATTTATTATTATAGTTTTCAAAATTTTTTTGCACACAGGAACTCTAAAATTTTCATTTTGTTATGATCTTATTTCTTTTTTTTTTACCAGGAAAAAAGGGAGAGGGAAAACTCAAGTTTGGATCTAAAAAAAAAAAAATTTGAAATGCACAAATGCTGAGGGAGATAATTCCTAAAAGTATCTGTGATTTTTAATGATAGGCAAAAAGTGCGTTGTTTGGCTCTGGTAAACATCCAACTACTTGAGAAGTTAAGTTTTTCTACTCCCCCTAATTTTTGGATTTGAAGGCCACTTGCATCCTCAAAATGCTTGTGGCATGCATATCCACCACACTTAAAACATGTTAGGATCAGTTGGGTGTCTCTTTCCTATAAAATTGCACCAAGCTATTATTAAGGGGTTGTACTAGTAGAATTTCCCAAACATGGATTTTGGAGTTCATTTTTAGTGCGTGAAATAATTTTCTATTTATTATTATAGTTTTCAAATTTTTTTGCACACATGAACTCTAAAATTTTCATTTTGTTGCGATCTTATATCTTTTTTGTTTACGAGGAAAATAGGGAGAGTGAAAACACAAGTTTGGATCTGAAAAAAAAAAATTTGAAATGCACAAATGTTGAGAGAGATAGTTCCCAAAAGTATCTGTGATTTTTAGGGATAGGCAAAAAGTGGGTTGTTTGGCTCTGGTAAATATCCAACCACTTGAGAATTTAACTTTTTCTTCTCCCCCTAATTTTTGGATCTGAAGGCCACTTGCATCCTCAACATGCTTGTGGCATGCATATCCACCACACTTAAAACATGTTAGGATCAGTTAGGGGTCTCTTTCCTATAAAATTCCACGAGGCTATTATTCGGGGGTTGTACTAGTGGAATTTCCCAAACATGGATTTTTGAGTTCATTTTTAGTGCGTGAAATAATTTTCTATTTATTATTATAGTTTTCAAATTTTTTTACACACATGAACTCTAAAATTTTCATTTTGTTGCGATCTTATATCTTTTTTGATTACGAGGAAAAATGGGAGTGTGACAACTCAAGTTTGGATCTGAAAAAAAAAAATTTGAAATGCACAAATGCTGAAAGAGATAATTCCAAAAAGTATCTGTGATTTTTAAGGATAGGCAAAAAGTGGGTTGTTTGGCTCTGGTAAATATCCAACCACTTGAGAATTTAACATTTTCTACTCCCCCTAATTTTTGGATCTGAAGGCCACTTGCATCCTCAACATGCTCGTGGCATGCATATCCACCACACTTAAAACATGTTAGGATCAGTTAGATGTCTCTTTCCTATAAAATTCCACCACACTATTATTATGGGGTTGTACTAGTGGAATTTCCCAAACATGGATTTTGGAGTTCATTTTTAGTGCTTGAAATAATTTTCTATTTATTATTATTGTTTGCAAACTTTTTTGCACACATGAACTCTAGAATTTTTTTTTTGTTGCGATCTTATATCTTTTTTGTTTACGAGGAAAAATGGGAGAGTGAAAACTCAAGTCCGGATCTGAAAAAAAAATTTTAAAAGCACAAATGCTGAGAGAGATAATTCCAAAAAGTATCTGTGGTTTTTAAGGATAGGCAAAAAGTGGGTTGCTTGGCTCTGGTAAATATCCACCCACTTGAGAATTTAACTTTTTCTACTCCCCCTAATTTTTGGGTCTGAAGGCCACTTGCATCGTCAACATGCTTGTGGCATGCATATCCACCACACTTAAAACATGTTAGGATCAGTTAGGGGTCTCTTTCCTATAAAATCGCACCAAGCTATTATTAGGGGGTTGTACTAGTGGAATTTCCCAAACATGGATTTTGGAGTTCGTTTTTCGTGCGTGAAATAATTTTCTATTTATTATTATAGTTTTCAAATTTTTTTGTACACATGAATTCTAGAATTTTTATTTTGTTGCGATCTTATATCTTTTTTGTTTACAAGAAAAAATGGGAGAGTGAAAACACAAGTTTGGATCTGAAAAAAAAAAATTTGAGATGCACAAATGCTGAGAGAGATAATTCCAAAAAGTATCAGTGATTTTTAAGGATAGGAAAAAAGTGGGTTGTTTGGCTCTGGTAAATATCCAACCACTTGAGAATTTAACTTTTTCTTCTCCCCCTAATTTTTGGATCTGAAGGCCACTTGTGTCCTAAACATGCTTGTGGCATGCATATCCACCACACTTAAAACAAGTTAGGATCAGATAGAGGTCTCTTTCCAATAAAATTCCACAAGCCATTATTAGGGGGTTGTACTAGTGGAATTTCCCCAACTTGGCTTTTGGAGTTCATTTTTAGAGCGTGAAATAATTTTCTATTTATTGTTATAGTTTTCAAATTTTTTTGCACACATGAACTCTAAAATTTTCATTTTGTCGTGATCTTATATCTTTTTTGTTTACGAGGAAAAATAAGAGAGTGAAAACTCAAGTAAGGATCTGAAAAAAAAAAAAATTGAAAGGCACAAATGCTGAGAGATATAATTCCAAAAAGTATCTGTGATTTTTAAGGAAAGGAAAAAAGTGGGTTTTTTGGCTCAGGTGAATATCCAACCACTTGAGAATTTAACTTTTTCTACTCCCCCTAATTTTTTGGATCTGAAGGCCACTTGCACCCTCAAAATGCTTGTGGCATGCATATCCACCACACTTAAAACATGTTAGGATCAGTTGGGGGTCTCTTTCCTATAAAATCGCACCAAGCTATTATTAGGGGGTTGTACTAGTGGAATTTCCCAAACATGGATTTTGGAGTTCATTTTTAGTGCATGAAATAATTTTCTATTTATTATTATAGTTTTCAAATTTTTTTGCACACATGAACTCTAAAATTTCATTTTGTTGCGATCTTATATCTTTTTTGTTTACGAGGAAAAATGGGAGAGTGAAAACTCAAGTCCGGATCTGAAAAAAAAAATTTTAAAAGCACAAATGCTGAGAGAGATAATTCCAAAAAGTATCTGTGGTTTTTAAGGATAGGCAAAAAGTGGGTTGCTTGGCTCTGGTAAATATCCAACCACTTGAGAATTTAACTTTTTCTACTCCCCCTAATTTTTGGGTCTGAAGGCCACTTGCATCGTCAACATGCTTCTGGCATGCATATCCACCACACTTAAAACATGTTAGGATCAGTTAGGGGTCTCTTTCCTATAAAATCGCACCAAGCTATTATTAGGGGGTTGTACTAGTGGAATTTCCCAAACATGGATTTTGGAGTTCATTTTTAGTGCGTGAAATAATTTTCTATTTATTATTATAGTTTTCCAAATTTTTGGCACACATGAACTCTAGAATTTTCTATTTGTCGCCATTTTATATCTTTTTTGTTTACGAGGAAAAATTGGAGAGTGAAAACTCAAGTTTGGATCGGAAAAAAAAAATATTTGAAATGCACAAATGCTAAGAGAGATAATTCCAAAAAGTATCTGTGATTTTTAAGGATAGGCAAAAAGTGGGTTGTTTGGCTCTGGTAAATATCCAACCACTTGAGAATTTAACTTTTTCTACCCCCCCCCTAATATTTGGATCTGAAGGCCACTTGTATTCTCAACATGCTTGTGGCATGCATATCCACCACACTGAAAACATGTTAGGATAAGTTAGCGGTCTCTTTCCTATAAAATTCCACCAAGCTATTTTTTGGGGGTGGTAATAGTGGAATTTCCCAAACATGGATTTTGGAGCTCATTTTTAGTGCGTGAAATAATTTTCTATTTATTATTATAGTTTTCAAATTTTTTTGCTCACATGAACTCTAAAATTTTCTTTTTGTTGCGATCTTATATCTTTTATGTTTACGAGGAAAAATGGGAGAGTGACAACTCAAGTTTGGTTCTGAAAAAAAATAAAATTTAAAAGCACAAATGCTGAGAGAGATAATTCCAAAAAGTATCTGTGTTTTTTAAGGATAGGCAAAAAGTGGGTTGTTTGGCTCTGGTAAATATCCAACCACTTGAGAATTTAAATTTTTCTACTCGCCCTAATTTTTCGATATGAAGGCCACTTGCATCGTCAACATGCTTGTGGCATGCATATCCAGCACACTTAAAACATGTTAGGATCAGTTAGGGGTCTCTTTCCTATAAAATCGCACCAAGCTATTATTAGGGGGTTGTAATAGTGGAATATCCAAAACATGGATTTTGGAGTTCATTTTTAGTGCGTGAAATAATTTTCTATTTATTTTTTATAGTTTTCAATTTTTTATGCACACATGAACTCTAGAATTTTCATTTTGTTGCGATCTTTTATCTTTTTTGTTTTCGAGGAAAAATAGGAGAGTGAAAACTCAAGTTAGGATCTGAAAAAAAAAAATTTGAAATGCACAAATGCTTAGAGAGATAATTCCAAAAAGTATCTGTGATTTTTAAGGATAGGAAAAAAGTGGGTTGTTTGGCTCAGTTACATATCCAACCACTTGAGAATTTAACTTTTTCTACTCCCCCTAATTTTTGGATCTGAAGGCCACTTGCATCCTCAAAATGCTTATGGCATGCATATCCACCACACTTAAAACATGTTAGGATTAGTTGGGGGTCTCTTTCCTATAAAACCGCACCAAGCTATTATTAGGGGGTTGTACTAGTGGAATTTCTTAAACATGGATTATGGAGCTCATTTTTAGTGCGTGAAATAATTTTCTCTTTATTATTATAGTTTTCAAATTTTTTTGCACACATGAACTCTAAATTTTTCATTTTGTTGCGATCTTATATCCTTTTTGTTTACGAGGAAAAATGGTAGAGAGAAAACACAAGTTTGGATCTGAAAAAAAAAATTTGAAATGTACAAATGCTGAGAGATATAATTCCAAAAAGTACCTGTGATTTTTAAGGATAGGAAAAAAGTGGGTTGTTTGGCTCTGGTATATATCCAACCACTTGAGAATTTAACTTTTTCTTCTCCCCCTAATTTTTCCATCTAAAGGCCACTTGCATCCTCAACATGCTTGTGGCATGCATATCCACCACACTTAAAACAAGTTAGGATCAGTTAGAGGTCTCTTTCCTATAAAATTCCACCAAGCTATTTTTAGGGGGTTGTACCTGTGGAATTTCCAAAACATGGATTTTGGAGTTCATTTTTAGTGCGTGAAATAATTTTGAATTTATTATTATAGTTTTCAAAATTTTTTTGCACACAGGAACTCTAAAATTTTCATTTTGTTATGATCTTATTTCTTTTTTTTTTACCAGGAAAAAAGGGAGAGTGAAAACTCAAGTTTGGATCTAAAAAAAAAAAATTTGAAATGCACAAATGCTGAGGGAGATAATTCCAAAAAGTATCTGTGATTTTTAATGATAGGCAAAAAGTGCGTTGTTTGGCTCTGGTAAACATCCAACTACTTGAGAAGTTAAGTTTTTCTACTCCCCCTAATTTTTGGATCTGAAGGCCACTTGCATCCTCAAAATGTTTGTGGCATGCATATCCACCACACTTAAAACATGTTAGGATCAGTTGGGTGTCTCTTTCCTATAAAATCGCACCAAGCTATTATTAGGGGGTTGTACTAGTGGAATTTCCCAAACATGGATTTTGGAGTTCATTTTTAGTGCGTGAAATAAGTTTCTATTTATTATTATAGTTTTCAAATTTTTTTGCACACATGAACTCTAAAATTTTCATTTTGTTGCGATCTTATATCTTTTTTGTATACGAGGAAAAATGGGAGTGTGAAAACTCAAGTTTGGAGCTAAAAAAAAATTTTGAAATGTACAAATGCTTAGAGAGTTAATTCCAAAAAGTATCTGTGATTTTTAAGGATAGGCAAAAAGTGGGTTGTTTGGTTCTTGTATAAATCCAACCACTTGAGAATTTAACTTTTTCTACTCCCCCTAATTTTTGGATCTAAAGGCCACTTGCATCCTCAACATGCTTGTGGCATGCATATCCACCACACTTAAAACAAGTTAGGATCAGTTAGAGGTCTCTTTCCTATAAAATTCTACCAAGCTATTTTTAGGGGGTTGTACCAGTGGCATTTCCAAAACAAGGATTTTGGTGTTCATTTTTTGTGCGTGAAATAATTTTTAATTTATTATTATAGTTTTCAAATTTTTTTGCACACATGATCTCTAAAATTTTCATTTTGTTGCGATCTTATATCTTTTTTTTTTTACCAGGAAAAATGGGAGAGTGAAAACTCAAGTTTGGATCTGAAAAAAAAATTTTGAAATGCACATTTGCTGAGGGAGATAATTCCAAAAAGTATCTGTGATTTTTAAGGATAGGCAAAAAGTGGGTTGTTTGGCTCTGGTAAATATATCCAACCACTTGAGAATTTAACTTTTTCTACTCCCCCGAATTTTTGAATCTGAAGGCCACTTGCATCCTCAACATGCTTGTGGCATGCATATCCACCACACTTAAAACATGTTAGGATCAGTTAGAGGTCTCTTTCCTATAAAATCCCACCAAGCTATTATTAGGGGGTTGTACTAGTAGAATTTCCCAAACATGGATTTTGGAGTTCTTTTTTAGTGCGTGAAATAATATTCTATTTATTATTATAGTTGTCAAATTTTTTTGCACACATGAACTCAAAAATTTTAATTTTGTTGCGATCTTATATCTTTTTAGTCTACGAGGAAAAGTGGGAGAGTGAAAACTCAAATTTGGATCTCAAAAAAAAAAATTTGAAATGCACAAATGCTGAGAGAGATAATTCCAAAAAGTATTTGTGATTTTTAAGGATATGCAAAAAGTGGGTTGTTTGTCTCTGGAAAATATCCAACCATTTGAGAATTTTACTTTTTCTACTCCCACTAATTTTTGGATCTGAAGGCCACTTGCATCCTCAACATGTTTGTGGCATGCATATCCACCACACTTAAAACATGTTAGGATCAGTTAGGGGTCTCTTTTCTATAAAATCGCACCAATCAATTATTAGGGGGTTGTACTAGTGGAATTTCCCAAACATGGATTTTCGAGTTCATTTATAGTGCGTGAAATAATTTTATTTTTATTATTATAGTTTTCAAATTTTTTTGCATACTTGAACTCTAGAATTTTCATTTTGTTGCGATCTTATATCTTTTTTGTTTTCGAGGAAAAATGGGAGAGTGAAAACTCAAGAAAGGATCTAAAAAAAATTAAAATTTGAAATGCACAAATGCTGAGAGAGATAATTCCAAAAAGTATATGTGATTTTTAAGGATAGGCAAAAGGTGGGTTGTTTGGCTTTGGCAAATATCCAACCACTTGAGAATTTAACTGTTTCCACACTCCCTAATTTTTGGATCTCTAGGCCACTTGGATCCTCAACATGCTTGTGGCATTAGGATCAGTTAGAGGTCTCTTTCCTATAAAATTCCACCAAGCTATTATTAGGGGGTTGTACTAGTAGAATTTCCCAAACATGGATTTTGGAGTTCATTTTTAGTGCGTGAAATAATTTTCTTTTTATTATTATTGTTTTCAAAATTTTTTGCACACATCAACTCTAAAATTTTCTTTTTGTCGCGATTTCATATCTTTTTTTTTTTACGAGGAAAAATGGGAGAGTGAAAACTCAAGTTTGGATCTGAAAAAAATAAAATTTGAAATGCACAAATGCTGAGAGAGATAATTCCAAAAAGTATTAGTGATTTTTAAGGATAGGCAAAAAGTGGGTTGTTTGGCTCTGGTAAATATCCAACCACTTGAGAATTTAACATTTTCTACTCCCCCTAATTTTTTGATCTGAAGGCCACTTGCATCCTCAACATGCTTGTGGTAAGCATATCCACCACACTTAAAACATGTTAGGATCAGTTAGAGGTCTCTTTCCTATAAAATTCCACCAAGCTATTTTTATGGGGTTGAACTAGTGGAATTTCCAAAACATGGATTTTGGAGTTCAATTTTAGTGTGTGAAATAATTTTCTTTTTATTATTGCCTTTTTCAAATTTTTTTGCACACATGAACTCTAAAATTATCATTTTGTTGCGATCTTATATCTTTTTTGTTTTCGAGGAAAAATGGGAAAGTGAAAACTCAAGAAAGGATCTGGAAAAAAAATAATAATTTGAAATGCACAAATGCTGAGAGAGATAATTCCCAAAAGTACATGTGATTTTTAAGGATAGGCAAAAGGTGGGTTGTTTGGCTCTGGTAAATATCCAACCACTTGAGAATTTAACTTTTTCCACTCCCCCTAATTTTTGGATCTCAAGGCCACTTGCATCCTGAACATGCTTGTGGCAGTAGGATCAGTTAGAGGTCTCTTTCCTATAAAATTCCACCAAGCTATTATTAGGGGGTTGTACTAGTAGAATTTCCCAAACATGGATTTTGGAGTTCATTTTTAGTGCGTGAAATAATTTTCTTTTTATTATTATTGTTTTCAAAATTTTTTGCACACATGAACTCTAAAATTTTCTTTTTGTCGCGATTTCATATCTTTTTTTTTTACGAGGAAAAATGGGAGAGTGGAAACTCAAGTTTGGATCTGAAAAAAATAAAATTTGAAATGCACAAATGCTGAGAGAGATAATTCCAAAAAGTATCAGTGATTTTTAAGGATAGGCAAAAAGTGGGTTGTTTGGCTCTGGTAAATATCCAACCACTTGAGAATTTAACGTTTTCTACTCCCCCTAATTTTTTGATCTGAAGGCCACTTGCATCCTCAACATGCTTGTGGCAAGCATTTCCACCACACTTAAAACATGTTAGGATCAGTTAGAGGTCTCTTTCCTATAAAATTCCACCAAGCTATTTTTATGGGGTTGAACTAGTGGAATTTCCAAAACATGGATTTTGGAGTTCAATTTTAGTGCGTGAAATAATTTTCTTTTTATTATTACCTTTTTCAAATTATTTTGCACGCATGAACTCAAAAATTATCATTTTGTTGCGATCTTATATCTTTTTTGTTTACGAGGAAAAATGGGAGAGCGAAAACTCAAGTTTGGATCTGAAAAAAAAAATTTGAAATGCACAAATGCTTAGAGAGATAATTCCAAAAGTATCGGTGATTTTTAAGGATAGGCAAAAATTGGGTTGTTTGGCTCTGGTAAATATCCAACCACTTGAGAATTTAACTTTTTCTACTCCCCCTAATTTTTGGAAATGAAGGCCACTTGCAACCTCAACATGTTTCTGGCATGCATATCCACCACACTTAAAACATGTTAGTATCAGTTAGAGGTCTCTTTCCTATAAAATTCCACCAAGCTATTGTTAGGGGTTGTACTAGTGGAATTTCCCAAACATGGATTTTGGAGTTCATTTTTAGTGTGTGAAATAATTTTCTATTTATTATTACAGTTTTCAAATGTTCTTGAACACAGGAACTCTAAAATTTTCATTTTGTTGCGATCTTATATCTTTTTTGTTTACGAGGAAAATTGGGACAGTGAAAACTCAAGTTTGGATCTGAAAAAAAAAAATTTGAAATGCACATATGTTGAGAGAGATAGTTCCAAAAAGTATCTGTGATTTTTAGGGATAGGCAAAAAGTGGGTTGTTTGGTTCTGGTAAATATCCAACCACTTGAGAATTTAACTTTTTCTTCTCCCCCTAATTTTTGGATCTGAAGGCCACTTGCATCCTCAACATGCTTGTGGCATGCATATCCACCACATTTAAAACATGTTAGGATCAGTTAGGCGTCTCTTTCCTATAAAATTCCACCAAGCTATTATTCGGGGGTTGTACTAGTGGAATTTCCCAAACATGGATTTTTGAGTTCATTTTTAGTGCGTGAAATAATTTTCTATTTATTATTATAGTTTTCAAATTTTTTTACACACATGAACTCTAAAATTTTCATTTTGTTGCGATCTTATATCTTTTTTTTTTACGAGGAAAAATGGGAGAGTGAAAACCCAAGTTTCGATCTTAAAAAAAGAAATTTTGAAATGCACAAATGCTGAGAGAGATAATTCCAAAAAGTATCTGTGATTTTTAAGGATAGGCAAAAAGTGGGTTGTTTGGCTCTGGTAAAATATCCAACCACTTGAGAATTTAACTTTTTCTACTCCCCCTAATTTTTGAATCTAAACGCCACTTGCAACCTCAACATACATGTGGCATGCATATCCACCACACTTAAAACATGTTAGGATCAGTTAGTGGTCTCTTTCCTATAAAATTCCACCAAGCTATTATTAGGGGGTAGTACTAGTGGAATTTCCCAAAATTGGATTTTGGAGATCATTTTTAGTGCGAGAAATAATTTTCTATTTATTTATTTAGTTTTCAAATTTTTTTGCACACATGAACTCTAAAATTTTCATTTTGTTGCGATCTTATATCTTTTTTTTATGAGGAAAAATGGGAGAGTGAAAACTAAAGTTTGGATCTGAAAAAAAAGAAATTTGAAATGCACAAATGCTGAGAGAGATAATTCCAAAAAGTATCTGTGATTTTTAAGGATAGGCAAAAAGTGGGTTGCTTGGCTCTGGTAAATATCCAACCACTTGAGAATTTAACTTTTTCTACTCCCCCTAATTTTTGGATCTGAAGGCCACTTGCATCCTCAACATGCTTGTGGCATGCATATCCACCACACTTAAAACATGTTAGGATCAGTTAGAGGTCTCTTTCCTATAAAATTCCACCAAGCAATTATTAGGGGGTTGTACTAGTGGAATTTCCTAAGCATGGATTTTGGAGTTCATTTTTCGTGCGTGAAATAATTTTCTATTTATTATTATAGTTTTGAAATTTTTTTGCACACATGAATTCTAGAAATTTCATTTTAGTGCGATCTTATATCTTTTTTGTTTACGAGCAAAAATGGGAGAGTGAAAACACAAGTTTAGATCTGAAAAAAAAAAAATTTGAGATGCACAAATGCTGAGAGAGATAATTCCAAAAAGTATCAGTGATTTTTAAGGATAGGAAAAAAGTGGGTTGTTTGGCTCTGGTAAATATCCAAACACTTTGAGAATTTAACTTTTTCTTCTCCCCCTAATTTTTTGATCTGAAGGCCACTTGTGTCCTCAACATGCTTGTGGCATGCATATCCACCACACTTAAAACAAGTTAGGATCAGATAGAGGTCTCTTTCCTATAAAATTCCACAAGCCATTATTAGGGAGTTGTACAAGTGGAATTTCTCAAACTTGGCTTTTGGAGTTCATTTTTAGTGAGTGAAATAATTTTCTATTTATTGTTATAGTTTTCAAATTTTTTTGCACACATGAACTCTAAAATTATCATTTTGTCGCGATCTTATATCTTTTTTGTTTATGAGGAAAAATAAGAGAGTGAAAACTCAAGTTAGGATCTGAAAAAAAAAAAAAATTTGAAAGGCACAAATGCTGAGAGAGATAATTCCAAAAAGTATCTGTGATTTTTAAGGAAAGGAAAAAAGTGGGTTGTTTGGCTCAGGTGAATATCCAACCACATGAGAATTTAACTTTTTCTACTTCCCCCTAATTTTTGGATCTGAAGGCCACTTGCATCCTCAAAATGCTTGTGGCATGCATATCCACCACAGTTAAAACATGTTAGGATCAGTTGGGGGTCTCTTTCCTATAAAATCGCACCAAGCTATTATTAGGGGGTTGTACTAGTGGAATTTCCCAAACATGGATTTTGGAGTTCATTTTTATGCATGAAATAATTTTCTATTTATTATTATAGTTTTCAAATTTTTTTGCACACATGAACTCTAAAATTTTCATTTTGTTGTGATGTTATATCTTTTTTGTTTATGAGGAAAAATGGGAGAGTGAAAACTCAAGTACGGATCTGAAAAGAAAAAATTTTAAAAGCACAAATGCTGAGAGAGATAATTCCAAAAAGTATCTGTGGTTTTTAAGGATAGGCAAAAAGTGGGTTGCTTGGCTCTGGTAAATATCCAACCACTTGAGAATTTAACATTTTCTACTACCCCTAATTTTTGAATCTGAAGGCCACTTACATCCTCAACATGCTTGTGGCATGCATATCCACCACAATTAAAACATGTTAGGATCAGTTAGGGGTCTCTTTCCTATAAAATCCCACCAACCTATTATTAGGGGGTTGTACTAGTGGAATTTCCCAAACATGGATTTTGGAGTTCATTTTTAGTGCGTGAAATAATTTTCAATTTATTATTATAGTTTTCAAAATTTTTTGCACACATGAACTATAGAATTTTCTATTTCTCGCGATTTTATATCTTTTTTGTTTACGAGGAAAAATTGGAAAGAGAAAACTCAAGTTTGGATCGGAAAAAAAATATTTGAAATGCACAAATGCTAAGAGAGATAATTCCAAAAAGTATCTGTGATTTTTAGGGATAGGCAAAAAGTGGGTTGTTTGGCTCTGGTAAATATCCAACCACTTGAGAATTTAACTTTTTATACCCCCCCTAATATTTGGATCTGAAGGCCACTTGTATTCTCAACATGCTTGTGGCATGCATATCCACCACACTGAAAACATGTTAGGATAAGTTAGAGGTCTCTTTCCTATAAAATTCCACCAACCTATTTTTAGGGGGTTGTACCTGTTGAATTTCCAAAACATTGATTTTGGAATTCATTTTTAGTGCGTGAAATAATTTTCTATTTTTATTATAGTTTTCAAATTTTTTTGCTCACATGAACTCCAAAATTTTCTTTTTGTTGCGATCTTATATCTTTTATGTTTACGAGGAAAAATGGGAGAGTGAAAACGCAAGTTTGGTTCTGAAAAAAAATAAAATTGAAATGGACAAATGCTGAGAGAGATAATTCCAAAAAGTATCTGTGATTTTTAAGGATAGGCAAAAAGTGGGTTGTTTGGCTCTGGTAAATATCCAACCACTTGAGAATTTAAATTTTTCTACTCGCCCTAATTTTTCGATATGAAGGCCAGTTGCATCGTCAACATGCTTGTGGCATGCTTATCCAGCACACTTAAAACATGTTAGGATCAGTTAGGGGTCTCTTTCCTATAAAATCGCACCAAGCTATTATTAGGGGGTTGTAATAGTGGAATTTCCAAAACATGGATTTTGGAGTTCATTTTTAGTGCGTGAAATAATTTTCTATTTATTTTTTATAGTTTTCAAATTTTTTTGCACACATGAACTCTAAAATTTTCATTTTGTTGCGATCTTATATCTTTTTTGTTTACGAGGAAAAATGGGAGAGTGAAAACTCAAGTTTGGAGCTGAAAAACAAATTTTGAAATGTACAAATGCTTAGAGAGATAATTCCAAAAAGTATCTGTGATTTTTAAGGATAGGCAAAAAGTGGGTTGTTTGGTTCTGGTATAAATCCAACCACTTGAGATTTTAACTTTTTCTACTCCCCCTAATTTTTGGATCTAAAGGCCACTTGCATCCTCAACATGCTTGTGGCATGCATATCCACCACACTTAAAACAAGTTAGGATCAGTTAGAGGTCTCTTTCCTATAAAATTCCACCAAGCTATTTTTAGGGGGTTGTACCAGTGGAATTTCCAAAACATTGATTTTGGTTTTCATTTTTTGTGCGTGAAATAATTTTCAATTTATTATTATAGTTTTCAAATTTTTTTGCACACATGATCTCTAAAATTTTCAGTTTGTTGCGATCTTATATCTTTTTTTTTTTACCAGGAAAAATGGGAGAGTGAAAACTCAAGTTTGGATCTGAAAAAAAAAAAATTTGAAATGCACATTTGCTGAGGGAGATAATTCCAAAAAGTATCTGTGATTTTTAAGGATAGGCAAAAAGTGGGTTGTTTGACTCTGGTAAATATCCAACCATTTGAGACTTTAACTTTTTCTACTCCCCCTAATTTTTGGATCTGAAGGCCACTTCTATCCTCAACATGTTTGTGGCATGCATATCCACCGCACTTAAAACATGTTAGGATCAGTTAGGGGTCTCTTTCCTATAAAATCGCACCAAGCTATTATTAGGGGGTTGTACTAGCGGAATTTCCCAAACATGGATTTTCGAGTACATTTATAGTGCGTGAAATAATTTTATTTTTATTATTATAGTTTTCAAATTTTTTTGCACACTTGAACTCTAGAATTTTCATTTTGTTGCGATCTTATATCTTTTTGGTTTTCGAGGAAAAATGGGAGAGTGAAAACTCAAGAAAGGATCTGAAAAAAAATAAAATTTGAAATGCACAAATACTGAGAGAGATAATTCCAAAAAGTATATGTGATTTTTAAGGACAGGCAAAAGGTGGGTTGTTTGGCTCTGGCAAATATCCAACCACTTGAGAATTTAACCTTTTCCTCTCTCCCTAATTTTTGGATCTCAAGGCCACTTGCATCCTCAACATGCTTGTGGCATTAGGATCAGTTAGAGGTCTCTTTCCTATAAAATTCCACCAAGCTATTATTAGGGGGTTGTACTAGTAGAATTTCCCAAACATGGATTTCGGAGTTCATTTTTAGTGCGTGAAATAATTTTCTTTTTATTATTATAGTTTTCAAAATTTTTTGCACACATGAACTCTAAAATTTTCTTTTTGTCGCGATTTCATATCTTTTTTGTTTACGAGGAAAAATGGGAGAGTGAAAACTCAAGTTTGGATCTGAAAAAAAATAAAATTTGAAATGCACAAGTGCTGAGAGAGATAATTCCAAAAAGTATCAGTGATTTTTAAGGATAGGCAAAAAGTGGGTTGTTTGGCTCTGGTAAATATCCAACCACTTGAGAATTTAACTTTTTCTACACCCCCTAATTTTTTGATCTGAAGGCCACTTGCATTCTCAACATGCTTGTGGCATTCATATCCACCACACTTAAAACATGTTAGGATCAGTTAGAGGTCTCTTTCCTATAAAATTACACCAAACTATTTTTAGGGGGTTGAACTAGTGGAATTTCCAAAACATGGATTTTGGAGTTCAATTTTAGTGCGTGAAATAATTTTCTATTTATTATTACCTTTTTCAATTTTTTTTGCTCACAAGAACTCTAAAATTATCATTTAGTTGCAATCTTATATCTTTTTTGTTTACGAGGAAAAATGGGAGAGTGAAAACTCATGTTTGGATCTGAGAAAAATAAAATTTGAAATGCACAAATGCTGAGAGAGATAATTCCAAAAAGTATCTGTGATTTTTAAGGATACGCAAAAAGTATGTTGTTTGGCTCTGGTAAATATCCAACCACTTGAGAATTTAACTTTTTCTACTCCCCCTAATTTTTTGATCTGAAGGCCACATGCATTCTCAACATGCATGTGGCATGCATATCCACCACACTTAAAACATGTTAGGATCAGTTAGCGGTCTCTTTCCTATAAAATTCCCCCAAGCTATTTTTAGGGGGTTGTACTAGTGGAATTTCCCAATCATGGATTTTGCAGTTCATTTTTAGTGCGTGAAATATTTTTCTATTTATTATTACAGTTTTCAAATTTTTTTGTTCACTTGAACTCTAAAATTATCATTTTGTTGCGATCTTATATCTTTTTTGTTTACGAGGAAAAATGGGAGAGTGAAAACTCAAGTTTTGATCTGAAAAAAAAAATTTGAAATGCACAATAGCTGAGAGAGATAATTCCAAAAAGTATTTGTCACTTATAAGGATAGGGGGGCTCTGGTAAATAACCAACCACTTGAGAATCTAACTTTTTCTACTCCCCCTAATTTTTGGATCTCAAGGCCACTTGCATCCTCAACATGCTTGTGGCATGCTTATCCACCACACTTAAAACATGTTAGAGGTCTCTTTCCTATAAAATTCCACCAAGCTATTATTAGGGGGTTGTACTAGTGGAATTTCCCAAACATGGATTTTGGAGCTCATTTTTAGTGTGTGAAATAATTTTCTATTTATTATTATAGTTTTCAATTTTTTTTGCACACATGAACTCTAAAATTTTCATTTTTTTGCGATCTTATATCTTTTTTGTTTACGAGGAAAAATGGGAGAGTGAAAACTCATGTTTGGATCTGAAAAAAAAAAAATTTGAAATGCACAATTGCTGAGAGAGATAATTCCATAAAGTATCTGTGATTTTTTTGGATAGGCAAAAAGTGGGTTGTTTGGCTCTGGTAAATATCCAACCACTTGAGAATTTAACTTTTTCTACTCCCCCCTAATTTTTGGATCTGAAGGCCACTGGCATCCTCAACATGCTTGTGGCATGCATATCCACCACACTTAAAACATGTTAGAGGTCTCTTTCCTATAAAATTCCACCAAGCTATTATTAGGGGGTTGTACTAGTGGAATTTCCCAAACATGGATTTTGGAGCTCATTCTTAGTGCGTGAAATATTTTCCTATTGATTATTATAGTTTTCAAATTTTTTTGCACATATGAACTCTAAAATTTTCATTTTGTTGCGATCTTATATCTTTTTTGTTTACGAGGAAAAATGGGAGAGTGAAAACTCAAGTTTGGATCTGAAAAAAAAAAATTTTAAATGCACAAATGCTAAGAGAGATAATTCCAAAAAGTATCTGTGATTTTTAAGGATAGGCAAAAAGTGGGTTGTTTGGCTCTGGTAAATATCCAACCACTTGAGAATTTAACTTTTTCTACTCCCCCCAAATTTTTGGATCTGAAGGCCACTGGCATCCTCAACATGGTTGTGGCATGCATATCCACCACACTTAAAACATGTTAGAGGTCTCTTTCCTATAAAATTCCACCAAGCTATTATTAGGGGGTTGTACTAGTGGAATTTCCCAAACATGGATTTTGGAGCTCATTCTTAGTGCGTGAAATATTTTCCTATTGATTATTATAGTTTTCAAATTTTTTTGCACACATGAACTCTAAAATTTTCATTTTGTTGCGATCTTATATCTTTTTTGTTTACGAGGAAAAATGGGAGAGTGAAAACTCAAGATTGGATCTGAAAAAAAAAAAATTTTAAATGCACAAATGCTAAGAGAGATAATTCCAAAAAGTATCTGTGATTTTTAAGGATAGGATAAAAGTGGGTTGTTTGGCTCTGGTAAATATCCAACCACTTGAGAATTTAACTTTTTCTACTCCCCCCAAATTTTTTTATCTGAAGGCCACTTGCATCCTCAACATGCTTGTGGCATGCATATCCACCACACTTAAAACACGTTAGAGCTCTCTTTCCTATAAAATTCCACCAAGCTATTATTAGGGGATTGTACTTGTGGAATTTCCCAAACATGGATTTCGGAGCTCAGTTTTAGTGCGTGAAATAATTTTCTATTTATTATTATAGTTTTCAAATTTTTTTGCACACATGAACTCTAAAATTTTCATTTTGTTGCGATCTTATATCCTTTTTGTTGAAGAGGAAAAATGGGAGAGTGAATACTCAAGTTTGGATCTGAAAAAAAAAAAATTTGAAATGCACAAATGCTGAGAGAGATAATACCAAAAAGTATTTGTGATTTTTAAGGATAGGCAAAAGGTGGGTTGTTTGGTTATGGTAAATATCCAACCACTTGAGAATTTAACTTTTTCTACTCCCCCTAATTTTTGGATCTAAAGGCCACTTGCATCCTCAACATGCTAGTGGCATGCTTATCCACCACACTTAAAACATGTTAGGATCAGTTAGAGGTCTCTTTCCCGTAAAATCCCACCAAGGTATTATTAGGGGGTTGTACTAGTGGAATTTCCCAAACATGGATTTTGGAGTTCATTTTTAAAGCGTGAAATAATTTTCTATTTATTATTATAGTTTTCAAATTTTTTTGCACACATGAACTCTAAAATTTTCATTTTGTTGCGATCTTATATCTTTTTTGTTTACGAGGAAAAATGGAAGAGTGAAAACTCAACTTTGGATCTGAAAAAAAAAAAATTTGAAATGCACAAATGCTGAGAGAGATAATTCCAAAAAGTATCTGTGATTTTTAAGGATAGGCAAAAAGTGGGTTGTTTGGCTCTGGTAAATATCCAACCACTTGAGGATTTAACGTTTTCTACTCCCCCCTAATTTTTTGATCTGAAAGCCACTAGCATCCTCAACATGCTTGTGGCATGCATATCAACCACACTTAAAACATGTTAGAGGTCTGTTTCCTATAAAATTCCACCAAGCTATTATGAGAGGGTTGTACTAGTGGAATTTCCCAAACAAGGATTTTGGAGCTCTTTTTTAGTGCGTGAAATATTTTTCTATTTATTATTATAGTTTTCAAATTTTTTTGCACACATGAACTCTAAAATTTTCATTTTGTTGCGATCTTATATCTTTTTTGTTTACGAGGAAAAATGGGAGAGTAAAAACTCAAGTTTGGATATGAAAAAAAAAATTTGAAATACACAAATGGAGAGAGAGATAATTCCATAAAGTATCTGTGATTTTTTAGGATAGGCAAAAAGTGGGTTGTTTGGCTCTGGTAAATATCCAACCACTTGAGAATTTAACTTTTTCTAGTCCCCCCTAATTTTTGGATCTGAAGGCCACTTGCATCCTCAACATGCTTGTGGCATGCATATCCACCACACTAAAAACATGTTAGAGGTCTCTTTCCTATAAAATTCCTCCAAGCTATTATTAGGGGGTTGTACTAGTGGAATTTCCCAAACATGGATTTTGGAGCTTATTTTTAGTGCGTGAAATAATTTTGTTTTTATTATTATAGTTTTCAAAATTTTTTGCACACATGAATTCTAAAATTTTCATTTTTTTGCGATCTTATATCTTTTTTGTTTACGAGAAAAAATGGGAGAGGGAAAACTCAAGTTTGGATCACAAAAAAAAAATTTTGAAATGCACAAATGCTGAGAGAGATAATTCCAAAAAGTTTCTGTGATTTTTTAGGATAGGCAAAAAGTGAGTTGTTTGGCTCTGGTAAATATCCAACCATTTGAGAATTTAACTTTTTCTACTCCCCCCTGATTTTTTGATCTGAAGGCCACTTGCATCCTCAACATGCTTGTGGCATGCATATCCACCACACTTAAACAATGTTAGACGTCTCTTTCCTATAAAATTCCACCAAGCTATTATTAGGGGGTTGTACTAGTGGAATTTCCCAAACATGGATTTTGGAGTTCATTTTTAGTGGGTGAAATAATTTTCTATTTATTATTATAGTTTTCAAATGTTTTTGCACACATGAACTCTAGAATTTTATTTTGTTCCGATCTTATATCTTTTTTGTTTACGAGGAAAAATGGGAGAGTGAAAACCCAAGTTTGGATCTGAAAAAAAAAATTGAAATGGACAAATGCTGAGAGAGATAATTCCAAAAAGTATCTGTGATTTTTAAGGATAGGCATAAAGTGGGTTGTTTGGATCTGGTAAATACATCCTACCACTTGAGAATTTAACTTTTTCTACGCCGCCTAATTTTTGAATCTGAAGGCCACTTGCATCCTCAACATGCTTGAGGCATGCATATCCACCACACTTAAAACATGTTAGGATCAGTTAGAGGTATCTTTCCTATAAAATCCCACCAAGCTATTATTAGGGCGTTATACTAGTGGAATTTCCCAAACATGGATTTTGGAGTTCATTTTTAGTGCATGAAATAATTTTCTATTTGTTATTATAGTTTTCAAAGTTTTTTGCACACATGAACTCTAAATTTTCGTTTTGTTGTGATCTTATATCTTTTTTGTTTTCGAGGAAAAACGGGAGAGTGAAAACTCAAGTTTGGATCTGAAAAAAAAAAAATTTGAAATGCACAAAAGCTGAGAGAGATAATTCTAAAAAGTATCTGTGATTTTTAAGGATAGGCAAAAAGTGGGTTGTTTGGCTCTGGTAAATATCCAACCACTTGAGAATTTAACTTTTTCTACTCCCCCTAATTTTTGGATCTGAAAGCCACTTGCATCCTCAACATGCTTGTGGCATGCATATCCACCACACTTAAAACATGTTAGGATCAGTTAGGGGTCTCTTTCCTATAAAATCTCACCAAGCTATTATTAGGGGATTGTACTAGTGGAATTTCCCAAGCATGGATTTTGGACTTCATTTTAAGTGCGTGAAATAATTTTTGATTTATTATTATAGTTTTCAAAATTTTTTGCACACATGAACTCTAGAATTTTAATTTTGTTCCGATCTTATATTTTTTTTGTTTACGAGGAAAAATGGGAGAGTGAAAACTCAAGTTAGGATCTGAAAGAAAAAAAATTTGAAATGCACAAATGCCGAGAGAGATAATTCCAAAAAGTATATGTGATTTTTAAGGATAGGCAAAAGGTGGGTTGTTTGTCTCTGGTAAATATTCAACCACTTGAGAATTTTATTTTTTCCAGTCCCCCTAATTAACGGATCTAACGACCAATTGCATCCTCAACATGCTTGTGGCATTAGGATCACTTAGAGGTCTCTTTCCTATAAAATTCCACCAAGCTATTATTAGGGGGTTGTACTAGTAGAATTTCCCAAACATGGATTTTGGAGTTCATTTTTAGTGCGTGAAATAATTTTCTATTTATTATTATAGTTTTCAAAAATTTTTGCACACATGAACTCTAGAATTTTCTTTTTGTCGCGATTTTTTTTTTTTTTGTTTACGAGGAAAAATGGGAGAGTGAAAACTCAAGTTTGGATCTGAAAAAAAAAATTGAAATGCACAAATGCTGAGAGAGATAATTCCAAAAAGTATCTGTGATTTTTAAGGATAGGCAAAAAGTGGGTTGTTTGGCTCTGGTAAATATCCAACCACTTGAGAATTTAACTTTTTCTACTCCCCGTAATTTTGTGATCTGAAGGCCACTTGCATTCTCAACATGCTTCTGGGATACATATCCACCACACTTAAAACATGTTAGGATCAGTTAGAGGTCTCTTTCCTATAAAATTCCACCAAGCTATTTTTAGGGGGTTGTAATAGTGGAATTTCCCAAACATGGATTTTGGAGTTCATTTTTAGTGCGTGAAATAATTTTCTATTTATTATTATAGTTTTCATATTTTTTTGCTCACATGAACTCTAAAATTATCATTTTGTTGGATTCTTATATCTTTTTTGTTTACGAGGAAAAATGGTAGAGTGAAAACTCAAGTTTGGATCTGAAACAAAAAAATTTGAAATGCACAAATGCTGAGAGAGATAATTCCAAAAAGTATCTGTGATTTTTAAGGATAGGCAAAAAGTGGGTTGTTTGGCTCTGGTAAATATCCAACCACTTGAGAATTTAACTTTTTCTACTCCCCCTAATTTTTGGATCTGAAGGCCACTTGCATCGTCAACATGCTTGTGGCATGCATATCCACCACACTTAAAACATGTTAGGATCAGTTAGAGGTCTCTTTCCTATAAAATCCCACCAAGCTATTATTACGGCGTGTTACTAGTGGAATTTCCCAAACATGGATTTTGGAGTTCATTTTTAGTGCATGAAATAATTTTCTATTTGTTATTATAGTTTTCAAAGTTTTTTGCACACATGAACTCTAAAATTTTCATTTTGTTGTGATCTTATATCTTTTTTGTTTATGAGGAAAAACGGGAGAGTGAAAACTCAAGTTTGGATCTGAAAAAAAAAATTTGAAATGCACAAATGCTGAGAGAGATAATTCCAAAAAGTATCTGTGATTTTTAAGGATAGGCAAAAAGTGGGTTGTTTGGCTCTAGCAAATATCCAACCACTTGAGAATTTAACTTTTTCTCCTCCCCCTCATTTTTGGATCTGAAGGCCACTTGCATCCTCAACATGCTTGTGGCATGCATATCCACCACACTTAAAACATGTTAGGATCAGTTAGGGGTCTCTTTCCTATAAAATCTCACCAAGCTATTATTAGGGGGTTGTACTAGTGGAATTTCCCAAACATGGATTTTGGAGTTCATTTTAAGTGCGTGAAATAATTTTCTATTTATTATTATAGTTTTCAAAATTTTTTCCACACATGAACTCTAGAATTTTCATTTTGTTGCGATCTTATATCTTTTTTGTTTACGAGGAAAAATGGGAGAGAGAAAACTCAAGTAAGGATCTGAAAAAAAAAATTTGAAATGCACAAATGCTGAGAGAGATAATTCCAAAAACTATATGTCATTTTTAAGGATAGGCAAAAGGTGGGTTGTTTGGCTCTGGCAAATATCCAACCACTTGAGAATTTTACTTTTTCCACTCCCCTAATTATCGGATCTAACGGCCAATTGTATCCTCAACTTGCTTGTGGCATTAGGATCAGTTAGAGGTCTCTTTCCTATAAAATTCCACCAAGCTATTATTAGCGGGTTGTACTAGTAGAATTTCCCAAACATGGATTTTGGAGTTCATTTTTAGTGCGTGAAATAATTTTCTATTTATTATTATAGTTTTCAAAAATTTTTGCACGCATGAACTCTAGAATTTTCTTTTTGTCGCGATTTTATTTATTTTTTGTTTACGAGGAAAAATGGGACAGTGAAAACTCAAGTTTGGATCTGAAAAAAAAATAAATTGAAATGCACAAATGCTGAGAGAGATAATTCCAAAAAGTATCTTTGATTTTTAAGGATAGGCAAAAACTGGGATGTTCGGCTCTGGTAAATATCCAACCACTTGAGAATTTAACTTTTTCTACTCCCCCTAATTATTGGATCTGAAGGCCACTTGCATTCTCAACATGCTTGTGGCATGCACATCCACCACACTTAAAACATCTTAGGATCAGTTAGAGGTAATTCCTATAAAATTCCACCAAGCTATTTTTAGGGGGTTGTACTAGTGGAATTTCCCAAACATGGATTTTGGAGTTCATTTTTAGTGCGTGAAATAATTTTCTATTTATTATTATAGTTTTCATATTTTTTTGCTCACATGAACTATAAAATTATCATTTTGTTGCGATCTTATATCTTTTTTGTTTACGAGGAAAAATGGGAGAGTGAAAACTCAAGTTTGGATCTTAAAAAAAAAAGTTTGAAATGCACAAATGCTGAGAGAGATAATTCCAAAAAGTATCTGTGATTTTTAAGGATAGGCAAAAAGTGGGTTGTTTGGCTCTGGTAAATATCCAACCACTTGAGAATTTAACTTTTTCTACTCCCCCTAATTTTTGGATCTGAAGGCCACTTGCATCATCAACATGCTTGTGGTATGCATATCCACCACACTCAAAACATGTTAGGATCAGTTAGAGGTCTCTTTCCTATAAAATCCCACCAAGCCATTATTAGGGGGATGTACTAGTGGAATTTCCCAAACATGGATCTTGGAGTTCATTTTTAGTGCGTTAAATAATTTTCTATTTATTATTATAGTTTTCAAATTTTTTTGCACACATGAACTCGAAAATTTTCATTTTGTTGCGCTCATATATCTTTTTTGTTTACGAGGAAAAATGGGTGAGTGAAAACTCAAGTTTGGATCTGAAAAAAAAAATTTGAAATGCACAAATGCTGAGAGAGATAATTCCAAAAAGTATCTGTGATTTTTAAGGATAGGCAAAAAGTGGGTTGTTTGGCTCTGGTAAATATCCAACCACTTGAGAATTTAACTTTTTCTACTCCCCCTAATTTTTGGATCTGGAGGCCACTTGCATCCTCAACATGCTTGTGGCATGCATATCCACCACACTTAAAACATGTTAGGATCAGTTAGAGGTCTCTTTCCTATAAAATTCCACCAAGCTATTATTAGGGGGTTGTACTAGTGGAATTTCCCAAACATGGATTTTGGAGTTCATTTTTAGTGGGTGAAATAATTTTCTATTTATTATTATAGTTTTCAAATGTTTTTGGAACACATGAACTCCAGAATTTTTATTTTGTTGCGATCTTTTATCTTTTTTGTTTACGAGGAAAAATGGGAGAGTGAAAACTCAAGTTTGAATCTGAAAAGAAAAAAATTTGAAAAGCACAAATGCTGAGAGAGATAATTCCAAAAAGTATCTGTTATTTTTAAGGATTGGCAAAAGGTGGCTTGTTTGGCTCTGGTAAATAACCAACCACTTGAGAATCTAACTTTTTCTACGCCCCCTAATTTTAGGATCTGAAGACCACTTGCATCCTCAACATGCTTGTGGCATGCTTATCCACCACACTTAAAACATGTTAGACGTCTCTTTCCTATAAAATTCCACCATGCTATTATTAGGGGGTTGTACTAGTGGAATTTCCCAAACATAGATTTTGGAGCTCATTTTTAGTGCGTGAAATAATTTTCTATTTATTATTATAGTTTTCAAATTTTTTTGCACACATGAACTCTAAAATTTTCATTTTGTTGCGATCTCATATCTTTTTTGTTTACGAGGAAAAATGGGAGAGTGAAAACACATGTTTGGATCTTAAAAAAAAAAATTTGAAATGCACAAATGCAAGAGAGATAATTCCAAAAAGTATCTGTGATTTTTAAGGATAGGCAAAAAGTGAGTTGTTTGGTTCTGGTAAATATCCGACCACTTGAGAATTTAACTTTTTCTACTCCCCGCTATTTTTTGGATCTGAAGGCCACGTGCATCCTCAACATGTTTGTGGCATGCATATCAACCACACTTAAAACATGTTAGAGGTCTCTTTCCTATAAAATTCCACAAAGCTATTATTAGGGGGTTGTACTAGTGGAATTTCCCAAACATGGATTTTGGAGCTAATTCTTAGTGCGTGAAATAATTTTCTATTTATTATTATAGTTTTCAAATTTTTTTGCACACATGAACTCTAAAATTTTCATTTTGTTGCGATCTTATATCTTTTTTATTCAATAGGAAAAATGGGAGAGTGAAAACTCCAGTTTGGATCTGAAAAAAAAAAATCGAAATGCACAAATGCTAAGAGAGATAATTCCAAAAAGTATCTGTGATTTTTAAGGATAGGCAAAAAGTGGGTTGTTTGGCTCTGGTAAATATCCAACCAATTTGTGAATTTAACTTTTTCCTTTCCCCCTAATTTATGGATCTGAAGGCCACTTGCATCCTCAACATGTTTGCGGCATCCATATCCACCACACTTAAAACATGTTAGGATCAGTTAGATGTCTCTTCCCTACAAAATTCCACCAAGCTATTATTAGGGGGTTGCGCTAGTGGAATTTCGCAAACATGGATTTTGGAGTTCATTTTTAGTGTTTGAATTAATTTTCTATTTATTATTATAGTTTTCAATTTTTTTGCACACATGAACTCTAAAATTTTCATTTTGTTGCGATCTTAGATCTTTTTTGTTTACGAGGAAAAATGGGAGAGTAAAAACTCAAGTTGGATCTGAAAAAAAAAAAAACAGAATTTGAAATGGACAAATCCCGAGAGAGATAATTCCTAAAAGTATCTTTGATTTTTATGGATAGGCAAAAAGTGGGTTGTTTGGCTCTGGTAAATATCCAATAACTTGAAAATTTAACTTTTTCTGTTCCCCCTAATTTTTGGATCTGAAGGCCACTTGCATCGTCAACATGCTTGCGGCATGCATATCCACCACACTTAAAACATGTTAGGATCAGTTAGAGGTCTCTTCCCTATAAAATTCCACCAAGCTATTATTAGGGGGTTGTACTAGTGGAATTTCAAAAACATGGATTTTGGAGTTCATTTTTAGTGCGAGAAATAATTTTTTATATATTATTATAGTTTTCAATTTTTTTTGCACACATGAACTCTAAAATTTTCATTTTGTTGCGATCTTAATACTTTTTTGTTTACGAGGAAAAATGGGAGAATGAAAAAAAAAGTTTGGATCTGAAAAAAAAAATTTGAAATGCACAAATGCAGAGAGAGATAATTCCAAAAAGTATCTGTGATTTTTAAGGATAGGCAAAAACTGGGTTGTTTGGCTCTAGTAAATATCCAACCACTTGAGAATTTTACTTTTTCTAGTCCCCCTAATTTTTGGATCTGAGGGCCACTTGCATCCTCCACATGCTTGCGACATGCATATCCACCACACTTAAAACATGTTAGGATCAGTTACAGGTCTCTTTCCCATAAAATTCCACCAAGCTATTATTAGGGGGTTGTACTAGTAGAATTTCCAAAACAGGGATTTGGAGTTCATTTTAAGTGCATGAAATTATTTTTTTATTATTATTATAGTTTTCAATTTTTTTGCACACATGAACTCTAAAATTTTCATTTTGTTGCGATCTTATATCTTTTTTGTTTACGAGGAAAAATGGGAGAGTGAAAACTCAAGTTTGGATCTGAAAAAAAAAAGTAAATTTGAAATGCACAAATCTTGAGAGAGATAATTCCAAAAAGTATCTGTGATTTTGAAGGATAGGCAAAAAGTGGGTTGTTTGGCTCTGGTAAATATCCAACAACTTGAGAATTTAACTTTTTCTACTCCCCCTAATTTATGGATCTGAAGGCCACTTGCATCCTCAACATGCTTGCGGCATGCATATCCACCACACTTAAAACATGTTAGGATCAGTAAGAGGTCTCTTCCCTATAAAATTCCACCAAGCTATTATTAGGGGGTTGTACTAGAGGAATTTCCCGAACATGGAATTTGGAGTTCATTTTTAGTGCGTGAAATAATTTTGTATTTATTATTATAGTTTTCAAATTTTTTTGCACACATGAACTCTAAAATTTTCATTTCGTGGTGATCTTATAAATTTTTTGTTTACGAGGAAAAATGGGAGAGTGAAAACTGAAGTTTGGAGATGAAAACAAAATTTTGAAATGCACAAATGCTGAGAGAGATAATTCCAAAAAGTAGCTATGATTTTTAAGGATAGGCAAAAAGTTGGTTGTTTGGCTCTGGTAAATATCCAACCACTTGAGAATTTAACATTTTCTCCTCCCCCTAATTTTTGGATCTGAAGGCCACTTGCATCCTCAACATGCTTGAGCCATGCATATCCACCACAATTAAAACATGTTAGGATCAGTTACAGGTCTCTTTCCTATAAAATTCCACCAAGCTATTATTAGGGGGTTGTACTAGTGGAATTTCCCAAACATGGATTTTGGAGTTCATTTTTAGTGCTTGAATTAATTTTTTATTTATTATTATAGTGTTCAAATTTTTTTGCACGCATGAACTGTAAAATATTTATTTTGTTGCGATCTTATTTCTTTTTTGTTTACGAGGAAAAATGGGAGAGTGAAAACTCAAGTTTGGATCAGAAAAAAAAACAAAATTTGAAATGCACAAATGCTGAGAGAGATAATTCCAAAAAGTATCTGTGATTTTTAATGATAGGCAAAAAGTGGGTTGTTTGGCTCTGGTAAATATCCAACCACTTGAGAATTTAACTTTTTCTACTCCCCCTAATTTTTGGATCTGAAGGCCACTTGCATCCTCAACATGCTTGCGGCATGCGTATCCACCACACTTAAAACATGTTAGGATCAGTTAGAGGTCTCTTTCCTATAAAATTCCTCCATGCTATTATTAGGGGGTTGTACTAGTGGAATTTCCCAATCATGGATTTTGGAGTTCATTTTTAGTGCGAGAATTAATTTTCTATTTATTATTATAGTTTTCAATTTTTTTTGCACACATGAACTCTAAAATTTATATTTCGTTGCGATCTTATTTCTTTTTTGTTTATGAGGAAAAATGGGAGAGTGAAAACTCAAGTTTGGAAAAGAAAAAAAAAACAAAATTTGAAATGCACAAATGCTGAGAGAGATAATTCCAAAAAGTAATTTTCTATATATTTTTACATTTTTCAAATTTTTTTGCACACATGAACTCTAAATTTTTCATTTTGTTGCGATCTTATATCTTTTTTGTTTACGAGGAAAAATGGGACAGTGAAAACTCATGTATGGATTTGAAAAAAACAAAATTTGAAATGCACAAATACTGAGAGAGATAATTCCAAAAAGTATCTGTGATTTTTAAGGATAGGCAAAAAGTGGGTTGTTTGGCTCTGGTACATATCCAACCACTTGAGAATTTAACTTTTTCTACTCCCCCTAATTTTTGGGTCCGAAGGCCAGTTGCATCCTCAACATGCTTGCGCCATGCATATCGATCACACTTAAAACATGTTAGGATCAGTTAGAGGTCTCTTTCCTATAAAATTCCACCAAGCTATTATTAGGGGGCTGTACTAGTGGAATTTCCCAATCATGGATTTTGGTGTTCATTTTTAGTGAGTGAAATAATTTTCTATTTTTTATTGAAGTTTTACATTTTTTTGCACACATGAACTCTAAAATTTTTATTTTGTTGCGATCTTATATCTTTTTTGTTTACGAGGAAAATGGGAGAGTGAAAACTCAAGTTTGGATCAGAAAAAAAAAAATTGAAATGCACAAATGCTGGGAGAGATAATTCCAAAAAGTATCTGTGATTTTTAAGGATAGGCAAAAAGTGGGTTGTTTGGCTCTGGTATCCAACCACTTGAGAATTTAAATTTTTCTACTCCACCTAATTTTTGGATCAGTAGGCCACTTGCACCCTCAACATGCTTGTGGCATGCATATCCACCTCACTTAAAACATGTTAAGATCACTTAGATGTCTCTTTCCTATAAAATTCCACCAAGCTATTGTTAGGGGTTGTACTAGTGGAATTTCCCAAACATGGATTTTGGAGTTCATTTTTAGTGCGTGAAATAATTTTCTTTTTATTTTTATATTTTTCAAATTTTTTTGTACACATGAATTGTAAAGTTTTCATTTTGTTGCGATCTTATATCTTTTTTGTTTACGAGGAAAAATGGGAGAGTGAAAACTCATGTTTGGATTTGAAAAAAAAACAAAATTTGAAATGCACAAATGCTGAGAGTGATAATTCCAAAAAGTATCTGTGCTTTTTAAGGATAGGCAACAAGTGGGTTGTTTGGCTTTGGTAAATATCCTACCACTTGAGAATTTAACTTTTTCCACTCCCCCTAATTTTTGGATCTGAAGGCCACTTGCATCCTCAACATGTTTGTGGCATGCATATCCACCACACTTTAAACATGTTAGGATCAGTTAGAGGTATCTTTCCTATAAAATTCCTCCATGCTATTATTAGGGGGTTGTACTAGTGGAATTTCCCAATCATGGAATTTGGAGTTCATTTTTAGTTCGTGAAATAATTTTCTATTTATTATTATAGTTTTAAATTTTTTTGCACACATGAACTCTAAAATTTTCATTTTGTTGTGATGTTATATCTTTTTTGTTTACCAGGAAAAATGGGAGAGTGAAAACTAAACTTTGGATCTGAAAAAAAAATCTAAATTTGAAATGAACAAATCCTGAGAGAGATAATTCCAAAAAGTATCTGTGATTTTTAAGGATTGGCAAAAAGTGGGTTGTTTGGCTCTGGCAAATATGCAACAACTTGAGAATTTAACTTTTTCCTCTCCCCCTAATTTATGGATCTGAAGGCCACTTGCATCCTCAACATGCTTGCGGCATGCATATCCACCACACTTAAAACATGTTAGGATCAGTTAGAGGTCACTTCCCTATAAAATTCCACCAAGCTATTATTAGGGGTTGTACTAGTGGAATTTCCCATACAAGGATTTTGGAGTTCATTTTTAGTGCGTGAAATAATTTTCTTTTTATTATTATAGTATTCAAATTTTTTTGCACACTTGAACTCTAAAATTTTCATTTTGTTGCGATCTTATATCTTTTTTGTTTACCAGGAAAAATGGGAGAGTGAAAACTCAGGTTCTGATCTGAGGAAAAAAAAAATTTGAAATGCACAAATGCCGTGAGAGATAATTCCAAAAAGTATCTGTGATTTTTAAGCATAGGCAAAAAGTGGGTTGTTTGGCCCTCGTAAATATCCAACCACTTGAGAATTTAACTTTTTCTACTCCCCCCAATTTTCTGATCTGAAGGCCACTTGCATCCTCAACATGCTTGTGGCATGCATATCCACCACACTTAAAACATGTTAGGATCTGTTAGAGGTCTCTTTCCCATAAAATTCCGCCAAGCTATTATTAGGGGGTTGTACTAGTGGAATTTCCAAAACAAGGATTTTGGAGTTCATTTTTAGTGCGTGAAATAATTTTCTATTTATTATTATAGTGTTCAAATTTTTTTGCACACATGAACTCTAAAATTTTGATTTTGTTGCGATCTTTTTATCTCTTTTGTTTACGAGGAAAAATGGGAGAGTGAAAACTCAAGTTTGGATCTGAAAAAAAATAAAATTTGAAATGCACAAATACTGAGAGAGATAATTCCAAAAAGTATCTGTGATTTTTAAGGATAGGCAACAAGTGGGTTGTTTGGCTTTGGTAAATATCCAACCACTTGAGAATTTAACTTTTTCCACTCCCCCTAATTTTTGGATCTGAAGGCCACTTGCATCCTCAACATGTTTGTGCCATGCATATCCACCACACTTAAAACATGTTAGGATCAGTTAGAGGACTCTTTCCTATAAAATTCCACCAAGCTATTATTAGGGGGTTGTACTAGTGGAATTTCCCAAACATGGATTTTGGAGTTGATTTTTAGTGCGTGAAATATTTTTCAATTTATTATTAGAGTGTTCAAATTTTTTTGCACAGATGAACTCTAAAATTTTCATTTTGTTGCGATCTTATATCTTTTTCGTTTACGTGGAAAAATGAGAGAGTGAAAACTCAAGTTTGGATCTGAAAAAAAAAAAAATTTCAAATGCACAAATGCTGAGAGAGATTATTCCAAAAAGTATCTATGATTTTTAAGGATGGGCAAAAAGTTGGTTGTTTGGCTCTGGTAAATATCCTACCACTTGAGAATTTAACTTTTTCTACTCCCCCTAATTGTTGGATCTGAAGGCCACTTGCATCCTCAACATGCTTGCGGCATGCATATCCACCACACTTAAAACATGTTAGGATCAGTTAGAGGTCTCTTTCCTATAAAATTCCTCCATGCTATTATTAGGAGGTTGTACTAGTGGAATTTCCCAATCATGGATTTTGGAGTTCATTTTTAGTGCGTGAAATAATTTTGTATTTATTATTATAGTTTTCAATTTGTTTGCACCCATGAACTCTATAATTTTCATTTTGTTGCGATCTGATATCTTTTTTGTTTACGAGGAAAAATGGGAGAGTGAAAACTCAAGTTTGGATCTGAAAAAAAAAAAAAATTTGAAATGCGCAAATGCTAAGAGAGATAATTCCAAAAAGTATCTGTGATTTTTAAGGATAGGCAAAAAGTGGGTTGTTTGGCTCGGGAAAATATCCAACCACTTGAGAATTTAACTTTTTCTACTCCCCCTTATTTTTGGATCTGTAGGCCACTTGCACCCTCAACATTCTTGTGGCATGCATATCCACCACACTTAAAACATGTTAGGATCAGTTAGATGTCTCTTTCCAATAAAATTCCACCAAGCTATTGTTAGGGGTTGTACTAGTGGAATTTCCCAAACATGGATTTTGGAGTTCATTTTTAGTGCGTGAAATAATTTTCTTTTTATTATTATAGTTTTCAAATTTTTTTGCACACATGAACTCTAAAATTTTCATTTTGTTACGATCTTATATCTTTTTTGTTTACCAGGAAAAATGGGAGAGTGAAAACCCAAGTTTGGATCTGAAAAAAAAAATTTGAAATGCACATATGCTGAGAAAGATAATTCCAAAAAGTATCTGTGATTTTTAAGGATAGGCAAAAACTGGGTTGTTTCGCTCTGGTAAATATCCAACCACTTGGGAATTTAACTTTTTCTACTCCCCCCAATTTTCTGATATGAAGGCCATTTGCATCCTCAACATGCTTGTGGCACACATATCCACCACACTTAAAACATGTTAGGATCAGCTAGAGGTCTCTTTCCCATAAAATTCCACCAAGCTATTATTAGGGGGTTGTACTAGTGGAATTTCCCAAACATGGATTTTGGAGTTCATTTTTAGTGCATGAAATAATTTTCTATTTATTATTATAGTTTTCAAATTTTTTTGCACACATGAACTCCAAAATTTTCATTTTGTTGCGATCTTATAACTTTTTTGTTTACGAGGAAAAATGGGAGAACGAAAACTAAAGCTTGGATATGAAAAAAAAAAATTTGAAATGCACCAATGCAGAGAGAGATAATTCCAAAAAGTATATGTGATTTTTAAGGATAGGCAAAAACTGGGTTGTTTGGCTCTGGTAAATATCCAACCACTTGAGAATTTAACTTTTTCTACTCCCCCTAATTTTTGGATCTGAAGGCCACTTGCATCCTCAACATGTTTGTGCCATGCATATCCACCACACTTAAAACATGTTAGGATCAGTTAGAGGACTCTTTCCTATAAAATTCCACCAAGCTATTATTAGGGGGTTGTACTAGTGGAATTTCCCAAACATGGATTTTGGAGTTGATTTTTAGTGCGTGAAATATTTTTCTATTTATTATTAGTGTTCAAATTTTTTTGCACAGATGAACTCTAAAATTTTCATTTTGTTGCGATCTTATATCTTTTTCGTTTACGAGGAAAAATGGGAGAGTGAAAACTCAAGTTTGGATCTGAAAAAAAAAAATTTCAAATGCACAAATGCTGAGAGAGATTATTCCAAAAAGTATCTATGATTTTTAAGGATGGGCAAAAAGTTGGTTGTTTGGCTCTGGTAAATATCCTACCACTTGAGAATTTAACTTTTTCTACTCCCCCTAATTGTTGGATCTGAAGGCCACTTGCATCCTCAACATGCTTGCGGCATGCATATCCACCACACTTAAAACATGTTAGGATCAGTTAGAGGTCTCTTTCCTATAAAATTCCTCCATGCTATTATTAGGAGGTTGTACTAGTGGAATTTCCCAATCATGGATTTTGGAGTTCATTTTTGGTGCGTGAAATAATTTTGTATTTATTATTATAGTTTTCAATGTTTTTGCACCCATGAACTCTATAATTTTCATTTTGTCGCGATCTGATATCTTTTTTGTTTACGAGGAAAAATGGGAGAGTGAAAACTCAAGTTCGGATTTGAAAAAAAAAAAAATTTGAAATGCGCAAATGCTGAGAGAGATAATTCCAAAAAGTATCTGTGATTTTTAAGGATAGGCAAAAAGTGGGTTGTTTGGCTCTGGTAAATATCCAACCACTTGAGAATTTAACTTTTTCTACTCCCCCTAATTTTTGGATCTGAAGGCCACTTGCATCCTCAACATGCTTGCGGCATGCATATCCACCACACTTAAAACATGTTAGGATCAGTTAGAGGTCTCTTACCCATAAAATTCCACCAAGCTATTATTAGGGGGTTGTACTAGTGGAATTTCCCAAACAATGATTTTGGAGTTCATTTTTAGTGCATGGAATAATTTTCTATTTATTATTATAGTTTTCAATTTTTTTGCACACATGCACTCTAAAATTTTCATTTTGTTACGATCTTATATCTTTTTTGTTTACCAGGAAAAATGGGAGAGTGAAAACTCAAGTTTGGATCTGAAAAAAAAAATTTGAAATGCACATATGCTGAGAAAGATAATTCCAAAAAGTATCTATGATTTTTAAGGATAGGTAAAAACTGGGTTGTTTGGCTCTGGTAAATATCCAACCACTTGGGAATTTAACTTTTTCTACTCCCCCCAATTTTTTGATATGAAGGCCATTTGCATCTTCAACATGCTTGTGGCACACATATCCACCACACTTAAAACATGTTAGGATCAGCTAGAGGTCTCTTTCCCATAAAATTCCACCAAGCTATTATTAGGGGGTTGTACTAGTGGAATTTCCCAAACATGGATTTTGGAGTTCATTTTTAGTGCATGAAATAATTTTCTATTTATTATTATAGTTTTCAAATTTTTTTGCACACATGAACTCTAAAATTTTCATTTTGTTGCGATCTTATAACTTTTTTGTTTACGAGGAAAAATGGGAGAACGAAAACTAAAGTTTGGATATGAAAAAAAAAAAATTTGAAATGCACCAATGCAGAGAGAGATAATTCCAAAAAGTATATGTGATTTTTAAGGATAGGCAAAAACTGGGTTGTTTGGCTCTGGTAAATATCCAACCACTTGAGAATTTAACTTTTCCTACTCCCCCTAATTTTTGGATCTGAAGACCACTTGCATCCTCAACATGCTTGCGGCATGCATCCACCACACTTAAAACATGTTAGGATCAATTAGAGGTCTCTTTCCCATAAAATTCCACCAAGCTATTATTAGGGGGTTGTACTAGTGGAATTTCCCAAACATGGATTTTGGAGTTCATTTTTAGTGCATGAAATAATTTTCTATTTATTGTTATTGTTCTCAATTTTTTTGCACACATGAACTCTAAAATTTTCATTTTGTTGCGATCTTATATCTTTTTTGTTTACGAGGAAAATTGGGAGAACGAAAATTAAAGTTTGGATCTGAAAAAAAAAAATTTGAAATGCACCAATGCAAAGAGAGATAATTCCAAAAAGTATCTGTGATTTTTAAGGATAGGCAAAAAGTGGGTTGTTTGGCTCTGATAAATATCCAACCACTTGAGAATTTAACTTTTTCTACTCCCCCTAATTTTTGGATCTGAAGGCCACTTGCATCCTCAACATGTTTGCGGCATGCATATCCACCACACTTAAAACATGTTAGGATCAGTTAGAGGTCTCTTACCCATAAAATTCCACCAAGCTATTATTAGGGGGTTGTACTAGTGGAATTTCCCAAACAATGATTTTGGAGTTCATTTTTAGTGCATGGAATAATTTTGTATTTATTATTATAGTTTTCAATTTTTTTGCACACATGAACTCTAAAATTTTCATTTTGTTGCGATCTTATATCATTTTTGTTTACGAGGAAAAATGGAAGTGTGAAAACTCATGTTTGGATCTAAAAAAAACAAAATTTGAAATGTACAAATCTTGAGAGACATAATTCCAAAAAGTATATGTGATTTTGAAGGATAGGCAAAAAGTGGGTTGTTTGGCTCCTGTACATATCCAACAACTTGAGAATTTAACTTTTTCTACTCCCCCTAATTTATGGATCTGAAGGCCACTTGCAACCTCAACATGCTTGTGGCATGCATATCCACCACACTTAAAACATTTTAGGATCAGTTAGAGGTCTCTTCCCTATTAAATTCCACCAAGCTATTATTAGGGGGTTGTACTAGAGGAATTTCCCAAACATGGAATATGGAGTTCATTTTTAGTGTGTGAAATAATTTTTTATTTATTATTATAGTTTTCAAATTTTTTTGCACACATGAACACTAAAATTTTCATTTTGTTGCGATCTTATTACTTTTTTGTTTACAAGGAAAAATGGGAGAGTGAAAACTCAAGTTTGGATCAGAAAAAAAAAAAATTTTAAATGCACAAATGCTGAGAGAGATAATTCCAAAAAGTATCTGTGATTTTTAAGGATAGGCAAAAAGTTGGTTGTTTGGCTCTGGAAAATATCCAACCAGTTGAGAATTTAACTTTTTCTACTCCCCCTAATTTATGGATCTGAAGGCCACTTGCATCCTCAACATGCTTGCGGCATGCATATCCACCACACTTAAAACATGTTAGGATCTGTTAGAGGTCTCATTCCTACAAAATTCCACCAAGCTATTATTAGGGGGTTGTACTAGTGGAATTTCCCAAACATGGATTTTGGAGTTCATTTATAGTGCGTGAATTAATTTTCTATTTATTATTATAGTGTTCAAATTTTTTTGCACACATGAACACTTAAATTTTCATTTTGTTCCGATCTTTTAACTTTTTTGTTTACGAGGAAAAATGGGAGAGTGAAAACTCAAGTTTGGACCTGAAAAAAAAAATTTTGAAATGCACAAATGCTGAGAGAGATAATTCCAAAAAGTGTTTGTGATTTTTAAGGATAGGCAAAAGGTGGGTTGTTTGGCTTTGGTAAATATCCAACCACTTGAGAATTAAAATTTTTCCTCTCCCCATAATTTTTGGATCAGAAGGCCACTTGCATCCTCAACATGTTTGCGGCATGCATATCCACCACACTTAAAACTTGTTAGGATCAGTTAGAGGTCTCTTCCCTATAAAATTCCACGAAGCTATTATTAGGGGGTTGTACAAGTGGAATTTCCCAAACATGGATTTTGGAGTTCATTTTTAGTGCATGAAATAATTTTCTTTTTATTATTATAGTTTTCAAATGTTTTTGCACAGATGAACACTAAAATTTTCATTTTGTTGCGATCTTATATCTTTTTAGTTTACGAGAAAAAATGGGAGAGTGAAAACTCAAGTTTGGATCTGAAAAAAAAAAATATTTAAAAGCACAAATGCAGAGAGATAATTCCAAAAAGTATTAGTGATTTTTAAGGATAGGCAAAAAGTGGGTTGTTTGGCTCTGGTAAATATCCAACCACTAGAGAATTTAGCTTTTTCTACTCCCCCTAATTTTTGGATCTGTAGGCCACTTGCATCCTCAACATGCTTGCGGCATGCATATCCACCACACTTAAAACATGTTAGGATCAGTTAGAGGTCTCTTCCCTATAAAATTCCACCAAACTATTATTAGGGGGTTGTACTAGAGGAATATCCCAAACATGGAATTTGGAGTTCATTTTTAGTGCGTGAAATAATTTTGTATTTATTATTATAGTTTTCAAATTTTTTTCCACACATGAACTCTAAAATTTTCATCTTGTTGCGATCTTATTACTTTTTTGTTTACGAGGAAAAATGGGAGAGTGAAAACTCAAGTTTGGATCTGAAAAAAAATAATTTTGAAATACACAAATGCTGAGAGAGATAATTCCAAAAAGTATCTGTGATTTTTAAGCAGAGGCAAAAAGTGGGTTGTTTGGCTCTGGTAAATATCCAACCACTTGAGAATTTATCTTTTTCTACGCTCCCCAATTTTCTGATCTGAAGGCCACTTGCATCCTGAACATGCTTGCGGCATGCATATCCACCACACTTAAAACATGTTAGGATCAGTTAGAGGTCTCTTTCCTATAAAATTCCACCAAGCTATTATTAGGGGGTTGTACTAGAGGAATTACCCAAACATGGAATTTGGAGTTCATTTTTAGTGCATGAAATAATTTTGTATTTATTATTATAGTTTTCAAATTTTTTTGCACACATGAACACTAAAATTTTCATTTTGTTGCGATATTATAGCTTTTTTTTTTACAAGGAAAAATGGGAGAGTGAAAACTCATGTTTTGATCTGAAAAAAAAATTTTGAAATGCACAAATGGTGAGAGAGATAATTCAAAAATGTATCTGCGATTTTTAAGGATAGGCAAAAAGTGGGTTGTTTGGCTCTGGTAAATATCCAACCACTAGAGAATTTAACTTTTTCTACTCCCCCTAATTTTTGGATATGTAGGCCACTTGCATCCTCAACATGCTTGCGGCATGCATATCCACCACACTTAAATATTGTGAGGATCAGTTAGAGGTCTCTTTCCTATAAAATTCCACCAAGCTATTATTAGGGGGTTGTACTAGTGGAATTTCCCAAACATGGATTTTGGAGTTCATTTTTAGTGCGTGAAATAATTTTCTATTTATTATTATAGTTTTAATTTTTTTTTGCTCACATGAACTCTAAAATTTTCATTTTTTTGTGATCTTATATCTTTTTTGTTTACGAGGAAAAATGGGAGAGTGAAAACTCAAGTTTGGATCTGAAAAAAAAAAAATGAAATGCACAAATGCTGAGAGAGATAATTCCAAAAAGTATCTGTGATTTTTAAGGATAGGCAAAAAGTGGGTTGTTTGGCTCTGGTAAATATCCAACCACTTGAGAATTTAAATTTTTCTACTCCACCAAATTTTTGGATCTGTAGGCCACTTGCACCCTCAACTTGCTTGTGGCATGCATATCCACCACACTTAAAACATGTTAAGATCACTTAGATGTCTCTTTCCTATAAAATTCCACCAAGCTATTATTAGGGGTTGTACTAGTGGAATTTCCCATACATGGATTTTGGAGTGGATTTTTAGTGCGTGAAATAATTTTATTTTTATTATTATAGTATTCAAATTTTTTTGCACACATGAACTCTAAAATTTTCATTTTGTTGCAATAGTATATCTTTTTTGTTTACGAGGAAAAATGGGAGAGAGAAAACTCAAGTTTTGATCTGAAAAAAAAAAATTGAAATGCACAATTGCTAAGAGAGATAATTCCAAAAAGTATCTATGATTTTTGAGCATAGGCAAAAAGTGGGTTGTTTGGCTCTGGTAAATATCCAACCACGTGAGAATTTAATTTTTTCTACTCTCCCCAATTTTCTTATCTGAAGGCCACTTGCATCCTCAACATGCCCTTGGCATGCATATCCACCACACTTAAAACATGTTAGGATCTGTTAGAGGTCACTTTCCCATAAAATTCCTCCAAGCTATTATTAGGGGGTTGTACTAGTGGAATTTCCCAAACAAGGATTTTGGAGTTCATTTTTAGTGCGTGAAATAATTTTCTATTTATTATTATAGTGTTCAAATTTTTTTGCACACATGAACTCTAAAATTTTGATTTTGTTGCGATCTTTTTATCTTTTTTGTTTTCGAGGAATATTGGGAGAGTGAAAACTCAAGTTTGGATCTGAAAAAAAATAAATTTGAAATGCAGAAATGCTGAGAGAGATAATTCCTAAAAGTATCTGTGATTTTTAAGGATAGGCAACAAGTGGGTTGTTTGGCTTTGGTAAATATCCAACCACTTGAGAATTTAACTTTTTCCACTCCCCCTAATTTTTGGATCTGAAGGGCACTTGCATCCATAACATGTTTGTGGCATGCATATCCACCACACTTAAAACATGTTAGGATCAGTTAGAGGTCTCTTTCCTATAAAATTCCACCAAGCTATAATTAGGGGGTTGTACTAGTGGAATTTCCCAAACATGGATTTTGGAGTTGATTTTTAGTGCGTGAAATATTTTTCTATTTATTATTATAGTGTTCAATTTTTTTTGCACAGATGAACTCTAAAATTTTCATTTTGTTGCGATCATATATCTTTTTTGTTTACGAGGAAAAATGGGAGATTGAAAACTCAAGTTTGGATCTGAAAAAAAAAAAAAATTTCAAATGCACAATTGCTGAGAGAGATAATTCCAAAAAGTATCTATGATTTTTAAGGATAGGCAAAAAGTGGGTTGTTTTGCTCTGGCAAATATCCAACCACTTCATAATTTAACTTTTTCTACACCCCCTAATTTTTGGATCTGTAGGCCACTTGCACCCTCAACATGCTGGTGGCATGCATATCAACCACACTTAAAACATGCTAGTATCAGTTAGATGTCTCTTTCCAATAAAATTCCACCAAGCTATTGTTAGGGGTTGTAATAGTGGAATTTCCCAAACATGGATTTTGGAGTTCATTTTTAGTGCTTGAAATAATTTTCTTTTTATTATTATAGTTTTCATATTTTTTTGCACACATGAACTCTTAAATTTTCATTTTGTTACGATCTTATATCTTTTTTGTTTACCAGGAAAAATGGGAGAGTGAAAACTCAAGATCGGATCTGAAAAAAAAAATTTGAAATGTACAAATGGTGAGAAAGATAATTCCAAAAAGTATCTGTGATTTTTAAGGATAGGCAAAAACTGGGTTGTTTGGCTCTTGTAAATATCCAACCACTTGGGAATTTAACTTTTTCTACTCCCCCCAATTTTCTGATCTGAAGGCCATTTGCATCCTCAACATGCTTGTGGCACACATATCCACCTAACTTAAAACATGTTAGGATCAGTTAGAGATCTCTTTCCCATAAAATTCCGCCAAGCTATTATTAGGGGGTTGTACTAGTGGAATTTCCCAAACATGGATTTTGGAGTTCATTTTTTGTGCATGAAATAATTTTCTAATTATTATTATAGTTTTCAAATTTTTTTGCACACATGAACTCTAAAATTTTCATTTTGTTGCGATCTTATAACTTTTTTGTTTACGATGAAAAATGGGAGAATGAAAACTAAAGTTTGGATCTGAAAAAAAAATTTGAAATGCACAAATGCAGAGAGAGATAATTCCAAAAAGTATCTGTGATTTTTAAGGATAGGCAAAAACTGGGTTGTTTGGCTCTGGTAAATATCCAACCACTTGAGAATTTAACTTTTTCTACTCCCCCTAATTTTTGGATCTGAAGGCCACTTGCATCCTCAATATGCTTGCGGCATGCATATCCACCACACTTAAAACATGTTAGGAGCAGTTAGAGGTCTCTTCCCTATAAAATTCCACCAAGCTATTATTAGGGGGTTGTACTAGAGGAATTTCCCAAACATGGAATTTGGAGTTCATTTTTAGTGCGTGAAATAATTTTGTATTTATTATTATAGTTTTCAAATTTTTTTGCACACATGAACTCTAAAATTTTCATTTTGTTGCGATCTTATTACTTTTTTGTTTACAAGGAAAAATGGGAGAGTGAGAACTCAAGTTTGGATCTGAAAAAAAAAAATTTTGAAATGCACAAATGCTGAGAGAGATAATTCAAAAAAGTATGTGTGATTTTTAAGGATAGGCAAAAAGTTGGTTGTTTGGCTCTGGTAAATATCCAACCACTTGAAAATTTAACTTTTTCTACTCCCCCTAATTTTTGGATCTGAAGGCCACTTGCATCCTCAACATGCTTGCGGCATGCATATCCACCACACTTAAAACATGCTAGGATCAGTTAGAGGTCTCTTTCCTATAAAATTCCATCAAGCTATTTTTAGGGGGTGGTACTAATGGAATTTCCCAAACATGGTTTCGGAGTTCATTTTTAGTGCGTGAAATAATTTTCTATTTATTATTATAGTTTTCAAATTTTTTTGCACACATGAACTCAAAAATTTCATTTTGTTGCGATCTTATATCATTTTTGCTTAAGAGGAAAAATGGGAGAGAGAAAACTCCAGTTTGGATATGAAAAAAAAAAAAAATTGAAATGCACAAATGCAAAGACAGATAATTTCAAAAACTATCTATGATTTTTAAGGATAGGCAAAAATTGGGTTGTTTGGCTCTAGTAAATATCCAACCACTTGAGAAATTAACTTTTTCTACTCCTCCTAATTTTTGGATCTGAAGGCCACTTGCATCCTCAACATACTTCCGGCATGCATATCCACCACACTTAAAACATGTTAGGATCAGTTAGAGGTCTCTTTCCTATAAAATTCCACCCAGCTATTATTAGGGGGTTGTACTAGTGGAATTTCCCAAACATGGATTTTGGAGTTCATTTTTAGTGCGTGAATTATTTCTCTATTTATTATTATAGTTTTAAAATTATTTTGCACACATGAACTCTAAAATTTTCATTTTGTTGCGATCTTATATCATTTTTGCTTAAGAGGAAAAATGGGAGAGAGAAAACTCAAGTTTGGATCTGCAAAAAAAAAATTGAAATGCACAAATGCAAAGAGAGATAATTCCAAAAAGTATCTGCGATTTTTAAGGAGAGGCAAAAAGTGAGTTGTTTGGCTTTGGTAAATATCAAACCGCTTAAGAATTTAACTTTTTCTACTCCCCCTAATTTTTGGATCTGAAGGGCACTTGCATCCTCAACATACTTGCGGCATGCATGTCCACCACACTTAAAACATGTTAGGATCAGTTAGAGCTTTTCTATAAAATTCCACTAAGCTATTATTAGGGGGTGGTACTAGCGGAATTTCCAAAACATGGATTTTGGAGTTCATTTTTAGTGCATGAAATAATTTTTTAGTTATTATTATAGTTTTGAAATTTTTTTGCACACTTGAACTCTAAAATTTTCAATTTGTTGTGATCTTGTATCTTTTTTTTTTACGAGAAAAAATGGGAGAGTGAAAACTCAAGTTTGGATCTGAAAAAAAAAAAAATTTGAAATCCTCAAATACTGAGGGAGATAATTACAAAAAGTTTCTGTGATTTTTAAGGATAGGCAAAAAGTGGGTTGTTTGGCTCTGGTAAATATCCAACCACTTGAGAATTTAACTTTTTCTACTCCACCTAATTTTTGGATCTGAAGGCCACTTGCATCCTCATCATGCTTGCGGCATGCATATCCACCACACTTAAAACATGATAGGATCAGTTAGAGGTCTCTTTCCTATAAAATTCCACCAAGCTATTATTAGGGGGTTGTACTTGTGGAATTTCCCAAACATGGATTTTTGAGTTCATTTTTAGTGCGTGAATAATTTTCTATTTATTATTACAGTTTTGAAATTTTTTTGCACACATGAACTCTAAAATTTTCATTTTTTTGCGATCTTATATCTTTTTTGTTTACGAGGAAAAATGGGAGACTGAAAACTCAAGTTTGGATCTGAAAAAAAAAATTTGAAATGCACAAATGCTGAGAGAGATAATTCCCAAAAGTATCTGTGATTTTTTAGGATAGGCAAAAGTGGGTTGTTTGGCTCTGATAAATATCCAACCACTTGAGAATTTAACTTTTTCTACTCCCCCTAATTTTTGGATCTGAAGGCCACTTCCATCCTCAACATGCTTGCGGCATGCATATCCACCACACTTAAAACATGTTAGGATCAGTAAGAGGTCTCTTTCAATTAAAATTCCACCAAGCTATTATTAGGGGGTTGTACTATTGGAATTTCCCAAACATGGATTTTGGAGTTCATTTTTAGTGCGTGAATTAATTTTCTATTTATTATTATAGTTTTCAATTTTTTTTCCACACATGAACTCTAAAATTTTCATTTTGTTGTTGTCTTATATCTTTTTTGTTTACAATGAAAAATGGGTGACTGAAAACTCAAGTTTGGATCTGAAAAAAAAAATTTTGAAATGCACAAATGCTGAGGGAGATAATTCCAAAAAGTATCTGTGATTTTTATGGATAGGGAAAAAGTGGGTTGTTTGGCTTTGGAAAATATCCAACCACTTGAGAATTTTACTTTTTCTACTCCCCCTAATTTTTGGATCTGAAGGCCACTTGCATCCTCAACATGCTTGCGGCATGCATATCCACCACACTTAAAACATGTTAGGATCTGTTAGAGGTCTCTTTCCTATAAAATTCCACCAAGCTATTATTAGGGGGTTGTACTAGTGGAATTTCTGAAACATGGATTTTGGAGTTCATTTTTAGTGCGTGAATTAATTTTCTATTTATTATTATAGTTTTCAAATTATTTTGCACACATGAACACTAAAATTTTCATTTCGTTGCGATCTTATATATTTTTTGTTTTCGAGGAAAAATGGGAGAGTGAAAACTCAAGTTTGGATCTGAAAAAAAAAAAAAATTGAAATGCACAAATGCTGAGAGAGATAATTCCAAAAAGTATCTGTGATTTTTAAGGATAGGCAAAAACTGGGTTGTTTGGCTCTAGTAAATATCCAACCACTTGAGAATTTAACTTTTTCTACTCCCCCTAATTTTTGGATCTGAAGGCCACTTGCATCCTCAACCTACTTGCGGCATGCATATCCACCCCACTTAAAACATGTTAGGATCAGTTAGAGGTCTCTTTCCTATAAAATTCCACCAAGCTATTATTAGGGGGTTGTACTAGTGGAATTTCCCAAACATGGATTTTCGAGTTCATTTTTAGTGCGTGAAATAAATTTCTATTTATTATTATAGTTTTCAAATTTTTTTGCACACATGAACTCTAAAATTTTCATTTTCTTGCGATCTTTATCTTTTTTGTTTACGAGGAAAAATGGGACAGTGAAAATTCAAGTTTGGATATTAAAAAAAAATAAAATTTGAAATGCACAAATGCAGAGAGATATAATTCCAAAAAGTATCTGTGATTTTTATGGATAGGCAAAAAGTGGGTTGTTTGGCTCTGGTAAATATCCAACCACTTGAGAATTTAACTTTTTCTACTCCCCCTAATTTTTGGATATGAAGGCCACTTGCATCCTTCATGTTTGCGGCATGCATATCCACCACACTTAAAACATGTTAGGATCAGTTAGAGGTTTCTTTCCTATAAAATTCCACCAAGCTATTATTCGGGGGTTGTACTAGTGGAACTTCCCAAACATGGATTTTGGAGTTCATTTGTAGTCCGTGAATTAATTTTCTATTTATTATTGTAGTTTTCAATTTTTTTGCACACATGAACTCTAAAATTTTCATTTTGTTGTGATCTTATATCTTTTTTGTTTACTAGGAAAAATGGGAGAGTGAAAACTCAAGTTTGGATCTGAAAAAAAAATTTGAAATGCACAAATGCTGAGAAAGATAATTCCAAAAAGTATCTGTGATTTTTAAGGATAGGCAAAAAGTGGGTTGTTTGGCTCTGGTAAATATCCAACCACTTGAGAATTTAAGTTTTTCTACTCGCCCTTATTTTTGGATCGAAAGGCCACTTGCATCCTCAACATGCTTGTGGCATGCATATCCACCACACTCAAAACATGTTAGGATCAGTTAGAGGTCTCTTTCCTATAAAATTCCACCAAGCTATTATATGGGGGTTGTACTAGTGGAATTTCCCAAACAAGGATTTTGGAGTTCATTTTTAGTGTGTGGAATAATTTTCAATTTATTATTACAATTTTCAAATGTTTTTACACACATTAACTCTAAAATTTTCATTTTGTTGCGATCTTATATCTTTTTTGTTTACGAGGAAAAATGGAAGAGTGGAAACTCAAGTTTGGATCTGAAAAAAAAAATTTAAAGGCACAAATGCTGAGAGAGATAATTCCAAAAAGTATCTGTGATTTTTAAGGATAGGCAAAAAGTGGGTTGTTTGGCTCTGGTAAATATCCAACCACTTGGGAATTTAACTTTTCCTACTCCCCCTAATTTTTGGATCTGACGGCCACTTGCATCCTCAACATTCTTGTGGCATGCATATCCACCACACTCAAAACATGTTAGGATCAGTAAGAGGTCTCTTTCCTATAAAATTCCACCAAGCTATTATTAGGGGGTTGTACTAGTGGAATTTCCCAAACATGGATTTTGGAGTTCATTTTTAGTGCGTGAAATAATTTTCAATTTTTTATTATAGTTTTCAATTTTTTAAGCACACTTGAACTCTAAAATTTTCATTTTGTTGCGATCTTATATCTTTTTTGTTTACGAGGAAAAATGGGAGAATAAAAACTCAAGTTTGGATCCGAAAAAAAAAAAATTGAAATGCACAAATACTGAGAGAGATAATTCCAAAAAGTATCTGTGATTTTTAAGGATAGGCAAAAAGTGGGTTGTTTGGCTCTGGTAAATATCCAACCACTTGGGAATTTAACTTTTTCTACTCCCCTTAATTTTTCGATCTGAATGCCACTTGAACCCTCAACATGCTTGTGGCATGCATATCCAGCACACTTAAAACATGTTAGGATCAGTTAGAGGTCTCTTTCCTATAAAATTCCACCAAGCTATTATTAGGGGGTTGTACTAGTGGAATTTCCCAAATTGGGATTTTGGAGTTCATTTTTAGTGCGTGAAATAATTTTCTATTTATTATTATAGTTTTCAATTTTTTTTGCACACATGAACTCTAAAATTTTCATTTTGTTCCGATCTTATATCTTTTTTGTTTACGAGGAAAAATGGGTGACTGAAAACTCAAGTTTGGATCTGAAAAAAAAATCAAAATTTGAAATGCACAAATGCAGAGAGAGATAATTCCAAAAAGTATCTATGATTTTTAAGGATACGCAAAAAGTGTGTTGTTTGGCTCTGGTAAATATCCAACCACTTGAGAATTTACCTTTTTCTACTCCCCCAAATTTTCGGATCTGAAGGCCACTTGCATCCTCAATATGCTTGCGGCATGCATATCCACCACACTTAAAACGTGTTAGGATCAGTTAGAGGTCTCTTTCCTATAAAATTCCACCAAGTTATTATTAGGGGGTTGTACTAGTGGAATTTCCCAAACATGGATTTTTGAGTTCATTTTTAGAGCGTGAATTAATTTTCTATTTATTATTATAGTTTTTAAATTTTTTTGCACACATGAACTCTAAAATTTTCATTTTGTTGCGATCTTATATCTTTTTTGTTTACGAGGAAAAATGGGAGAGTGAAAACTCAAGTTTGGATCTGAAAAAAAAAAATTGGAAATGCACAAATGCTGAGAGAGATAATTCCCAAAAGTATCTGTGATTTTTAAGGACATGCAAAAAGTGGGTTGTTTGGCTCTGATAAATATCCAACCACTTGTGAATTTAACTTTTTTTACTCCCCCTAATTTTCTGATCAGAAGGCCACTTCCACCCTCAACATGGTTGTGGCATGCATATCCACCACACTCAAAACATGTTAGCCTTTTAAAGGTCTCTTTCCTATAAAATTCCACCAATCTATTATTAGGGGGTTGTACTAGTGGAATTTCCCAAATATGGATTTTTGAGTTCATTTTTAGAGCGTGAATTAATTTTCTATTTATTATTATAGTTTTTAAATTTTTTTGCACACATGAACTCTGAAATTTTCATTTTGTTGCGATCTTATATCTTTTTTGTTTACGAGGCAAAATGGGAGAGTGAAAACTCACGTTTAGATCTGAAAAAAAAATTGAAATGCACAAATGCTGAGATAGATAATTCCAAAAAGTATTTGTGATTTTTAAGGATAGGCAAAAAGTGGGTTGTTTGGCTCTGGTAATTATCCAACCACTTGAGAATTTATCTTTTTCTACTCCCCCTAATTTTTGGATCTAAAGGCCACTTGCATCCTCAACATGCTTGCGGCATGCATATCCACCACACTTAAAACATGTTAGGATTAGTTAGAGGTCTCTTTCTTAGAAAATTCCACCAAGCTATTATTAGGGGGTGGTACTAGTAGAATTTCCCAAACATGGATTTTAGAGTTCATTTTTAGTGCGTGAAATAATTTTCTATTTATTATTATAGTTTTCAGTTTTTTTTGCACACATGCACTCTAAAATTTTCATTTTATCGCGATCTTATATCTTTTTTGTTTACGAGGAAAAATGGGATAGTGAAAACTCAAGTTTGGATCTGAAATAAAAAAATTTGAAATGCACAAATGCTGAGAGAGATAATTCCAAAAAGTATATGTGATTTTTAAGGATAGGAAAAAAGTGGGTTGTTTGGCTCCTGTAAATATCCAAGCACTTGAGAATTTAACTTTTTCTACTCCCCCTAATTTTTGGATCAGAAGGCCACTTGCTTCCTCAACATGCTGGTGGCATGCATATCCACCACACTTAAAACATGTTAGGATCAATTAGAGGTCTCTTTCCTATAAAATTCCACCAAGCTATTATTAGGGGGTTGTACTAGTGGAATTTCCCAAACATGGATTTTCGAGTTCATTTTTGGTGCGTGAAATAATTTTATATTTATTATTATAGTTTTCAAACTTTTTTGCACACATTATCTCTAAAATTTTCATTTTGTTACGATCTTATATCTTTTTTGTTGACGAGGAAAAATAGGAGAGTGGAAACTGAAGTTTGGATCTGAAAAAAAAATTTTTTGAAATGCACAAATGCTGAGAGAGATAATTCCAAAAAGTATCTGTGATTTTTAAGGATAGGGAAAAAGTGGGTTGTTTGGCTCTAGTAAATGTCCAACCACTTGAGAATTTAAATTTTTCTACTCCCCCTAATTATGGGATCTGAAGGCCACTTGCATCCTCAAGATGCTTGTGGCATGCATATCCACCACACTCAAAACATATTAGGATCAGTTAGAGGTCTCTTTCCTATAAAATTCCACCAAGCTATTACTTGGGGGTTGCACTAGTGGAATTTCCCAAACACGGATTTTGGAGATCATTTTTAGTGCGTGAAATAATTTTCTATTTATTATTATAGTTTTCAAATTTTTTTGCACACATAAACTCTAAAATTTTCATTTTGTTGCGATCTTATATCTTTTTTGTTTACGAGGAAAAATGGGAGAGTGAAAACTCAAGAAAGGAACTGAAAAAAAAATTTAAATGCACGAATGCTGAAAGAGATAATTCCAAAAAGTATCTGTGATTTTTAAGGATAGGCAAAAAATGGGTTGTTTGGCTCTGATAATATCCAACAACTTGGGAATTTAACTTTTTTTCCCCCTCTAATTTTTGGATCTTAAGGCCACTTGAACCCTCAACATGCTTGAGGCATGCATATCCACCACACATAAAACATGTTAGGATTAGTTAGAGGTCTTTTTCCTATAAAATTCCACCAAGCTATTATTAGGGGGTTGTACTAGGGGAATTTCCCATACCGGGATTTTGGAGTTCATTTTTAGTGCGTGAAATAATTTTCTATATATTATTATAGTTTTCAAATTTTTTTGCACACATGAACTCTAAAATTTTCATTTTGTTGCGATCTTATATCTTTTTTGTTTACAAGGAAAAATGGGAGAGTGAAAACTCAAGTTTAGATCTGAAAAAAAAAAAAAAAATTTGAAATGCACAACTGCCGAGAGTGACAATTTCAACAAGGATCTGTGATTTTTAAGGATAGGCAAAAAGTAGGTTGTTTGGCTCTGGTAAATATCCAACCACTTGAGAATTTAACTTTTTCTACTCCCCCTAATTTTTGGATCTGAAGGCCACTATCATCCTCAACATGCTTGTGGCATGCATATCCACCACACTTAAAACATGTTATGATCAGTTAGAGGTCTCTTTCCTATAAAATTCCACCAAGCTATTGTTAGGGGGTTGTACTTGTGGAATTTCCTAAACATGGATTTTGGAGTTCGTTTTTAGTGCGTGGAATAATTTTTTATTTATTATTATAGTTTTCAAAATATTTTGCACACATGAACTCTAAAATTTTTATTTTGTTGGGATCTTATATCTTTTTTGTTTACGAGGAAAAATGGGAGAGTGGAATCTCAAGTTTAGATCTGAAAAAAAAAAATTGAAATACAAAAATGCTGAGAGAGATAATTCCAAAAAGTATCTGTGATTTTTAAGGATAGGTAAAAAGTGGGTTGTTTGGCTCTTGTAAATATCCAAACACTTGAGAATTTATGTTTTTCTACTCCCCCTAATTTTTGGATCTGGAGGCCACTTGCATCCTCAACATGCTTGTGGCATGCATATCCACCATACTTAAAATTTGTTAGGATCAGCTATAGGTCTCTTTCCTATAAAATCCCACCAAGTTATTATTAGGGGGTTGTACTAGTGAAATTTCCCAAACGAGGACTTTGGAGTTCATTTTTAGTGCGTGAAATAATTTTCTATTTATTATTATAGTTTTCAAGTTTTTTTGCACACATGAACTCTAAAATTTTCATTTTGTTGCGATCTTATATCTTTTTTGTTTATGAGGAAAAATCGGAGAGTGAAACACAAGTTTTTATCCGAAAAACAAAAATTGAAATGCACAATGCTGTGAGAGATAATTCCAAAAAATATCTGTGATTTTTATGGATAGGCAAAAAGTGGGTTGTTTGGTTCTGGTAAATATCCAACCACTTGAGAATTTAACTTTTTCTACTCCCCCTAATTTTCTGATCTGAAGGCCACTTGCACCCTCAACATGCTTGTGGCATGCTTATCCACCACACTCAAAACATGTTAGGATCAGTTAGAGGTCTCTTTCCTCTAAAATTCCACCAAGCTATTATTAGGGGTTGTACTAGTGGAATTTCCCAAATGAGGATTTTGGAGTTCATTTTTAGGGTGTGAAATAATTTTCTATTTATTATTATAGTTTTCAAATTTTTTTGCACACATGAACTCTAAAATTTTCATTTTGTTGCGATCTTATATCTTTTTTGTTTACGAGGAAAAATGGGATAGTGGAAACTCAAGTTTGGATCTGAAAAAAAAAACAAAATTTGAAATACACAATGCAGAGAGAGATTATTCCAAAAAGTATCTGTGATTTTTAAGGATAGGCAAAAAGTGGGTTGTTTGGCTCAGGTAAATATCCAACCACTTGAGAATTTAACTTTTTCTACTCCCCCTAATTTTTGGATCTGAAGGCTACTTGCACCCTTAACATGCTTGTGGCATGCATATCCACCACACTCAAAACATGTTATGATCAGTTAGAGGTCTCTTTCCGATAAAATTCCACCAAGCTAATGTTAGGGGGTTGTACTAGTGGAATTTCCCAAACATGGATTTTGGAGTTCATTTTTAGTGCGTGAAATAATTTTCTATTTATTATTATGGTTTTAAAGTTTTTTTGCACACATGAACTCTAAAATTTTCATTTTTTTGCGATCTTATATCTTTTTTGTTTACGAGGAAAAAAGGGATGGTGAAAACTCAAGTTTGGATCTGCAAAAAAATTTTGAAATGCACAAATGCTGAGAGAGATAATTCCAAAAAGTATCTGTGATTTTTAAGGATAGGCAAAAAGTGGGTTGTTTGGCTTTTTTAAATATCCAACCACTTGAGAATTTAACTTTTTCTACTCCCCCTAATTTTTTAATCTGAAGGGCACTTGCATCCTCAACATGCTTGTGGCATGCATGTCCACCACACTTAAAACATGTTAGGATCAGTTAGAGGTCTCTTTCCTACAAAATTCCACCAAGCTAATATTAGGGGGTTGTACTAGTGGAATTTCCCAAACGAGGATTTTGGAGTTCATTTTTAGTGCGAGAAATAATTTTCTATTTATTATTAAAGTTTTCAAATTTTTTTGCACACATGAACTCTAAAATTTTTATTTTGTTGCGATCTTTTTCTTTTTTGTTTACGAGGAAAAATGGGAGAGTGAAAACTCAAGTTTGGATCTGAAAAAAATAAATTTGAAATGCACAAATGTTGAGAGAGATAATTCCAAAACGTATTTGTGATTTTTAAGGATAGGGAAAAAGTGGGTTGTTTGGCTCTGGTAAATATCCAACCACTTTAGAATTTAACTTTTTCTACTCCCCCTAATTTTTGGATCTGAAGCCCACTTGCATCCTCAACATGCTTGTGGCATGCATATCCACCACACTCAAAACATGTTAGGATCAGTTAGAGGTCTCTTTCCTATAAAATTCCACCATGGTATTATTTGGGGGTTGTCCTAGTGGAATTTCCCAAACATGGATTTTGGAGTTAATTGTTAGTGCGTGAAATAATTTTCTATTTATAATTATAGTTTACAAATTTTTTTGCACACATGAACCCTAAAATTTTCATTTTGTTGCGATCTTATATCTTTTTTGTTTACGAGGAAAAATGGGAAAGTGAAAACTGAAATTAGGATATGAAAAAAAAAATTTGAAATGCACAAATGTTGAGAGAGATAATTCCAAAAAGTATATGTGATTTTTAAGGATAGGCAAAAAGTGGATTGTTTGGCTCTGGTAAATATCCAACAACTTGGGAATTTGACTTTTTCTACTACCCCCAATTTTTTGATCTGAAGGCCACTTGAACCCTCAACATGCTTGTGGCATGCAAATCCACCACACTTAAAACATGTTAGGATCAGTTGGAGGTCTCTTTCCTATAAAATTCCACCATGCTATTATTAAGGGGTTGTACTAGTGGAATTTCCCATACTGGGATTTTGGAGTTCATTTTTAGTGCGTGAAATAATTTTCTATTTATTATTAGAGTTTTTCAATTTTTTTGCACACATGAACTCTTAAATTGTCATTTTGTTGTGATCTTATATCTTTTTTGTTTACGAGGAAAAATGGGAGAGTGAAAACAGAAGTTTGGATCTGAAAAAAAAAAATTTAAAATGCCCAAATGCTGAGAGAGATAATTCCAAAAAGTATATGTGATTTTTAAGGATAGGCAAAAAGTGGGTTGTTTGGCTCTCGTAAATTTCCAACCACTTGAGAATTTAACTTTTTCTAGTCCCCCGAATTTTTGGATCTGAAGACCACTTGCACCCTCAACATGCTTGTGGCATGCAATTCCACCACACTCAAAACATGTTAGGATCAGTTAGAGGTCTCTTTCCTATAAAATTCCACCAAGCTATTATTAGGGGGTTGTACTAGTGGAATTTCCCAAACATGGATTTTGGAGTTCATTTTTAGTCCGTGAAATAATTTTCTATTTATTATTATAGTTTTCAAATTTTTTTGCACATATGAACTCTAAATTTTTAATTTTGTTGCGATCTTATATCATTTTTGTTTACGAGGAAATATGGGAGAGTGAAAACTAAAGTCTGGATCTGAAAAAAAAAAAAATTGAAATGCACAAATGCCGAGAGAGATAATTCCAAAAAGTATCTGTGATTTTTAAGGATAGGCAAAAAGTGGGTTGTTTGGCTCTGGTAAATATCAAACCTCTTGAGAATTTAACTTATTCTACTCCCCCTAATTTTTGGATCTGAAGGCTACTTGCACCCTTAACATGCTTGTGGCATGCATATCCACCACACTCAAAACATGTTAGGATCAGTTAGAGGTCTCTTTCCTATAAAATTCCACCAAGCTATTGTTAGGGGGTTGTACTAGTGGAATTTCCCAAACATGGATTTTGGAGTTCATTTTTAGTGTGTGAAATAAATTTCTATTTATTATTATAGTTTTCAAATTTTTTTGCACACATGAACTCTAAAATTTTCATTTTGTTGCGATCTTATATCTTTTTTGTTTACGAGGAAAAATTGGAGAGTGAAAACTCAAGTTTGGATCTGAAAAAAAAAAAAAAATTTGAATTCCAGAAATGCAGAGAGAGATAATTCCAAAAAGTATCTGTGATTTTTAAGGATAGGCAAAAAGTGGGTTGTTTGGCTTTGGTAAATATCCAACCACTTGAGAATTTAACGTTTTCCACTCCCACTAATTTTTGGATCTGAAGGCCACTTGCATCCTCAACATGCTTGCGGCATGCATATCCACCACACTTAAAACATGTTAGGATCAGTTAGAGGTCTCTTTCCTATAAAATTCCACCAAGCTATTATTACGGGGTTGTACTAGTGGAATTTCCCAAATGAGGATTTTCGAGTTCATTTTTAGTGTGTGAAATAATTTTATATTTATTATTATAGTTTTCAATTTTTTTTGCACACATGAACTCTTAAATTTTCATTTTGTTGCGATCTTATATCTTTTTTGTTTACGAGAAAAAATGGGAGAGTGAAAACTCAAGTTTGGATCTGAAAAAAAAAACAAAATTTGAAATGCACAAATGCAGAGAGAGATAATTCCAAAAAGTATCTGTGATTTTTAAGGATAGGCAAAAAGTGGGTTGTTTGGCTCTGGTAAATATCCAACCACTTGAGAATTTAACTTTTTCTACTCCCCCTAATTTTTGGATCTGAAGGCGACTTGCATCCTGAACATGCTTGCGGCAAGCATATTCACCACACTTAAAACATGTTAGGATCTGTTAGAGGTCTCTTTCCTATAAAATTCCACCAAGCTATTATTAGGGGGTTGTACTAGTGGAATTTCCCAAACATGGATTTTGGAGTTCATTTTTAGTGCGTGAATTAATTTTCTTTTTATTATTATTGTTATTTATGTTTATGCACACATGAACTCTAAAATTTTAATTTTGTTGCGATCTTATACCTTTTTTGTTCACGAGGAAAAATGGGAGAGTGAAAACTCAAGTTTGGATCTGAAAAAAATAAAATTTGAAATGCACAAATGCAGAGAGAGATAATTCCAAAACGTATCTGTGATTTAAGGATAGGCAAAAAGTGGGTTGTTTGGCTCTGGTAAATATCCAACCACTTGAGAATTTAACTTTTTCTACTCCCCCTAATTTTTGGATCTGAAGGCTACTTGCATCCTCAACATGGTTGCGGCATGCATAGCCACCACACTTAAAACGTGTTAGGATCAGTTAGAGGTCTCTTTCGTATAAAATTCCACCAAGCTATTATTAGGGGGTTGTACTAGTGGAATTTCCCAAACATGGATTTTGGAGCTCATTTTTAATGCGTGAATTAATTTTCTATTTATTATTATAGTTTTCTAATTTTTTTGCACACATGAACTCTAAAATTTTCATTTTGTTGCGATCTTATATCTTTTTTGTTTACGAGGAAAAATGGGAGAGTGAAAACTCATGTCCAGATCTGAAAAAAAAATTTTGGAATGCACAAATGCTGAGAGAGATAATTCCAAAAAGTATCTATAATTTTTAAGGATAGGCAAAAAGTGGGTTGTTTGGCCCTGGTACATATCGAACCACTTGAGAATTTAACTTTTTCTACTCCCCCTAATTATTGGATCTGAAGGCCACTTGCTTCCACAACAAGCATGTGGCATACATATCCACCACACTTAAAACATGTTAGGATCTGTTAGAGGTCGCTTTCCTATAAAATTCCACCAAGCTATTACTAGGGGGTTGTACTAGTGGAATTTCCCAAACATGGTTTTGGAGTTCATTTTTAGTGCGTGAAATAATTTTCTATTTATTATTATAGTTATCAAATTTTTTTGCACACATATAATCCAAAATTTTCATTTTGTTCCGATCTTATATCTTTTTTGTTTACAACGAAAAATGGGAGTCCAAAGTTTGGATCTGAAAAAAAAAATTTTTGAAATGCACAAATGTTGAGAGAGATAATTCCAAAAAGTATCTGTGATTTTTAAGGATAGGCAAAAAGTGGGTTGTTTGGCTCTGGTAAATATCCAACCACTTTAGAATTTAACTTTTTCTGCTCCCCCTAATTTTTGGATCTGAAGGCCACTTGCATCCTCAAGATGCTTGTGGCATGCATATCCACCACACTCAAAACATGTTAGGATCAGTTAGAGGTCTCTTTCCTATAAAATTCCACCAAACTATTATTAGGGGGTTGTACTAGTGGAATTTCCCAAACATGGATTTTGGATTTCATTTTCAGTGCGTTAAATAATTTTCTATTTATTATTATAGTTTTCAAATTTTTTTGCACACTTGAACTCTTAAATTTTCATTTTGTTGCGATCTTATATCTTTTTTCTTTACGAGGAAAAAAGGGAGAGTGAAAACTCAAGTTTGGATCTGAAAAAAAAAAATTTAAAATGCACAAATGCTGAGAGAGATAATTCCAAAAAGTATCTGTGATTTTTAAGGATGGCTCTGGTAAATATCCAACAACTTGGGAATTTAACTTTTTCTACTCCCGCGAAGTTTTGGATCTGAAGGCCACTTGAACCCTCAACATGCTTGTGGCTTGCATATCCACCACACTTGAAACATGTTAGGATAAGTTTGAGGTCTCTTTCCTATAAAATTCCACCAAGCTATTATTAGGGGGTTGTACTTGTGGAATTTCCCAAACTGGGATTTCTGAGTTCATTTTTAGTGGGTGAAATAATTCTCTTTATTATTATAGTTTTCAAATGTTTTGGCACACATGAACTCTAAAATTTTCATTTTGTTGCGATCTTATATCTTTTTTGTTTACGAGGAAAAATGGGAGAGTGAAAACTCAAGTTTGAATCTGAAAAAAAAAAAATTTAAAATGCACAAATTCTGAGAGATATAATTCCAAAACGTATCTATGATTTTAAAGGATAGGCCAAAAGTTGGTTGTTTTGCTCTTGTAAATATCCAACAACTTGGGAATTTAACTTTTTCTACTCCCACAAATTTTTGGATCTTAAGGCAACTTGCATCCTCAACATGCTTGTGGCATGCATATCCACCACACTTAAAACATGTTAGGATCAGTTAGAGGTCTCTTTCCTTTAAAATTCCACCAAGCTATTATTAGGGGGTTGTACTAGTGGATTTTCCCAAACATGGATTTTGGAGTTCATTTTTAGTGCGTGAAATAATTTTCTATTTATTATTATAGTTTTCAAATTTTTTTGCACACATGAACCCTAAAATTTTCATTTTGTTGCAATCTTTTACTTTTTTTTGTTTACGAAGAAAAATTGGAGTGTGAAAACTCATTTTTGATCTGAAAAAAAAAAGTTTGAAATGCACAAATGCTGAGAGAGATAATTCCTAAAAGTATCTGTGATTTTTGAGGATAGGCAAAAAGTGGGTTGTTTGGCTCCGGTAAATATCCAACCACTTGAGAATTTAACTTTTTCTACTCCCCCTAATTTTTGGATCTGAAGGCTACTTGCATCCTCAACATGCTTTGTGCATGCATATCCACCACACTTAAAACAAGTTAGGATCAGTTAGAGGTCTCTTTCCTATAAAATTCTACCAAGCTATTATTAGGGGTTGTACTAGTGGAATTTCCCAAACATGGATTTTTGAGTTCATTTTTAGAGCGTGAAATAATTTTCTATTTATTATTATAGTTTTCAAATTTATTTGTACACATGAACTCTAACATTTTCATTTTGTTGCAATCTTATATCTTTTTAGTTTACGAGGAATAATGGGAGAGTGAAAACTCAAGTTTGGATCAGAAAAAAAAAATTGAAATGCACAAATTTTGAGAGAGATAATTCCAAAAAGTATTTGTGATTTTTAAGGATAGGCAAAAAGTGGGTTTTTTGTCTCTGGTAATTATTCAACCACTTGAGAATTTAACTTTATCTACTCCCCCTAATTTTTGGATCTGAAGGCCACTTGCACCCTCAACATGCTAGTGGCATGCATATCCACCACACTTAAAACATGGTAGGATCAGTTAGAGGTCTCTTTCCTATAAAATTCCACCAAGCTATTATTAGGGGTTGTATTAGTGGAATTTCCCATACATGGATTTTGGAGTTCATTTTTAGTGCGTGAAATAATTTTCTATTTATTATTATAGTTTTCAAATTTTTTTGAACACATGAACTCTATTATTTTCATTTTGTTGCGATGTGATATCTTTTTTGTTTACGAGGAAAAGTGGGAGAGGGAAAACTCAAGTTTGGATCTGAAAAAAAAAAATTTGAAATGCACAAATTTTGAGAGAGATAATTCCAAAAAGTATTTGTGATTTTTAAGGATAGGCAAAAAGAGGGTTTTTTTGACTCTGGTAAATATCCAACCACTTGAGAATTTAACTTTTTCTACTCCCCCTAATTTTTGGATCTGAAGTCCACTTGCACCCTCAACATGCTTGTGGCATGCATATCCACCACACTTAAAACATGGTAGGATCAGTTAGAGGTCTCTTTCCTATAAAATTCCACCAAGCTATTATTAGGGGTTGTACTAGTGGAATTTCCCATACATGGATTTTGGAGTTCATTTTTAGTGCGTGAAATAGTTTTCTATTTATTATTATAGTTTTCAAATTTTTTTGAACACATGAACTCTAATGTATTCATTTTGTTGCGATCTTATATCTTTTTTGTTTACGAGGAAAAATGGGAGAGTGAAAACTCAAGTTCGGATCTGACAAAAAAAAAATTTGAAATGCACAAATGCTGAGAGAGATAATTCCCAAAAGTATCTGTGATTTTTAAGGACAGGCAAAAAGTGGGTTGTTTGGCTCTGGTAAATATCCAACCACTTCAGAATTTAACTTTTTTTACTCCCCCTAATTTTTTGATCTGAAGGCCACTTGCACCCTCAACATGCTTGTGGCATGCATATCCACCACACTTAAAACATGTTAGGATCAGTTAGAAGTCTCTTTCCTATAAAATTCCAACAAGCAATTATGAGGGGGTTGTAATAGTGGAATTTCCCAAACACGGATTTTGGAGCTCATTTTTAGTGTGTGAAATAATTTTCTATTTATTATTATAGTTTTCAAATTTTTTTGCACACACGAACTCTAAAATATTCATTTTGTTGCGATCTTATATATTCTTTTTTTACGAGAAAAAATAGGAGAATGAAAACTCAAGTTTGGATCTGAAAAAAAAAGTTTAAAATGCCCAAATGCTGAGAGAGATGATTCCAAAAAGTATCTGTAATTTTCAAGGATAGGCAAAAAGTGGGTTGTTTCGCTCTGGTAAATATCCAACCACTTGAGAATTAAAATTTTTCTTCTCCCCCTAATTTTTAGATCTGAAGGCCACTTGCATCCTCAACAAGCTTGTGGCATGCATATCCACCACACTTAAAACTTGTTAGGATCAGTTACAGGTCTCTTTCCTATAAAATTCCACCAAGCTATTATTAGGGGGTTGTACTAGTGAAATTTCCCAAACATGGATTTTGGAGTTCATTTTTAGTGCGTGAAATAAATTTTTATTTGTTATTATAGTTTTCAAATTTTTATGCACACATGAACTCTAAAATTTTCATTTTGTTGAGATCTTATATCCTTTTTGTTTACGAGGAAAATGGGGAGAGTGAAAACTCAAGTTTGGATCTGAAGAAAAAAAAGTTTGAAATGCACAAATGCAGAATGAGATAATTCAAAAAAGTATCTGTGATTTTTAAGGATAGGCAAAAAGTGGGTTGTTTGGCTCTGGTAAATATCCAACCACTTGAAAATTTAAATTTTTCTACTCCCCCTAATTTTTGGAACTGAAGGCCACTGGCATCCTAAACATGCATGTGGCATGCATATCCACCACACTTAAAACATGTTAGGATCAGTTAGAGGTCTCTTTACTATAAAATTCCACCAAGCTATTATTAGGGGGTTGTACTAGTGGAATTTCCCAAACATGGATTTTAGAGTTCATTTATAGTACGTGAAATAATTTTATATTTATTTTTATAGTTTTCCAATTTTTTTGCACACATGAACTAATAAATTTTTATTTTGTTGCGATCTTATATCTTTTTTGTTTTCGAGGAAAAATGGGAGAGTGAAAACTCAAGTTTGGATCTGAAAAAAAAAAATTGAAATGCACAAATGCTGAGTGAGATAACTCCAAAAAGTATCTCTGATTTTTAAGGATAGGCAAAAAGTGGGTTGTTTGGCTCCGGTAAATATCCAACCACTTGAGAATTTAAATTTTTCTACTCCCCCTAATTTTTGGAACTGAAGGCCACTTGCATCCTCAACATGCTTGTGGCATGCATATCCACCACACTTAAAACATGTTAGGATCAGTTAGTGGTCTCTTTCCTATAAAATTCCACCAAGCTATTATTAGGGGGTTGTACTAGTGGAATTTACCAAACATGGATTTTGGAGTTCATTTTTAGTACGTGAAATAATTTTCTATTTTTATTATACTTTTCAAATTTTTTTACACACATGAACCCTAAAATTTTCATTTTGTTGCGATCTTATATTTTTTTTGTTTACGAGGAAAAATTGGAGAGAGAAATTTTGATCTGACAAAAAAAAGTTTTAAATGCACTAATGCTGAGAGAGATAATTCCAAAAAGTATCTGTGATTTTTAAGGATAGGCAAAAAGTGGGTTGTTTGGCTCTGGTAAAAATCCAACCACTTGAGAATTTAACTTTTTTTACTCCCCCTTATTTTTGGATATGAAGGCCACTTGCATCCTCAACATGCTTGTGGCACGCATTTCGACCACAGTTAAAACATGTTAGGATCAGTTAGAGGTCTCTTTCCTATAAAATTCCGCCAAGCAATTATTAGGGGGTTGTACTAGTGGAATTTCCCAAACATGGATTTTGGAGTTCATTTTTAGTGCGTGAAATAATTTTCTATTTATTGTTATAGTTTTAAAATCTTTTTGAACACATGAACTCTAAAATTTTCATTTTGTTGTGATCTTACATCTTTTTTGTTTACGAGGAGAAATGGGAGAGTGAAAACTCAAGTTTGGATCTGAAAAAAAAAGTTTGAAATGCACAAATGCTGAGAGAGATAATTCCAAAAAGTATCTATGATTTTTAAGGATAAGTGGGTTGTTTGGCTCTGGTAAGTATCCAACCACTTGAGAATTTAACTTTTTCTACTCCCCCATAATTTTATGATCTGAAGGCCACTTGCATCCTCAACATGCTTGTGGCATGCATATCCACCACACTTAAAACATGTTAGGGTCAGTTAGAGGTCTCTTTCCGATAAAATTCCACCAAGCTATTATTAGGGGGTTGTTCTAGTGGAATTTCCAAAACATGGATTTTGGAGTTCATTTTAATTGCGTGAAATAATTTTCTATTTATTATTATAGTTTTCAAATTTTTTTTGCACACATGAACTCTAAAATTTTCATTTTGTTGCGATCTTATATCTTTTTTGTTTACGAGGAAAAATGGGAGAGAGAAAACACAAGTTTGGATCTGAAAAAAAGTAAATTTGAAATGCAAAAATGTTGACAGAGATAATTCCAAAAAGTATTTGCGATTTTTAAGGATAGGCAAAAAGTGGGTTGTTTGGCTCAGGTAAATATCAAACCACTTGAGAATTAAAATTTTTCTACTCCCCCTAATTTTTGGATCTGAAAGCCACTTGCATCCTCAACATGCTTGTGGCATGCATATCCACCACACTTAAAACATGTTACGATCAGTTAGAGGTCTCTTTCCTATAAAATTCCACCAAGCTATTATTAGGGGGTTGTACTAGAGGAAATTCCCAAACATGGATTTTGGAGTTCATTTTTAGAGCGTGAAATAATTTTCTATTTATTAATATAGTTTACAAATTTTTTTGCACACATGAACTCTTAAATTTTCATTTTGTTGCGATATTATATCGTTTTTGTTTACGGGGAAAAATGAGAGAGTGAAAACTCAAGTTTGGATCTGAAAAAAAAAAAATTTCAAATGCACAACTGCTGAGAGAGATAATTCCAAAAAGTATCTGTGATTTTTAAGGATAGGCAAAAAGTGGGTTGTTTGGCTCTGGTAAATATCCAACCATTTGAGAATTTAACTTTTTCTACTGCCCCCTCATTTTTGGACATGAAGGCCACTTCCATCCTCAACATGCTTTTGGCATGCATATCCACCACACTTAAAATATGTTAGGATCAGTTAGAGGTCTCTTTCCTATAAAATTTGACCAAGCTATTATTAGCGGTTTGTACTAGTGGAAATTCCCAAACATGGATTTTGGAGCTCATTTTTTGTACGTGAAATAATATTTTATTTATTATTATGGTTTTCAAATTTTTTTGCACACATGAACTCCAAAATTTTCATTTTTTTGCGATCTTAAAACTTTTTTGTTTACGAGAAAAAATGGGAGAGTGAAAACTCAAGTTTGGATCTGAAAAAAAAAAATTTGAAATGCACAAATGCTGAGAGAGAAAATTCCAAAAAGTATCTGTGATTTTTAAGGATAGGTAAAAAGTGGGTTGTTTGGTTCTGGTAAATATCCAACCACTTGAGAATTTAACTTTTTCTACACCCCTCTAATTTTTGGATCTGAAAGCCACTTGCATCCTCAACATGCTTGTGGCATGCATATCCACCACACTTAAAACATGTTAGGATCAGTTAGAGGTCTCTTTCCTATAAAATTCCACCAAGCTATTACTAGGGGGTTGTACTAGTGGAATTTCCCAAACATGGATTTTGGAGCTCATTTTTAGTGCGTGAAATAATTTTCTATTTATTATTATAGTTTTCAAATTTGTTTGCACACACGAACTCTAAAATATTCATTTTGTTGCGATCTTATATCTTTTTTGTTTACAAGGAAAAATAGGAGAGTGAAAACTCAAGTTTGGATCTGAAAAAAAAATTATAAATGCACAAATGCTGAGAAAGATAATTCCAAAAAGTATCTTTGATTTTTAAGGTTAGGCAAAAAGTGGGTTGTTTGGCTCTGGTAAATATCCAACAACTTGGGAATTTATCCTTTTCTACTCCCCCTAATTTTTTAATCTGAAGGCCACTTGAACGCTCAACATGCTTGTGGCATGCATATCCACCACACTTAAAACATGTTAGGATCAGTTAGAGGTCTCTTTCCTATAAAATTCCACCAAGCTATTATTAGGGGTTGTACTAGTGGAATTTCCCAAACATGTATTTTGGAGTTCATTTTTAGTGCGTGAAATAATTTTCAATTTATTGGTATAGTGTTCAATTTAATTTGCACACAAGAATTCCAAAATTTTCATTTTGTTGCGATCTTATATCTTTTTTGTTTATGAGGAAAAAAGGGAAGTGAAAACTCAAGTTTGGATCTGAAAAAAAAAGTTTGAAATGCACAAATGCTGAGAGAGATAACTCCAAAAAGTATCTGTGATTTTTAAGGCTAGGCAAAAAGTGGGTTGTTTGGCTCTGGTAAATATCCAACCACTTGAGAATTTAACTTTTTTTACTCCCCCTAATTTTTGGATCTGAAAGCCACTGGCATCCTAAACATGCATGTGGCATGCATATCCACCACACTTAAAACATGTTAGGATCAGTTACAGGTCTCTTTCCTATAAAATTCCACCAAGCTATTATTAGGGACTTGTACTAGTGGAATTTCGCAAACAGGGATTTTGGAGTTCATTTTTAGTGCGTGAAATAATTTTCTATTTATTATTATAGTTTTCAAATTTTTTTGCGCACATGAACTCTAATATTTTCATTTTGTTGCGATCTTATATCTTTTTTGTTTACGAGGAAAAATGGGAGAGTGAAAACTCAAGTTTGGATCTGAAAAAAAAAAAATTTGAAATGCACAAATGCTGAGAGAGATAATTCCATAAAGTATTTGTGATTTTTAAGGACAGGCAAGAAGTGGTTTGTTTGGCTTTGGTAAATATCCAACCACTTGAAAATTTAACTTTTTTTACTCCCCCTAATTTTCTGATCTGAAGGCCACTTGCGCCCTCAACATGCTTGTGGCATGCATATCCACCACACTCAAAACATGTTAGGATCAGTTAGAGGTCTCTTTCCTATAAAATTCCACCAAGCTATTATTAGGGGGTTGTACTAGTGGAATTTCCCAAACGTGGATTTTGGAGTTCATTTTTAGTTCGTGAAATAATTTTCTATTTATTATTATAGTTTTCAAACTTTTTTGCACATATGAACTCTAAAATTTTCATTTTGTTGCGATCTTATATCTTTTTTGTTTACAAGGAAAAATGGGAGAGTGAAAACTCAAGTTTGGATCTGAAAAAAAAATTATAAATGCACAAATGCTGAGAAAGATAATTCCAAAAAGTATCTTTGATTTTTAAGGTTAGGCAAAAAGTGGGTTGTTTGGCTCTGGTAAATATCCAACAACTTGGGAATTTATCCTTTTCTACTCCCCCTAATTTTTTAATCTGAAGGCCACTTGAACGCTCAACATGCTTGTGGCATGCATATCCACCACACTTAAAACATGTTAGGATCAGTTAGAGGTCTCTTTCCTATAAAATTCCACCAAGCTATTATTAGGGGGTTGTACTAGTGGAATTTCCCAAACATGGATTTTGGAGTTCTTTTTTAGTGCGTGAAATAATTTTCTATTTATTATTATAGTTTTCAAATTTTTTTGCGCACATGAACTCTAATATTTTCATTTTGTTGCGATCTTATATCTTTTTTGTTTACGAGGAAAAATGGGAGTGCGAAAACACAAGTTTGGATCTGAAAAAAAAAAATTTGAAATGCACAAATGCTGAGAGAGATAATTCCCAAAAGTATCTGTGATTTTTAAGGACAGGCAAAAACTGGTTTGTTTGGCTCTGGTAAATATCCAACCACTTAAGAATTTAACTTTTTTTACTCCCCCTAATTTTCTGATCTGAAGGCCACTTGCGCCCTCAACATGCTTGTGGCTTGCATATCCACCACACTCAAAACATGTTAGGATCAGTTAGAGGTCTCTTTCCTATAAAATTCCACCAAGCTATTATTAGGGGGTTGTACTAGTGGAATTTCCCAAACGTGGATTTTGGAGTTCATTTTTAGTGCGTGAAATAATTTTCTATTTATTATTATAGTTTTCAAATTTTTTTGCACATATGAACTCTAAAATTTTCATTTTGTTGCGATCTTATATCTTTTTTGTTTACGAGGAAAAATGGGTGAGTGAAAACTCAAGTTTGGATCTGAAAAAAAAATTTTAAATGCACAAATGCTGAGAGAGATAATTCCAAAAAGTATCTGTGATTTTTAAGGTTAGGAAAAAAGTGGGTTGTTTGCCTCTGGTAAATATCCAACAACTTGGGAATTTATCTTTTTCTACTCCCCCTAATTTTCTGATCTGAAGGCCACTTGCACCCTCAACATGCTTGTGGCATGCATATCCACCACAGTCAAAACATGTTAGGATCTGTTAGAGGTCACTTTCCTATAAAATTCTACCAAGCTATTATTAGGGGGTTGTACTAGTGGAATTTCCCAAACATGGATTTTGGAGTTCTTTTTTAGTGCGTGAAATAATTTTCTATTTATTATTATAGTTATCAATTTTTTTTGCAGATATGAACTCTAAAATTTTCATTTTGTTACGATCTTATATCTTTTTTGTTTACAAGGAAAAATGGGAGAGTGAAAACTCAAGTTTGGATCTGAAAAAAAAAAATTTAAAATGCACAAAAGCTGAGAGAGATAATTCCAAAAAGTATCTGTGATTTTTAAGGATAGGCAAAAAGTGGGATGTTTGGCTCCGGTAAATATCCAACCACTTGGGAATTTAACTTTTTCTACTCCCCCTAATTTTTGGATCTGAAGGCCACTTCAACCCTCAACATGCTTGTGGCATGCACATCCACCACACTTAAAACATGTTAGGATCAGTTAGAGGTCTTTTTCCTATAAAATTCCACCAAGCTATTATTAGGGGGTTGAACTAGTGGAATTTCCCAAACTGGGATTTTGGAGTTCACTTTTAGTGCGTGAAATAATATTATATTTATTATTAAAGTTTTCAAATTTTTTTTGCACACATAAACTCTAAAATTTTCATTTTGTTGCGATCTTATATCTTTTTTGTTTAGGAGGAAAAATGGGAGAGTGAAAACTCAAGTTTGGATCTGAAAAAAAAAATTTGAAATGCACAAATGCTTTGAGAGATAATTCCAAAAAGTATCTGTGATTTTTAAGGAAAGGCAAAAAGTGGGTTGTTTTGCTCTTGTAAATATCCAACCACTTGAGAAGTTAACTTTTTCTACTCCCCCTAATTTTTGGATCAGAAGGCCACTTGCACCCTCAACATGCTTATGGCATGCATATCCACCACACTCAAAACATGTTAGGATCAGTTAGAGGTCTCTTTCCTATAAAATTCCACCAAGCTATTATTAGGGGGTTGTACTAGAGGAAATTCCCAAACATGGATTTTGGAGTTCATTTTTAGTGCGTGAAAAAATTTTCTGTTTATTATTATAGTTTTCAAATTTTTTTGCACACATGAACTCCAAAATTTTCATTTTGTTGCGATCTTATATCTTTTTTGTTTACGAGGAAAAATGGGAGAGTGAAAAGTCAAGTTTGGATCTGAAAAAAAATAAAATTTGAAATGCACAAATGCTAAGAGAGATAATTCAAAAAAGTATCTGTGATTTTTAAGGATAGGCAAAAAGTGGGTTGTTTGGCTCTGGTAAATATCCAACCACTTGAGAATTTAACTTTTTCTACTCCCCCCTAATTTTTGGAATCTGAAGGCCACTTGCATCCTCAACATGCTTGAGGCATGCATATCCACCACACTTAAAACATGTTAGGATCAGTTAGAGGTCTCTTTCCTATAAAATTCCACCAAGCTATTATTAGTGGGTTGTACAAGTGGAATTTCCCAAACATGGATTTTGGAGCTCATTTTTAGTGCGTGAAATAATTTTCTATTTATTATTATAGTTTTCAAATTTTTTTGCACACACGAACTCTAAAATATTCATTTTGTTGCGATCTTATATCTTTTTTGTTTACGAGGAAAATTAGGAGAGTGAAAACTCAAGTTTGGATCTGTAAAAAAAAAGTTTCAAATGCCCAAATGCTGAGAGAGATAATTCCAAAAAGTATCTGTGATTTTTAAGGATAGGCAAAAAGTGGGTTGGTTGGCTCTGGTAAATATCCAACCATTTGAGTATTAAAATTTTTCAACTCCCCCTAATTTTTGGATCTGAAGGCCACTTGCAACCTCAACATGCTTGTGGCATGCATATCCACCACACTTAAAACATGTTAGGATCAGTTAGAGGTCTCATTCCTATAAAATTCCACCAAGCTATTATTAGGGGGTTGTTCTAGTGGAATTTCCCAAACATGTATTTTGGAGTTCATTTTTAGTGCGTGAAATAATTTTTAATTTATTGGTATAATGTTCAATTTTTTTTTGCACACATGAACACTAAAATTTTCATTTTGTTGCGATCTTATATCTTTTTTGTTTACGAGGAAAAATGGGAGAGTGAAAACTGAAGTTTGGATCTGAAAAAAAAAAGTTTGAAATGCACAAATGCTGGGAGAGATAACTCCAAAAAGTATCTAGGATTTTTAAGGATAGGCAAAAAGTGGGTTGTTTTGCCCTGGTAAATATCCAAGCACTTGAGAATTTAAATTTTTCTACTCCCCCTAATTTTTTGATCTGAAGGCCACTGGCATCCTAAACATGCATGTGGCATGTATATCCACCACACTTAAAACATGTTAGGATCAGTTACAGGTCTCTTTCCTGTAAAATTCCACCAAGCTATTATTAGGGGGTTGTACTAGTGGAATTTACCAAACATGGATTTTGGAGTTCATATTTAGTGCGTGAAATAATTTTCTATTTATTATTATAGTTTTCAAATTTTTTAGCACACAAGAACCCTAAAATTTTCATTTTGTTGCGATCTTATTTTTTTTTTGTTTACGAGGAAAAATAGGAGAGTGAAAAGTCAAGTTTGGATCTGAAAAAAAAAATGTTTGAAATGCACAAATGCTGAGAGAGGTAATTCCAAAAATTATCTGTGATTTTTAAGGATAGGCAAAAACTGGGTTGTTTTGCTCTGGTAAATATCCAACCACTTGAGAATTTAACTTTTTCTACTCCCCCTAATTTTTGGATCAGAAGGCCACTTGCATCCTCAACATGCTTGTGGCATGCATATCCACCACAGTTAAAATATGTTAGGATCAGTTAGAGGTCTCTTTCCTATAAAATTCCACCAAGCTATTATTAGGGGGTTGTACTAGTGGAATTTCTGAAACATGGATTTTGGGGTTCATTTTTAGTCCGTGAAATAATTTTCTCTTTATTGTTATAGTTTACAATTTTTTTTGCACACATGAACTCTAAAATTTTCATTTTGTTGCGATCTAAGATCTTTTTTGTTTACGAGGAGAAATGGGAGAGTGAAAACTCAAGTTTGGATCTGAAAAAAAAAAGTTTGAAATGCACAAATGCTGAGAGAGATAATTCCAAAAAGTATATGTGATTTTTAAGGATAAGTGGGTTGTTTGGCTCTGGTAAGTATCCAACCACTTGAGAACTTAACTTTTTCTACTCCCCCTAATTTTTGGATCTGAAGGCCCCTTGCATCCACAACATGCTTGGAGCATGCATATCCACCACACTTAAAACATGTTAGGATCAGATAGAGGTCTCTTTCCTATAAAATTCCACCAAGCTATTATATGGGGTTGTACTTGTGGAATTTCCCATACATGGATTTTGGAGTTCTTTTTTATTGCGTGAAATAATTTTCTATTTATTATTATAGTTTTCAAATTTTATTGCACACATGAACTCTAATATTTTCATTTTGTTGCGATCTTATATCTTTTTTGTTTACGAGGAAAAATGGGAGAGTGAAAACTCAAGTTTGGATCTGAAAAAGAAAAAATTTGAAATGCACAAATGCTGAGAGAGATAATTCCCAAAAGTATCTGTGAGTTTTAAGGACAGGCAAAAAGTGGGTTGTTTGCCTCTGGTAAATATCCAACCACTTGAGAATTTAACTTTTTTAACTCCCCCTAATTTTTTGATCTGAATGCCACTTGCACTCTCAACATGCTTGTGGCATGCATATCCACCACACTCAAAACATGTTAGGATCAGTTAGAGGTCTCGTTCCTATAAAATTCCACCAAGCTATTCTTAGGGGGTTGTACTAGTGGAATTTCCCAAACATGGATTTTGGAGTTAATTTTTAGTGCGTGTAATAATTTTCTATTTATTATTATAGTTTTCAAAATTTTTTTGCACATATGAACCCTAAAAGTTTCATTTTGTTGCGATCTTATATCTTTTTTGTTTACGAGGAAAAATGGGAGAGTGAAAACTCAAGTTTGGATCTGAAAAAAAAAAATTTGAAATGCACAATGTGTGAGAGAGATAATTCCAAAAAGTATCTGTGATTTTTAAGGATAAGCAAAAAGTGGGTTGTTTGGCTCTGGTAAATATCCAACACTTGAGAATTTAACTTTTTCTACTCCCCCCTAATTTTTGGATCTGACGGCCACTTCCATCCTCAACATGCTTGTGGCATTCATATCCACCACACTTAAAACATGATAGGATCAGTTAGAAGTCTCTTTCCTATAAAATTCCATCAAGCTTTTATTAGGGCGATGTAATTGTGGAATTTCCCAAACATGGATTTTGGAGCTCATTTTTAGTGCGTGAAATAATTTTCTATTAATTATTATAGTTTTCAATTTTTTTTGCACACACGAACTCTAAAATATTCATTTTGTTGCGATCTTATATCTTTTTTTTTTTTGAGGAAAAATAGGGGAGTGAAAACTCAAGTTTGGATCTAAAAAAAAAAGTTTAAAATGCCCAAATGCTGAGAGAGATAATTCCAAAAAGTATCTGTGATTTTTAAGGATAGGCAAAAAGTGGGTTGTTTGGCTCACGTAAATATCCAACCACTTGAGAATTAAATTTTTCTACTCCCTCTAATTTTTGGATCTGAAGGCCACTTGCATCCTCAACATGCTTGTGGCATGTATATCCGCCACACTTAAAACATGTTAGGATTAGTTAGAGGTCTCTTTCCTATAAAATTCCACCAAGCTATAATTAGGGGGTTGTACTAGTGGAATTTCCCAAACTTGTATTTTGGACTTCATTTTTAGTGCGTGAAATAACTTTCAATTTATTGGTAAAGTGTTCAATTTTTTTTGCACACATGAACTCTAAAATTTTCATTTTGTTGCGATCTTATATCTTTTTTGTTCACTAGGAAAAATGGGAGAGTGAAAACTCAAGTTTGGATCTGAAAGAAAAAAGTTTGAAATGCACAATTGCTTAGAGAGATAACTCCAAAAAGTATCTATGATTTTTAAGGATAGGCAAAAAGTGGGTTGTTTGGCTCTGGTAAATATCCAACCACTTGAGAATTTAACTTTTTCTAAGGCCCCTAATTTTTCGATCTGAAGGCGACTTGCATCCTCAACATGCTTGTGGCATTCATATTCACCACACTTAAAATATGTTAGGATCAGTTACAGGTCTCTTTCCTATAAAATTACACCAAGCTATTATTAGGGGGTTGTACTAGTGGAATTTCCCAAACATGGATTTTGGAGTTCATTTTTAGTGCGTGAAATAATTTTCTATATATTATTATAGTTTTCAAATTTTTATGCACACATGAACTCTAAAATTTTCATTTTGTTGCGATCTTATATCTTTTTTGTTTACGAGGAAAAATGGGAGAGTGAAAAATCAAATTTGGATCTAAAGAAAAAAAAGTTTGAAATGCACAAATGCTGAAAGAGATCATTCAAAAAAGTATCTGTGATTTTTAAGGATAGGCAAAAAGTGGTATGTTTGGCTCTGGTAAATATCCAACCACTTAAGAATTTAAATTTTTCTAGTCCCCCTAATTTTTGGATCTGAAGGCCACTTGCATCCTAAACATGCATGTGGCATGCATATCCATCACACTTAAAACTTGTTAGGATCAGTTAGAGGTCTCTCTCCTATAAAATTCCACCAAGCTATTATTAGGGGGTTGCACTAGTGGAAATTCCCAAACATGGATTTTGGAGTTCATTTTTAGTGCGTGAAATAATTTTATATTTATTGTTATAGTTTTACAATTTTTTTGCACACATGAACTCTGAAGTTTTCATTTTGATGCGATCTTATATCTTTTTTGTTTTCGGGGAAAAATGGGAGAGTGACAACTCATGTTTGGATCTGAAAAAAAAAATTTGAAATGCACAAATGCTGAGTGAGATAACTCCGAAAAGAATCTATGATTTTTAAGGATAGGCTAAAAGTGGGTTGTTTGGCTCTGGTAAATATCCAACCACTTGAGAATTTATCTTTTTCTACTCCCCCTAATTTTCTGATCTGAAGGCCACATGCATCCTCAACATGTTTGTGGCATGGATATCCACCACACTTAAAACATGTTAGGATCAGTTAGTGGTCTCTTTCCTATAAAATTCCACCAAGCTATCATTAGGGGGTTGTACAAGTGGAATTTACCAAACATGGATTTTGGAGTTCATTTTTAGCGCGTGAAATAATTTATTCTTTATTATTATAGTTTTCAAATTTTTTTGCACACATGAACTCCAAAATTTTCATTTTGTTGCGATCTTATATCTTTTGTGTTTACGAGGAAAAATGGGAGAGTGAAAACTCAAGTTTGGATCTGAAAAAAAAAAAATTTGAATAGCACAATTGCTGAGAGAGATAATTCAGAAAAGTATATGTGATTTTTAAGGATAGGCAACAAGTGGGTTGTTTGGTTCTGGTAAATATCCAACCACTTGAGAATTAAAATTTTTCTACTCCCCCTAATTTTTGGATCTGAAAGCCACTTGCAACCTCAACATGCTTGTGGCATGCATATCCACCACACTTAAAACATGTTAGGATCAGTTAGAGGTCTCATTCCTATAAAATTCCACCAAGCTATTATTAGTGGGTTGTACTAGTGGAATTTCCCAAACATGGATTTTGGAGTTCATTTTTAGTGCGTGAAAATTTTTTTTATTTATTATTATAGTTTTCAAATTTGTTTGCACACACGAACTCTAAAATATTCATTTTGTTGCGATCTTATATCTTTTTTGTTTACAAGGAAAAATAGGAGAGTGAAAACTCATGTTTGGATCTGTTAAAAAAAAGTTTAAAATTCCCAAATGCTGAGAGAGATAATTCCAAAAAGTATCTGTGATTTTTAAGGATAGGCAAAAAGTGGGTTGGTTGGCTCTGGTAAATATCCAACCATTTGAGTATTAAAATTTTTCTACTCCCCCTAATTTTTGGATCTGAAAGCCACTTGCACCCTCAACATGCTTGTGGCATGCATATCCACCACACTTAAAACATGTTAGGATCAGTTAGAGGTCTCATTCCTATAAAATTCCACCAAGCTATTATTAGTGGGTTGTACTAGTGGAATTTCCCAAACATGGATTTTGGAGCTCATTTTTAGTGCGTGAAATAATTTTTTATTTATTATTATAGTTTTCAAATTTGTTTGCACACACGAACTCTAAAATATTCATTTTGTTGCGATCTTATATCTTTTTTGTTTACAAGGAAAAATAGGAGAGTGAAAACTCATGTTTGGATCTGTTAAAAAAAAGTTTAAAATTCCCAAATGCTGAGAGAGATAATTCCAAAAAGTATCTGTGATTTTTAAGGATAGGCAAAAAGTGGGTTGGTTGGCTCTGGTAAATATCCAACCATTTGAGTATTAAAATTTTTCTACTCCCCCTAATTTTTGGATCTGAAAGCCACTTGCAACCTCAACATGCTTGTGGCATGCATATCCACCACACTTAAAACATGTTAGGATCAGTTAGAGGTCTCATTCCTATAAAATTCCACCAAGCTATTATTAGGGGGTTGTACTAGTGGAATTTCCCAAACATGGATTTTGGAGTTCATTTTTAGTGCGTGAAATAATTTTTTATTTATTATTATAGTTTTCAAATTTGTTTGCACACACGAACTCTAAAATATTCATTTTGTTGCGATCTTATATCTTTTTTGTTTACAAGGAAAAATAGGAGAGTGAAAACTCATGTTTGGATCTGTTAAAAAAAATTTTAAAATTCCCAAATGCTGAGAGAGATAATTCCAAAAAGTATCTGTGATTTTTAAGGATAGGCAAAAAGTGGGTTGGTTGGCTCTGGTAAATATCCAACCATTTGAGTATTAAAATTTTTCTTCTCCCCCTAATTTTTGGATCTGAAAGCCACTTGCAACCTCAACATGCTTGTGGCATGCATATCCACCACACTTAAAACATGTTAGGATCAATTAGAGGTCTCATTCCTATAAAATTCCACCAAGCTATTATTAGTGGGTTGTACTAGTGGAATTTCCCAAACATGGATTTTGGAGCTCATTTTTAGTGCGTGAAATAATTTTTTATTTATTATTATAGTTTTCAAATTTGTTTGCACAAACGAACTCTAAAATATTCATTTTGTTGCGATCTTATATCTTTTTTGTTTACAAGGAAAAATAGGAGAGTGAAAACTCATGTTTGGATCTGTTAAAAAAAAGTTTAAAATTCCCAAATGCTGAGAGAGATAATTCCAAAAAGTATCTGTGATTTTTAAGGATAGGCAAAAAGTGGGTTGGTTGGCTCTGGTAAATATCCAACCATTTGAGTATTAAAATTTTTCTACTCCCCCTAATTTTTGGATCTGAAAGCCACTTGCACCCTCAACATGCTTGTGGCATGCATATCCACCACACTTAAAACATGTTAGGATCAGTTAGAGGTCTCATTCCTATAAAATTCCACCAAGCTATTATTAGTGGGTTGTACTAGTGGAATTTCCCAAACATGGATTTTGGAGCTCATTTTTAGTGCGTGAAATAATTTTTTATTTATTATTATAGTTTTCAAATTTGTTTGCACACACGAACTCTAAAATATTCATTTTGTTGCGATCTTATATCTTTTTTGTTTACAAGGAAAAATAGGAGAGTGAAAACTCATGTTTGGATCTGTTAAAAAAAAGTTTAAAATTCCCAAATGCTGAGAGAGATAATTCCAAAAAGTATCTGTGATTTTTAAGGATAGGCAAAAAGTGGGTTGGTTGGCTCTGGTAAATATCCAACCATTTGAGTATTAAAATTTTTCTACTCCCCCTAATTTTTGGATCTGAAAGCCACTTGCAACCTCAACATGCTTGTGGCATGCATATCCACCACACTTAAAACATGTTAGGATCAGTTAGAGGTCTCATTCCTATAAAATTCCACCAAGCTATTATTAGGGGGTTGTACTAGTGGAATTTCCCAAACATGGATTTTGGAGTTCATTTTTAGTGCGTGAAATAATTTTTTATTTATTATTATAGTTTTCAAATTTGTTTGCACACACGAACTCTAAAATATTCATTTTGTTGCGATCTTATATCTTTTTTGTTTACAAGGAAAAATAGGAGAGTGAAAACTCATGTTTGGATCTGTTAAAAAAAATTTTAAAATTCCCAAATGCTGAGAGAGATAATTCCAAAAAGTATCTGTGATTTTTAAGGATAGGCAAAAAGTGGGTTGGTTGGCTCTGGTAAATATCCAACCATTTGAGTATTAAAATTTTTCTTCTCCCCCTAATTTTTGGATCTGAAAGCCACTTGCAACCTCAACATGCTTGTGGCATGCATATCCACCACACTTAAAACATGTTAGGATCAATTAGAGGTCTCATTCCTATAAAATTCCACCAAGCTATTATTAGTGGGTTGTACTAGTGGAATTTCCCAAACATGGATTTTGGAGCTCATTTTTAGTGCGTGAAATAATTTTTTATTTATTATTATAGTTTTCAAATTTGTTTGCACAAACGAACTCTAAAATATTCATTTTGTTGCGATCTTATATCTTTTTTGTTTACAAGGAAAAATAGGAGAGTGAAAACTCATGTTTGGATCTGTTAAAAAAAAGTTTAAAATTCCCAAATGCTGAGAGAGATAATTCCAAAAAGTATCTGTGATTTTTAAGGATAGGCAAAAAGTGGGTTGGTTGGCTCTGGTAAATATCCAACCATTTGAGTATTAAAATTTTTCTACTCCCCCTAATTTTTGGATCTGAAAGCCACTTGCAACCTCAACATGCTTGTGGCATGCATATCCACCACACTTAAAACATGTTAGGATCAGTTAGAGGTCTCATTCCTATAAAATTCCACCAAGCTATTATTAGGGGGTTGTACTAGTGGAATTTCCCAAACATGGATTTTGGAGTTCATTTTTAGTGCGTGAAAAAATTTTCTATTTATTAATATAGTTTACAAATTTTTTTGCACACATGAACTCTAAAATTTTCATTTTGTTGCGATCTTATATCTTTTTTGTTTAAGAGGAAAAATGGGAGAGTGAAAACTCAAATTTGGATCTGAAAAAAAAAAAATTTGAAATGCACAAATGCTGAGAGAGATAATTCCCAAAAGTATCTGTGATTTTTAAGGACATGCAAAAAGTGGGTTGTTTGGCTATGGTAAATATCCAACCACTTGAGATTTTAACTTTTTCTACTCCCCCTAATTTTTGGATCTGAAGGCCACTTGCACCCTCAACATGCTTGTGGCATGCATATCTACCACACTCAAAACATGTTACGATCAGTTAGAGGTCTCTTTTCTATAAAATTCCACCAAGCTATTATTAGGGGGTTGTACTAGTGGAATTTCCCAAACGTGGATTTTGGAGTTCATTTTTAGTTCGTGAAATAATTTTCTATTTATTATTATAGTTTTCAAACTTTTTTGCACATATGAACTCTAAAATTTTCATTTTGTTGCGATCTTATATCTTTTTTGTTTACGAGGAAAAATGGGAGAGTGAAAACTCAAGTTTGGATCTGAAAAAAAAATTTGAAATGCACAAATGCTGAGAGAGATAATTCCCAAAAGTATCTGTGATTTTTAAGGACATGCAAAAAGTGGGTTGTTTGGCTATGGTAAATATCCAACCACTTGAGATTTTAACTTTTTCTACTCCCCCTAATTTTTGGATCTGAAGGCCACTTGCACCCTCAACATGCTGGTGGCATGAATATCAACCACACTTAAAACATGTTAGGATCAGTTAGAGGTCTCTTTCCTATAAAATTCCACCAAGCTATTATTAGGGGGTTGTACTAGTGGAATTTCCCAAACATGGATTTTGGAGTTCTTTTTTAGTGCGTGAAATAATTTTCTATTTATTATTATAGTTTTCAAATTTTTTTGCGCACATGAACTCTAATATTTTCATTTTGTTGCGATCTTATATCTTTTTTGTTTACGAGGAAAAATGGGAGAGTGAAAACACAAGTTTGGATCTGAAAAAAAAAAATTTGAAATGCACAAATGCTGAGAGAGATAATTCCCAAAAGTATCTGTGATTTTTAAGGATAGGCAAAAACTGGTTTGTTTGGCTCTGGTAAATATCCAACCACTTAAGAATTTAACTTTTTTTACTCCCCCTAATTTTCTGCTATGAAGGCCACTTGCGCCCTCAACATGCTTGTGGCTTGCATATCCACCACACTCAAAACATGTTAGGATCAGTTAGAGGTCTCTTTCCTATAAAATTCCACAAATCTATTGTTAGGGTTTGTACTAGTGGAATTTCCCAAACATGGATTTTGGAGTTCATTTTTAGTGCGTGAAATAATTTTCTATTTATTATTATAGTTTTCAAAATTTTTTGCACACATTAACTCTAAAATTTTCATTTTGTTGCGATCTTTTTTCTTTTTTGTTTACGAGGAAAAAGGGGAGACTGAAAATTCAAGTTTGAATCTGAAAAAAAAAATGAAATGCACAAATGCTTAGAGAGATAATTCCAAAAAGTATCTGTGATTTTTAAGGATAGGCAAAAAGTGGGTTGTTTGGCTCTAGTAAATATCCAACCACTTGAGAATTTTACTTTTTCTACTCCCCCTAATTTTTGGATCTGAAGGCCACTTGCACTCTCAACATGCTTGTGGCATGCATATCCACCACACTCAAAACATGTTAGGATCAGTTAGAGGTCTCTTTCCTATAAAATTCCACCAAGCTATTATTAGGGGGTTGTACTAGTGGAATTTCCCAAACATGGATTTTGGAGTTCATTTTTAGTGCGTGAAATTATTTTCTATTTATTATTCTTGTTTTCAAAAAATTTTGCACACATGAACTCTAAAATTTTTATTTTGTTGCGATCTTTTATCTTTTTTGTTTACGAGGAAAAATGGGAGAGTGAAAATTCAAGTTTGAATCTGAAAAAAAAAATTTGAAATGCACAAATGCTGAGAGAGACAATTCCAAAAAGTATCTGTGATTTTTAAGGATAAGCAAAATGTGGGTTGTTTGGCTCTGGTAAATATCCAACCACCTGAGAATTTAACTTTTTCTACTCCCCCTAATTTTTGGATCTGAAGGCCATTAGCACCCTCAACAAGCTTGTGGCATGCATATCCACCACACTCAAAACATGTTAGGATCAGTTAGAGGTCTCTTTCCTATAAAATTCCACCAAGCTATTATTAGGGGGTTGTACTTGTGGAATTTCCAAAACATGATTTTGGAGTTCATTTTTAGTGCGTGAAATAATTTTCTATTTATTATTATAGTTTTCAATTTTTTTTGCAGACATGAACTCTAAAATTTTCATTTTGTTGCGATCTTATATCTTTTTTGCTTACGAGGAAAAATGGGAGAGTGAGAACTCAAGTTTGGATCTGAAAAAAAAAAATTGGAAATGCACAAATGCTGACAGAGATAATTCCCAAAAGTATATGTGATTTTTAAGGACATGCAAAAAGTGGGTTGTTTGGCTCTGGTAAATATCCAACCACTTGAGAATTTAACTTTTTTTACTCCCCCTAATTTTCTGATCAGAAGGCCACTTCCACCCCCAACATGCTTGTGGCATGCATATCCACCACACTCAAAACATGTTAGCCTTTTAAAGGTCTCTTTCCTATAAAATTCCACCAATCTATTATTAGGGGGTTGTACTGGTGGAATTTCCCAAACATGGATTTTGGAGTTCATTTTTAGTGCGTGAAATAATTTTCTATTTGTTATTATTGTTTTCAATTTTTTTTGCGCATATGAACTCTAAAATTTTCATTTTGTTACGATCTTATATCTTTTTTGTTTACGAGGAAAAATGGGAGAGTGAAAAATCAAGTTTGGATCTGAAAAAAAAAATTTTAAATGCACAAATGCTGAGAGAGATAATTCCAAAAAGTATCTGTGAATTTTAAGGATAGGAAAAAAGTGGGTTGTTTGGCTCCGGTAAATATCCAACCACTTGGGAATTTAACTTTTTCTACTCCCCCAAATTTTTTGATCTAAAGCCCACTTGAACCCTCAACATGCTTGTCGCATGCATATCCACCACACTTTCTTAAAACATGTTAGGATCAGTTAGAGGTCTCTTTCCAATGAAATTCCACCAAGCTATTATTAGGGGGTTGAACTAGTGGAATTTCCCAAACTGGGATTTTGGAGTTCACTTTTAGTGCGTGAAATAATTTTCTTTTTATTATTAAAGTTTTCAAATTTTTTTGCACACATAAACTCTAAAATTTTCATTTTGTTGCGATCTTACATCTTTTTTGTTTACGAGGAAAAATGGGAAAGTGAAAACTCAAGTTTGGATCTGAAAAAAAAAATTTGAAATGCACAAATGCTTAGAGAGATAATTCCAAAAAGTATCTGTGATTTTTAAGGATAGGCAAAAAGTGGGTTGTTTGGCTCTGGTAAATATCCAACCACTTGAGAATTTAACTTTTTCTACTCCCCCTAATTTTTGGATCTGAAGGCCACTTGCACCATCAACATGCTTGTGGCATGCATATCCACCACACTTCAAACATGTTAGGATCAGTTAGGGGTCTCTTTCCTATAAAATTCCACCAAGCTATTATAAGGGGGTTGTACTAGTGGAATTTCCCAAACTGGGATTTTGGAATTCACTTTTAGTGCGTGAAATAATTTTCAATTTATTATTAAAATTTTCAAATTTGTTTGCACACATGAACTCTAAAACTTTCATTTTGTTGCGATCTTATATCTTTTTTGTTTACGAGGAAAAATGGGAGAGTGAAAACTCATGTTTGGATCTGAAAAAAAAAATTTGAAATGCACAAATGCTTAGAGAGATAATTCCAAAAAGACTCTGTGATTTTTAAGGAAAGGCAAAAAGTGGGTTGTTTGGCTCGGGTAAAATCCAACCACTTGAGAATTTAACTTTTGCTACTCCCCCTAATTTTTGGATTTGAAGGCCACTTGCACACTCAACATGCTTGTGGCATGCATATCCACCACACTCAAAACTTGTTAGGATCAGTTAGATTTCTCTTTTCTTTAAAATTCCACCAAGCTATTATTAGGGGGTTGTATTAGTGGAATTTTCGAAACATGGATTTTGGAGTTCATTTTTAGAGCGTGAACTAATTTTCTATTTATTATTATAGTTTTCAAATTATTTTGCTCACATGAACTGTAAAATTTTCATTTTGTTGCGATCTTATATCTTTTTTGTTTACAAGGAAAAATAGGAGAGTGAAAACTCAAGTTTGGATCTGAAAAAAAAAAAAATTTGAAATGCACAAATGTTAAGAGAGATAATTCCCAAAAGTATCTGTGATTTTTAGGGACAGGCAAAAAGTGGGTTGTTTGGCTCTGGTAAATATCCAACCACTCTAGAATTTAACTATTTTTAGACCCCCTAATTTTCTGATCTGAAGGCCACTTGCACCCTCAACATGCTTGTGGCATGCATATCCACCACACTTAAAACATGTTAGGATCAGTTAGAGGTCTCTTTCCTATAAAATTCCACCAAGCTATTATTAGGGGGTTGTACTAGTGGAATTTCCCAAACTAGGATTTTGGATTTCACTTTTAGTGCGTGAAATAATTTTCTATTTATTATTAAAGTTTACAAATTTTTTTGCGCACATAAACTCTAAAATTTTCATTTTGTTGCGATCTTATATCTTTTTTTTTTACGAGGAAATATGGAAGAGTGAAAACTCAAGTTTGGATCTGAAAAAAAAAAATTTGAAATGCACAAATGCTGAGAGAGATAATTCCAAAAAGTATCTATGATTTTTAATGATAGGCAAAAAGTGGGTTGTTTGGCTCTGGTAAATATCCAACCACTTGAGAATTTAGCTTTTTCTACTCCCCCTAATTTTTGGATCATTAGACCACTTGCATCCTCAACATGCTTGTGGCATGCATATCCACCACACTTAAAACATGTTAGGATCAGTTAGAGGTCTCTTTCCTAAAAAATTCCACCAAGCTATTATTAGGGGGTTGTACAAGTGGAATTTCCCAAACATGGATTTTGAAGTTCATTTTTAGTGCGTGAAATAATTTTCTATTTATTATTATTGTTTTCAAATTTTTTGGCACACATGAACTCTAAAATTTTCATTTTGTTGCGATCTTATATCTTTTTTGTTCACGAGGAAAAATGGGAGAGTGAAAAGTCAAGTTTGGATCTGAAAAAAAAATTTTTGAAATGCACAAATGATGTGAGAGATAATTCAAAAAAGTATCTGTGATTTTTAAGGATAGGCAAAAAGTGGGTTGTTTCGCTCTGGTAAATATCCAACCACTTGAGAATTTAACTTTTTCTACTCCCCCTAATTTTTGGATCTGAAGGCCACTTGCATCCTCAACATGTTTGCGGCATGCATATCCACCACACTTAAAACATGTTAGGATTAGTTAGAGGTCTCTTTCCTATAAAATTCCACCAAGCTATTATTAGAGGGTTGTACTTGTGGAATTTCCCAAACTGGGAATGTGGAGTTCATTTTAGTGCGTGAAATAATTTTCTCTTTATTATTATACTTTTCAAATTTTTTTGCACACATGAACACTAAAATTTTCATTTTGTTGCAATCTTATATCTTTTTTGTTTACAAGGAAAAATGGGAGTGTGAAAATTCAAGTTTGGATCTGAAAAAAAAAATTTTGAAATGCACAAATACTGAGAGAGATAATTCCAAAAAGTATCTGTGATTTTTAAGGATAGTCAAAAAGTGGGTTATTTGGCTCAGGTAAATATCGAACAACTTGAGAATTTAACTTTTTCTACTCCCCCTAATTTTTGGATCTGAAGACCACTTGCACCCTCTACATGATTGTGGCATGTATATCCACCACACTCAAAACATGTTAGGATCAGTTAGAGGTCTCTTTCAGATAAAATTCCACCAAGCTATTATTAGGGGGTTGTACTAGTGGAATTTCCCAAACATGGATTTTGGAGCTCATTTTTAGTGCGTGAAATAATTTTCTATTTATTATTATAGTTTTCAAATTTTTTTTCACACATGTACTCTAAAATTTTCATTTTGTGGCGATCTTATATCTTTTTTGTTTACGAGGAAAAATGGGAGAGTGAAAACTCAAGTTTGGATCTGAAAAAAAATAAATTTTAAAAGCACAAATTCTGAGAGAGATAATTCCAAAATGTATCTGTGATTTTTAAGGATTGGCAAAAAGTGGGTTGTTCGGCTCCGGTAAATATCGAACAACTTGATAATTTAACTTTTTCTACTCCCCTAATTTTTGGATCTGAAGGCCACTTGCATCCTTAACATGCTTGTGGCATGCATATCCACCACACTTAAAACATGTTAGGATCAGTTAGAGGTCTCTTTCCTTTAAAATTCCACCAAGCAATTATTAGAAAGTTGTACTAGTAGAATTTCCCAAACAAGGATGTTGGAGTTCAATTTTAGTGCGTGAAATAATTTTCTATTTATTATTATATTTTTCAAAATTTTTTGCACACATGAACTCTGAAATTGTCATTCTGTTGCGATCTTATATCTTTTTTGTTTACGAGGAAAAATGGGAGAGTGAAAACTCAAGTTTGGATCTGAAAAAAAAAATTTGAAATGCACAAATGCTGAGAGAGATAATTCCAAAAAGTATCTGTGATTTTTAAGGATAGGCAAAAAGTGGGTTGTTTGGCTCTGGTAAATATCCAACCACTTGAGAATTTAACTTTTTCTACTCCCCCTAATTTTTGTATCTGAAGGCCACTTGCACCCTCAAGATGCTTGTGGCTTGCATATCCACCACACTCAAAACTTGTTAGGATCAGTTAGATATCTCTTTTCTTTAAAATTCCACCAATCTATTATTAGGGGGTTGTATTAGTGGAATTTCCGAAACATGGATTTTGGAGTTCATTTTTAGAGCGTGAAATAATTTTCTATTTATTATTATAGTTTTCAAATTATTTTGCTCACATGAACTCAAAAATTTTCATTTTGTTGCGATCTTATATCTTTTTTTTTTTACGAGGAAAAATAGGAGAGTGAAAACTCAAGTTTGGATCTGAAAAAAAAAAAAATTTGAAATGCAAAAATGCTGAGAGATATAATTCCCAAAAGTATCTGTGATTTTTATGGACAGGCAAAAAGTGGGTAGTTTGGCTCTGGTAAATATCCAACAACTCTAGAATTTAACTTTTTTTAGACCCCCTCATTTTCTGATCTGAAGGCCACTTGCACCCTCAACATGCTTGTGGCATGCATATCCACCACACTTAAAACATGTTAGGATCAATTTGAGGCCTCTTTCCTATAAAATTCCACCAAGCTATTATTAGGGGGTTGTACAAGTGGAATTTCCCAAACTAGGATGTTGGAATTCACTTTTAGTGCGTGAAATAATTTTCAATTTATTATTAAAGTTTAAAATTTTTTTTGCGCACATAAACTCTAAAATTTTCATTTTGTTGCGATCTTATATCTTTTTTTTTCACGAGGAAATATGGAAGTGTGAAAACTCAAGTTTGGATCTGAAAAGAAAAATTTGAAATGCACAAATGCTGAGAGAGATAATTCCAAAAAGTATCTGTGATTTTTAAGGATAGGCAAAAAGTGGGTTGTTTGGCTCTGGTAAATATCCAACCACTTGAGAATTTAACTTTTTCTACTCCCCCTAATTTTTGGATCTGAAGGCCACTTCCATCCTCAACATGCTTGCGGCATGCATATCCACCACACTTAAAACATGTTAGGATCAGTAAGAGGTCTCTTTCAATTAAAATTCCACCAAGCTATTATTAGGGGGTTGTACTAGTGGAATTTCCCAAACATGGATTTTGGTGTTCATTTTTAGTGCGTGAAATAATTTTATATTTATTATTATAGTTTTCAATTTTTTTTGCAGATATGAACTCTAAAATTTTCGTTTTGTTACCAACTTGTATCATTTTTGTTTACGAAGAAAAATGGGAGAGTGAAAACTCAAGTTTGGATCTGAAAAAAAAAAATTTTAAATGCACAAATGCTGAGAGAGATAATTCCAAAAAGTATCTGTGATTTTTAAGGATAGGCAAAAAGTGAGTTGTTTGGCTCTTGTAAATATCCAACCACTCGGGAATTTAAATTTTTCTACTTCCCCTAATTTTTGGATCTGAAGGCCACTTGAACCCTCAACATGCTTGTGGCATGCACATCCACCACACTTAAAACATGTTAGGGTCAGTTAGAGGTCTTTTTCCTGTAAAATTCCACCAAGCTATTATTAGGGGGTTGAACTAGTGGAATTTCCCAAACTGGGATTTTGGAGTTCACTTTTAGAACGTGAAATAATTTTCTATTTATTATTAAAGTTTTCAAATTTTTTTGCACACATAAATTCTAAAATTTTCATTTTGTTGCGGTCTTATATCTTTTTTGTTTAGGAGGAAAAATGGGAGAGTGAAAACTCAAGTTTGGATTTGAAAAAAAAAATTTGAAATGCACAAATGCTTTGAGAGATAATTCCAAAAAGTATCTATGTTTTTTAAGGATAGGCAAAAAGTGGGTTGTTTGGCTCTGGTAAATATCCAACCACTTGAGAATTTAACTTTTTCTACTCCCCCTAATTTTTGGATTTGAAGGCCACTTGCACCCTCAATATGCTTGTGGCATGCATATCCACCACACTCAAACCTTGTTAGGATCAGTTAGGGGTCTCTTTCCTATAAAATTCCACCAAGCTATTATTAGGGGGTTGTACTAGTGGAATTTCCCAAACATGGATTTTGGAGTTCATTTTTAATGCGTGAAATAATTTTCTATTTATGATTATAGTTTTCAAATTTTGTTGCACACATGAACTCTAAAATTTTCATTTTGTTGCGATCTTATATCTTTTTTGTTTACGAGGAAAAATGGGAGAGTGGAAACTCAAGATTGGATCTGAAAAAAAAAAATTTGAAATGCACAATTGCTGAGGGAGATAATTCCAAGAAGTATCTGTGATTTTTAAGGATAGGCAAAAAGTGGGTTGTTTGGCTCTGGTAAATATCCAACCACCTAAGAATTTAACTTTTTCTACTCCCCCTAATTTTTGGATCTGAAGGCCATTAGCACCCTCAACAAGTTTGTGGCATGCATATCCACCACACTCAAAACATGTTAGGATCAGTTAGAGGTCTCTTTCCTATAAAATTCTACCAAGCTATTATTAGGGGGTTGTACTTGTGGAATTTCCAAAACATGGATTTTGGAGTTCATTTTTAGTGCGTGAAATAATTTTCTATTTATTAATATAGTTTACAAATTTTTTTGCACACATGAACTCTAAAATTTTCATTTTGTTGCGATCTTATATCTTTTTTGTTTAAGAGGAAAAATGGGAGAGTGAAAACACAAATTTGGATCTGAAAAAAAAAAATTTGAAATGCACAAATGCTGTGAGAGATAATTCCCAAAAGTATCTGTGATTTTTAAGGACATGCAAAAAGTGGGTTGTTTGGCTATGGTAAATATCCAACCACTTGAGAATTTAACTTTTTTTACTCCCCCTAATTTTCTGATCTGAAGGCCACTTCCACCCTCAACATGCTTGTGGCATGCATATCCACCACACTCAAAACATGTTAGGATCTGTTAGAGGTCTCTTTCCTATAAAATTCCACCAATCTATTATTAGGGGGTTGTACTAGTGGAATTTCCCAAACATGGATTTTGTAGTTCATTTTTAGTGCGGAAATAATTTTCTATTTATTATTATAGATTTCAATTTTTTTTGGACATATGAACTCTAAAATTTTCATTTTGTTACGATCTTATTTCTGTTTTGTTTACGAGGAAAAATGGGAGAGTGAAAACACAAGTTTGGATCTGGAAAAAAAAAAAATTAAAATGAACAAATGTTGAGAGAGATAATTCCAAAAAGTATCTGTGACTTTTAAGGATAGGCAAAAAGTGGGTTGTTTGGCTCCGGTAAATATCCAACCACTTAGGAATTTAACTTTTTCTACTCCCCCTAATTTTTTGATCTGAAGGTCACTTGAACCCTCAACATGCTTGTGGCATGCATATCCACCACACTTAAAACTTGTTAGGATCAGTTAGAGGTCTCTTTCCTATAAAATTCCACCAAGCTATTATTAGGGGGTAGAACTAGTGGAATTTCCCAAACTGGGATTTTAGAGTTCACTTTTAGTGCGTGAAATAATTTTCTTTTTATTATTAAAGTTTTCAAATTTTTTTGCACACATAAACTCTAAAATTTTCTTTTTGTTGCGATCTTATATCTTTTTTGTTTACAAGGAAAAATGGGAGAGAGAAAACTCAAATTTGGATCTGAAAAAAAAAAATTTAAATGCACAAATGCTAAGAGAGATAATTCCAAAAAGTATATGTGATTTTTAAGGATAGGCAAAAAGTGGGTTGTTTCGCTCTGGTAAATATCCAACCACTTGGGAATTTAACCTTTTCTACTCCCCCTAATTTTTGGATCTGAAGGCCACTTGAACACTCAACATGCTGGTAGCACGCATATCTACCACACATAAAACATGTTAGGATCAGTTAGAGGTCTCTTTCCTATAAAATTCCTCCAAGCTATTATTAGGGGGTTGTACTAGTGGAATTTCCCAAACATGGATTTTGGAGTTCATTTTTAGTCCGTGTTATAATTTTCTTTTTATTATTATAGTTTTCAAATTTTTTTGCACAACATAAACTCTAAAATTTTCATTTTGTTGCGATTTTATATCATTTTTGTTTACGAGGAAAAATGGGAGAGTGAAAACTCTAGTTTTGATATGAAAAAAAAAAATTTCAAATGCACAAATGCTGAGAGAGATAATTCCAAAAAGTATCTGTGATTTTTAAGGATAGGCAAAAAGTGGGTTGTTTGGCTCTGGTAAATATCCAACCACTTGAGAATTTAACTTTTTCTACTCCCCCTAATTTTTGGATCTGAAGGCCACTTGCACCCTCAACATGCTTGTGGCATGCATATCTACCACACTTAAAACATGTTAGGATCGGTTAGAGATCGCTTTCCTTTAAAATTCCACCAATCTATTATTAGGGTTTGTAGTAGTGGAATTTCCTAAACATGGATTTTGGAGTTCATTTTTAGTGCGAGTAATAATTTTCTGTTTATTATTATAGTTTTCAAAATTTTTTGCACACATGAACTCTAAAATTTTCATTTTGTTGCGATCTTATATCTTTTTTGTTTACGAGGAAAAATGGGAGAGTGAAAATTCAAGTTTGAATCTGAAAAAAAAATTTGAAATGCGCAAATACTGAGAGAGACAATTCCCAATAGTATCTGTGATTTTTAAGGACAGGCAAAAAGTGGGTTGTTTGGCTCTGGTAAATATCCAACCACTTGAGAATTTAACTTTTTTTAGACCCCCTCATTTTCTGATCTGAAGGCCACTTGCACCCTCAACATGCTTGTGGCATGCATATCCACCTCACTTAAAACATGTTAGGATCAGTTAGAGGTCTCTTTCCTATAAAATTCCACCAAGCTATTATTCGGGGGTTGTAATAGTGGAATTTCCCAAACTGGGATTTTGGATTTCACTTTTAGTGCGTCAAATAATTTTCTATTTATTATTAAAGTTTACCAATTTTTTTGCACACATAAACTATAAAATTTTCACTTTGTTGCGAACTTATATCTTTTTTGTTTACGAGGAAATATGGAAGAGTGAAAACTCAAGTTTGGATCTGAAAAAAAAAAATTTGAAATGCACAAATGCTGAGAGAGATAATTCCAAAAAGTATCTATGATTTTTAAGGATAGGCAAAAAGTGGGTTGTTTGGCTCAGGTAAATATCGAACAACTTGAGAATTTAACCTTTTCTACTCCCCCTATTTTTTGGATCTGAAGGCCACTTGTACCCTCAACATGCTTGTGGCATGTATATCCACCACACTCCAAACATGTTAGGATCAGTTAGAGGTCTCTTTCATATAAAATTCCACCAAGCTATTATTAGGGGGTTGTACAAGTGGAATTTCCAAACATGGATTTTGGAGCTCATTTTTAGTGCGTGAAATAATTTTCTATCTATTATTATAGTTTTCAAATTTTTTTGCACACATGTACTCTAAAATTTTCATTTTGTTGCGATCTTATTTCTTTTTTGTTTATGAGTAAAAAAGGGAGAGTGAAAATTCAAGTTTGAATCTGAAAAAAAAATTGAAATGCACAAATGCTTAGAGAGATAATTCCAAAAAGTATCTGTGATTTTTAAGGATAGGCAAAAAGTGGGTTGTTTGGCTCTGGTAAATATCCAACCACTTGAGAATTTAACTTTTTCTACTCCCCCTAATTTTTGGATCTGAAGGCCACTTGCACTCTCAACATGCTTGTGGCATGCATATCCACCACACTCAAAACATGTTAGGATCAGTTAGAGGTCTCTTTCCTATAAAATTCTACCAAGATATTATTAGGGGGTTGTACTAGTGGAATTTCCCAAACATGGATTTTGGAGTTCATTTTTAGTGCGTGAAATAATTTTCTATTTATTATTCTAGTTTTCAAAATATTTTGCACACATTAACTCTAAAATTTTCATTTTGTTGCGATCTTATTTCTTTTTTGTTTACGAGGAAAAAAGGGAGAGTGAAAATTCAAGTTTGAATCTAAAAAAAAAATTGAAATGCACAAATGCTTAGAGAGATAATTCCAAAAAGTATCTATGATTTTTAAGGATAGGCAAAAAGTGGGTTGTTTGGCTCTGGTAAATATCACCCCACTTGAGAATTTAACTTGTTCTACTCCCCCTAATTTTTGGATCTGAAGGCAGTGCCCTCAACATGCTTGTGGCATGCATATCCACCACACTCAAAACATGTTAGGATCAGTTAGAGGTCTATTTCCTATAAAATTCCACCAAGCTATTATTAGGGGGTTGTACTAGTGGAATTTCCCAAACATGGATTTTGGAGTTCATTTTTAGTGCGTGAAATAATTTTCTATTTATTATTCTAGTTTTCAAAAAATTTTACACACATAAACTCTAAAATTTTTATTTTGTTGCGATCTTATATCTTTTTTGTTTACGAGGAAAAATGGGAGAGTGAAAATTCAAGTTTGAATCTGAAAAAAAAAATTTGAAATGCACAAATGCTGTGAGAGGTAATTTCAAAAAGTATCTGTGATTTTTAAGGATAAGCAAAATGTGGGTTGTTTGGCTCTGGTAAATATCCAACCACCTGAGAATTTAACTTTTTCTACTCCCCCTAATTTTTGGATCTGAAGGCCATTAGCACCCTCAACAAGCTTGTGACATGCATATCCACCACACTCAAAACATGTTAGGATCAGTTAGAGGTCTCTTTCCTATAAAATTCCACCAAGCTATTATTAGGGGGTTGTACTTGTGGAATTTCCAAAACATGATTTTGGAGTTCATTTTTAGTGCGAGAAATAATTTTCTATTTATTATTATAGTTTTCAATTTTTTTTGCAGACATGAACTCTAAAATTTTCATTTTGTTGCGATCTTATATCTTTTTTGTTTACGAGGAAAAATGGGAGAGTGAAAATTCAAGTTTGAATCTGAAAAAAAAATTGAAATGCACAAATGCTTAGAGAGATAATTCCAAAAAGTATCTATGATTTTTAAGGATAGGCAAAAAGTGGGTTGTTTGGCTCTGGTAAATATCACCCCACTTGAGAATTTAACTTGTTCTACTCCCCCTAATTTTTGGATCTGAAGGCCACTTGCACCCTCAACATGCTTGTGGCATGCATATCCACCACACTCAAAACATGTTAGGATCAGTTAGAGGTCTATTTCCTATAAAATTCCACCAAGCTATTATTAGGGGGTTGTACTAGTGGAATTTCCCAAACATGGATTTTGGTGTTCATTTTTAGTGCGTGAAATAATTTTCTATTTATTATTCTAGTTTTCAAAAAATTTTACACACATAAACTCTAAAATTTTTATTTTGTTGCGATCTTATATCTTTTTTGTTTACGAGGAAAAATGGGAGAGTGAAAATTCAAGTTTGAATTTGAAAAAAAAAATTTGAAATGCACAAATGCTGTGAGAGATAATTTCAAAAAGGATCTGTGATTTTTAAGGATAAGCAAAATGTGGGTTGTTTGGCTCTGGTAAATATCCAACCACCTGAGAATTTAACTTTTTCTACTCCCCCTAATTTTTGGATCTGAAGGCCATTAGCACCCTCAACAAGCTTGTGACATGCATATCCACCACACTCAAAACATGTTAGGATCAGTTAGAGGTCTCTTTCCTATAAAATTCCACCAAGCTATTATTAGGGGGTTGTACTTGTGGAATTTCCAAAACATGGATTTTGGAGTTCATTTTTAGTGCGAGAAATAATTTTCTATTTATTATTATAGTTTTCAATTTTTTTTGCAGGCATGAACTCTAAAATTTTCATTTTGTTGCGATCTTATATCTTTTTTGTTTACGAGGAAAAATGGGAGAGTGAAAACTCAAGTTTGGATCTGAAAAAAAAAAATTGGAAATGCACAAATGCTGAGAGAGATAATTCCCAAAAGTATCTATGATTTTTAAGGACATGCAAAAAATGGGTTGTTTGGCTCTGATAAATATCCAACCACTTGAGAATTTAACTTTTTTTACTCCCCCTAATTTTCTGATCAGAAGGCCACTTCCACCCTCAAAATGGTTGTGGCATGCATATCCACCACACTCAAAACATGTTAGCCTTTTAAAGGTCTCTTTCCTATAAAATTCCACCAATCTATTATTAGGGGGTTGTACTAGTGAAATTTCCCAAACATGGATTTTGGAGTTCATTTTTAGTGCGTGAAATAATTTTCTATTTATTATTATAGTTTTCAATTTTTTTTGCGCATATGAACTCTAAAATTTTCATTTTGTTACGATCTTATATCTTTTTTGTTTACGAGGAAAAATGGGAGAGTGAAAAATCAAGTTTGGATCTGAAAAAAAAAATTTTAAATGCACAAATGCTTAGAGAGATAATTCCAAAAAGTATCTGTGAATTTTAAGGATAGAGAAAAAGTGGGTTGTTTGGCTCCAGTAAATATCCAACCACTTGGGAATTTAACTTTTTCTACTCCCCCAAATTTTTTGATCTAAAGGCCACTTGAACCCTCAACATGCTTGTGGCAAGCATATCCACCACACTTTCTTAAAACATGTTAGGATCAGTTAGAGGTCTCTTTCCAATAAAATTCCACCAAGCTATTATTAGGGGGTTGAACTAGTGGAATTTCCCAAACTGGGATTTTGGAGTTCACTTTTAGTGCGTGAAATAATTTTCTTTTTATTATTAAAGTTTTCAAATTTTTTTGCACACATAAACTCTAAAATTTTCATTTTGTTGCGATCTTACATCTTTTTTGTTTACGAGGAAAAATGGGAGAGTGAAAACTCAAGTTTGGATCTGAAAAAATAAAAATTGAAATGCACAAATGCTTAGAGAGATAATTCCAAAAAGTATCTTTGATTTTTAAGGATAGGCAAAAAGTGGGTTGTTTGGCTATGGTAAATATCCAACCACTTGAGAATTTAACTTTTTCTAGTCCCCCTAATTTTTGGATCTGAAGGCCACTTGCACCCTCAACATGCTTGTGGCATGCATATCCACCATACTCAAAACATGTTAGGATCAATTAGAGGTCTCTTTCAGATAAAATTCCACCAAGCTATTATTAGGGGGTTGTACTAGTGGAATTTCCCAAACAGGGATTTTGGAGCTCATTTTTAGTGCGTGAAATAATTTTCTATTTATTATTATAGTTTTCAATTTTTTTTTCACACATGTACTCTTAAATTTTCATTTTGTTGCGATCTTATATCTTTTTTGTTTACGAGGAAAAATGGGAGAGTGAAAACTCAAGTTTGAATCTGAAAAAAAAAAAAAAATTTAAATGCACAAATTCTGAGAGAGATAATTCCAAAAAGTATATGTGATTTTTAAGGATAGGCAAAAAGTGGGTTGTTTGGCTCCGGTAAATATCGAACAACTTGATAATTTAACTTTTTCTACTCCCCTAATTTTTGGATCTGAAGGCCACTTGCATCCTTAACATGCTTGTGGCATGCATATCCACCACACTTAAAACATGTGAGGATCAGTTAGAGGTCTCTTTCCTTTAAAATTCCACCAAGCTATTATTAGAAAGTTGTACTAGTAGAATTTCCCAAACAAGGATTTTGGAGTTCATTTTTAGTGCGTGAAATAATTTTCTATTTATTATTATATTTTTCAATTTCTTTTGCACACATGAACTCTGAAATTTTCATTTTGTTGCGATCTTATATCTTTTTTGTTTACGAGGAAAAATGGGAGAGTGAAAACTCAAGTTTGGATCTGAAAAAAAAAATTTGAAATGCACAAATGCTGAGAGAGATAATTCCAAAAAGTATCTGTAATTTTTAAGGATAGGCAAAAAGTGGGTTGTTTGGCTCTGGTAAATATCCAACCACTTGAGAATTTAACTTTTTCTACTCCCCCTAATTTTTGGATCTGAAGGCCACTTGCATCCTTAACATACTTGTGGCATGCATATCCACCACACTTAAAACATGTTAGGATCAGTTAGAGGTCTCTTTCCTTTAAAATTTTACCAATCTATTATTAGAAAGTTGTACTAGTGGAATTTCCCATACATGGATTTCGGAGTTCATTTTTAGTGCGTGAAATAATTTTCTATTTATTATTACATTTTTCAAAATTTTTTGCACACATGAACTCTGAAATTTTTATTTTGTTGCGATCTTATATCTTTTTTGTCTATGAGGAAAAATGGGAGAGTGAAAACTCAAGTTTGGATCTGAAAAAAAAATTTTTAAATGCACAAATTCTGAGAGATATGATTCCAAAAAGTATCTGTGCTTTTTAAGGATAGGCAAAAAGTGGGTTGTTTGGCTCCGGTAAATATCCAACCACTTGAGAATTTAACTTTTTCTACTCCCCCTAATTTTTGGATCATTAGACCACTTGCATCCTCAACATGCTTGTGGCATGCATATCCACCACACTTAAAACATGTTAGGATCAGTTAGAGGTCTCTTTCCTATAAAATTCCACCAAGCCATTATTAGGGGGTTGTACTAGTGGAGTTTCCCAAACATGGATTTTGGAGTTCACTTTTAGTGCGTGAAATAATTTTCTACTTATTGTTATAGTTTTGAAATTTTTTTGCAGCCATGAACTCTAAAATTTTCATTTTGTCTTGATCTTATATCTTTTTTGTTTACGAGGAAAAATGGGAGAGTCAAAACACAAGTTTGGATCTGAAAAAAAAAAGTTTGAAACGCACAAATGCTGAGAGAGATAATTCCAAAAAGTATCCGTGATTTTTAAGCATAAGTGGGTTGTTTGGCTCTGGTAAATATCCAACCACTTGAGAATTTAACTTTTTCTACTCCCCCTAATTTTTGGATATGAAGGCCACTTGCAACCTCAACATGCATGTGGCTTGCATATCCACCATACTTAAAACATGTTAGGATCAGTTAGAGGTCTCTTTCCTATAAAATTCCACCAAGCTATTATTAGGGGGTAGTACTAGTGGAATTTCCCAAACATGGATTTTGGAGTTCATTTTTAGTGCGTGAAATAATTTTCTATTTATTATTATAGTTTTCAATTTTTTTTGCACACATGAACTGTAAAATTTTCATTTTGTTGCGATCTTATATCTTTTTTGTTTACGAGGAAAAGTGGGAGAGTCAAAACTCAGGTTTGGATCTGAAAAAAAAAATTTGAAATGCACAAATGCTGAAAGAGATAATTCAAAAAAGTAATGATGATTTTTAAGGATAGGCAAAAAGTGGGTTGTTTGGCTCCGGTAAATAACCAACCACTTGAGAATTTAACTTTTTCTACTCCCACTAATTTTAGGATCTGACGGCTACTTGCATCCTCAACATGCTTGTGCCATGCATATCCACCACACTTAAAACATGTTAGGATCAGTAAAAGGTCTCTTTCCTATAAAATTCCACCAAGCTATTATTAGGGGGTTGTACTAGTGGAATTTCCTAAACATGGATTTTGGAGTTCATTTTTAGAGCGTGAAATAATTTTCTATTTAACATTATTGTTTTCAAATTTTTTTGCACACATGAACTCTAAAATTTTCATTTTGTTGCGATCTTATATCTTTTTAGTTTACAAGGAAAAATGGTAGAGTGAAAACTCAAGTTTGGATCTGAAAAAAAAAATCTGAAATGCACAAATGCTGAGAGAGATAATTCCAAAACTATCTGTGATTTTTAAGGATTGGCAAAAAGTGGGTTGTTTGGCTCTGGTAAATATCCAAGCACTTGAGAATTTAACTTTTTCTACTCCCCCTAATTTTTCGATCTGAAGGCCACTTGCACCCTCAACAAGCTTGTGGCATGCATATCCACCACACTTAAAAGAAGTTACGATCAGTTAGAGATCTCTTTCCTATAAAATTCCACCAAGCTATTTTTAGGGGGTTGTACTAGTGGAATTTCCCAAACATGGATTTTGGAGTTCATTTTTAGTGCGTGTTATAATTTTCTTTTTATTATTATTGTTTTCAAATTTTTTTGCACACATAAACTCTAAAATTTTCATTTTGTTGCGATTTTATATCATTTTTGTTTACGAGGAAAAATGGGAGAGTGAAAACTCTAGTTTTGATCTGAAAAAAAAAATTTGAAATGCACAATTGGTGAGAGAGATAATTCCAAAAAGTATCTGTGATTTTTACGGATAGGCAAAAAGTGGGTTGTTTGGCTCTGGTAAATATCCAACCACTTCAGAATTTAACCTTTTCTACTCCCCCTAATTTTTGGATCAGAAGGCCACTTGCACCCTCAACATGCTTGTGGCATGCATATCTACCACACTTAAAACATGTTAGGATCAGTTAGAGATCGTTTTCCTATAAAATTCCACCAATCTATTATTAGGGTTTGTACTAGTGGAATTTCCTAAACATGGATTTTGGAGTTCATTTTTAGTGCGAGTAATAATTTTCTGTTTATTATTATAGTTTTCAAAATTCTTTGCACACATGAACTCTAAAATTTTCATTTTGTTGCGATGTTATATCTGTTTTGATTACGAGGAAAAATGGGAGAGTGAAAATTTAAGTTTGAATCTGAAAAAAAAAAATTTGAAATGCACAAATGCTGAGAGCGACTATTCCCAAAAGTATCTGTGATTTTTAAGGACAGGCAAAAAGTGGGTTGTTTGGCTCTGGTAAATATCCAACCACTTGAGAATGTAACTTTTTTTAGACCCCCACATTTTCTGATCTGAAGGCCACTTGCACCCTCAACATGCTTGTGGCATGCATATCCACCACACTTAAAACATGTTAGGATCAGTTAGAGGTCTCTTTCCTATAAAATTCCACCAAGCTATTATTCGGGGATTGTACTAGTGGAATTTCCCAAACTGGGATTTTGGATTTCACTTTTAGTGCGTGAAATAATTTTCTATTTATTATTAAAGTTTACAATTTTTTTTGCACACATAAACTATAAAATTTTCAATTTGTTGCGAACTTATATCTTTTTTGTTTACGAGGAAATATCGAAGAGTGAAAAACTCAAGTTTGGATCTGAAAAAAAAAATTTGAAATGCACAAATGCTGAGAGAGATAATTCCAAAAAGTATCTGTGATTTTTAAGGATAGGCAAAAAGTGGGTTGTTTGGCTCTGGTAAATATCCAACCACTTGAGAATTTAACTTTTTCTACTCCCCATAATTTTTGATGCTTGTGGCATGCATATCCACCACACTTAAAACATGTTAGGATCAGTTAGAGGTCTCTTTCCAATAAAATTCCACCAAGCTATTATTAGGGGGTTGTACTAGTGGAATTTCCCAAACATGGATTTTGGGGTTCATTTTTAGTGCGTGAAATAATTTTATATTTATTATTATTGTTTTCAATTTTTTTTGCACACATGAACTCTAAAATTTTCATTTTGTTGCGATCTTATATCTTTTTTGCTTACGAGGAAAAATGGGAGAGTGAAAACACAAGTTTGGATCTTAAAAAAAAAAATTTGGAATGCACAAATGATGAGAGAGATAATTCCAAAAAGTATTTGTGATTTTTAAGGATAGGCAAAAAGTGGGTTGTTTGGCTCTGGTAAATATCCAACCACTTCAGAATTTAACTTTTTCTACTCCCCCTAATTTTTGGATATGAAGGCCACTTGCATCCACAACATGCTTGCGGCATGCGTATCCACCACACTTAAAACATGTTAGGATCAGTTAGAGGTCTCTTTCCTATAAAATTCCACCAAGCTATTATTAGGGGGTTGTACTAGTGGAATTTCCCAAACAGGGATTGTGGAGTTCATTTTAGTGCGTGAAATAATTTTCTCTTTATTATTATAGTTTTCAAATTTTTTTGCACACATGAACTCTAAAATTTTCATTTTGTTGTGATTTTATATCATTTTTGTTTACGAGGAAAAATGGGAGAGTGAAAACTCTAGTTTTGATCTGAAAAAAAAAAATTTGAAATGCACAATTGGTGAGAGAGATAATTCCAAAAAGTATCTGTGATTTTTACGGATAGGCAAAAAGTGGGTTGTTTGGCTCTGGTAAATATCCAACCACTTCGGAATTTAACTTTTTCTACTCCCCATAATTTTTGGATCAGAAGGCCACTAGCACCCTCAACATGCTTGTGGCATGCATATTTACCACACTTAAAACATGTTAGGATCAGTTAGAGATCGCTTTCCTATAAAATTCCACCAATCTATTATTAGGGTTTGTACTAGTGGAATTTCCTAAACATGGATTTTGGAGTTCATTTTTAGTGCGAGTAATAATTTTCTGTTTATTATTATAGTTTTCAAAATTCTTTGCACACATGAACTCTAAAATTTTCATTTTGTTGCGATCTTATATCTTTTTTGATTACGAGGACAAATGGTAGAGTGAAAATTCAAGTTTGAATCTGAAAAAAAAAATTTGAAATGCACAAATGCTGAGAGAGACAATTCCCAAAAGTATCTGTGATTTTTAAGGATAGGCAAAAAGTGGGTTGTTTGGCTCTGGTAAATATCCAACCACTTGAGAATTTAACTTTTTTAGACCCCCTAATTTTTGGATCTGAAGGCCACTTGCACCCTCAACATGCTTGTGGCATGCATATCCACCACACTTAAAACATGTTAGGATCAGTTAGAGGTCTCTTTCCTATAAAATTCCACCAAGCTATTATTCGGGGATTGTACTAGTGGAATTTCCCAAACTGGGATTTTGGATTTCACTTTTTGTGCGTGAAATAATTTTCTATTTATTATTAAAGTTTACAAATTTTTTTGCAGACATAAACTATAAAATTTTCAATTTGTTGCGAACTTATATCTTTTTGGTTACGAGGAAATATCTAAGAGTGAAAACTCAAGTTTGGATCTGAAAAAAAAAATTTGAAATACACAAATGCTGAGAGAGATAATTCCAAAAAGTATCTGTGATTTTTAAGGATAGGCAAAAAGTGGGTTGTTTGGCTCTGGTAAATATCCAACCACTTGAGAATTTAACTTTTTCTACTCCCCATAATTTTAGATGCTTGTGGCATGCATATCCTCCACACTTAAAACATGTTAGGATCAGTTAGAGGTCTCTTTCCAATAAAATTCCACCAAGCTATTATTAGGGGGTTTTACTAGTGGAATTTCCCAAACATGGATTTTGGGGTTCATTTTTAGTGCGTGAAATAATTTTATATTTATTATTATTGTTTTCAAATTTTTTTGCACACATGAACTCTAAAATTTTCATTTTGTTGCGATCTTATATCTTTTTTGTTTACGAGGAAAAATGGGAGAGTGAAAACACAAGTTTGGATCTGAAAAAAAAAAAATTGGAATGCACAAATGATAAGAGAGATAATTCCAAAAAGTATCTGTGATTTTTAAGGATAGGCAAAAAGTGGGTTGTTTGGCTCTGGTAAATATCCAACCACTTCAGAATTTAACTTTTTCTACTCCCCCTAATTTTTGGATCTGAAGGCCACTTGCATCCTCAACATGCTTGCGGCATGCATATCCACCACACTTAAAACATGTTAGGATCAGTTAGAGGTCTCTTTCCTATAAAATTCCACCAAGCTATTATTAGGGGGTTGTACTAGTGGAATTTCCCAAACATGGATTTTGGAGTTCATTTTTAGTGCGTGAAATAATTTTCTATTTATTTTTTATAGTTTTCAAATTTTTTTGCACACATGAACTCTACAATTTTCATTTTGTTGCGATCTTTTATCTTTTTTGTTTACGAGGAAAAATAGGAGAGTGAAAACTCAAGTTTGGATCTGAAAAAAATATAAAATTTGAAATGCACAAATGCTAAGAGAGATAATTCCAAAAAGTATCTGTGGTTTTTAAGGATTGGAAAAAAGTGGGTTGTTTGGCTCAGGTAAATATCCAACCACTTGAGAATTTAACTTTTTCTACTCCCCCTAATTTTTGGATCTGAAGGCCACTTGCATCCTCAAAATGCTTGTGGCATGCATATCCACCACACTTAAAACATGTAAGGATTAGTTGGGGGTCTCTTTCCTATAAAACCGCACCAAGCTATTATTAGGGGGTTGTACTAGTGGAATTTCCCAAACATGGATTTAGGAGTTCATTTTTAGTGCGTGAAATAATTTTCTATTTATTATTGTAGTTTTCAAATTTTTTTGCACACATGAACTCTTAAATATTCATTTTGTTGCGATCTTATATCTTTTTTGTTTACGAGGAAAAATAGGAGAGTGAAAACTCAAGTTTGGATATGGAAAAAAAAAATTTGAAATGCACAAATGCTGAGAGAGATAATTCCCAAAAGTATCTGTGATTTTTAAGGACAGGCAAAAAGTGGGTTGTTTGGCTCTTGTAAATATCCAAGCATTCTAGAATTTAACTTTTTTTACACCTCCTCATTTTCTGATCTGAAGGCCACTTGCACCCTCAACATGCTTGTGGCATGCATATCCACCACACTTAAAACATGTTAGGATCAGTTAGAGGTCTCTTTCCTATAAAATTCCACCAAGCTATTATTAGGGGGTTGTACTAGTGGAATTTCCCAAACTGGGATTTTGGAGTTCACTTTTAGTGCGTGAAATAATTTTCTATTTATTATTAAAGTTTTCAAATTTTTTTGCACACAGAAACTCTAATATTTCATTTTGTTGCGATCTTATATCTTTTTTTTTTACGAGGAAATATGGAAGAGTGAAAACTCAAGTTTGGATCTGAAAAAAAAAAATTGAAATGCACAAATGCTGACAGAGATAATTCCAAAAAGTATCTGTTATTTTTAAGGATAGGCAAAAAGTGGGTTGTTTGGCTCTAGTAAATATCCAACCACTTGAGAATTTAACTTTTTCTACTCCCCCTAATTTTTGGATCATTAGACCACTTGCATCCTCAACATGCTTGTGGCATGCATATCCACCACACTTAAAACATGTTAAGATCAGTTAGAGGTCTCTTTCCTATAAAATTCCATGAATCCATTATTAGGAGGATGTACTAGTGGAGTTTCCCAAACATGGATTTTGGAGTTCATTTTTAGTGCGTGAAATAATTTTCTACTTATTGTTATAGTTTTGAAATATTTTTTCACCCTTGAACTCTAAAATTTTCATTTTGTCTCGATCTGATATCTTTTTTGTTAACGAGGAAAAATGGGAGAGTCAAAACATAAGTTTGGATCTGAAAAAAAAAAGTTTGAAATGCACAAATGCTGAGAGAGATAATTCCAAAAAGTATCCATGATTTTTAAGCATAAGTGGGTTGTTTGGCTCTGGTAAGTATCCAACCACTTGAGAATTTAACTTTTTCTACTCCCCCTAATTTTTGGATCTGAAGGCCACTTGCATCCTCAACATGCATGTGGCTTGCATATCCACCATACTTAAAACATGTTAGGATCAGTTAGAGGTCTCTTTCCTATAAAATTCCACCAAGCTATTATTAGGGGTTGTACTAGTGGAATTTTCCATACTTGGATTTTGGAGTTCATTTTTAGTGCGGGAAATAATTTTCTATTTATTATTAAAATTTCAAATTTTTTTGCACACTTGAACTCTAAAATTATCATTTTGTTGCGATCTTATATCTTTTTTGTTTATGAGGAAAAATGGGAGAGTGAAAACTCCAGTTTGGATCTGAAAAAAAAAAAATTTGAAATGCACACATGCTGAGAGAGATAATTCCCAAAAGTATCTGTGATTTTTAAGGACATGCAAAAAGTGGGTTGTTTGGCTCTGGTAAATATCCAACCAGTTGAGAATTTAACTCCCCCTAATTTTCTGATCTGAAGGCCACTTGCACCCTCAACATGCTTGTGGCATGCATATCCTCCACACTAAAAACATATTAGGATCAGTTAGAGGTCTCTTTCCTATAAAATTCCACCAAGCTATTATTAGCGGGTTGTACTAGCGGAATTTCCCAAACATAGATTTTGGAGTTCATTTTTAGTGCGCGAAATAATTTTCTACTTATTATTATAGTTTTGAAATTTTTTTGCACATATGAACTCTAAAATTTTCATTTTGTTGCGATCTTATATCTTTTTTTTTTACAAGGAAAAAAGGGAGAGAGAAAACTCAAGTTTGGATCTGAAAAAAAAAAAAAATTTAACACGCACAAATGCAGAGAGAGATAATTCCAAAAAGTATCTGTGATTTTTAAGGATAGGCGAAAAGTGGGTTGTTTGGCTTTGGTAAATATCCAACAACTTGGGAATTTAACATTTTCTACTCCCCCTAATTTTTGCATCTGAAGGCCACTTGAACCCTCAACATTCTTGTGGCATGCATATCCACCACACTTAAAACATGTTAGGATCAGTTAGAGGTCTCTCTTTCCTATAAAATTCCACCAAGCTATTATTAGGGGGTTGTACTAGTGGAATTTCCCAAACATGGATTTTGGAGCTCATTTTTAGTGCGTGAAATAATTTACTATTTATTATTATAGTAATCAAATTTTTTTGCACACATGAACTCTAATATTTTCATTTTGTTGCAATCTTACATCTTTTTTGTTTACGAGGAAAAATGGGAGCCACTTGAACCCTCAACATGCTTGTGGCATGCATATCCACCACACTTAACACTTGTTAGGATCAGTTAGAGGTCTTTTTCCTATAAAATTCCACCAAGTTAATATTAGAGGGTTGTACTAGTGGAATTTCCCAAACATGGATTTTAGAGCTCATTTTTAGTGCATGAATAATTTTCTACTTATTATTATAGTTTTCAAATTTTCTTGCACACACGAACTCTAAAATATTCATTTTGTTGCGATATTATATCTTTTTTGTTTACGAGGAATAATAGGAGAGTGAAAACTCAAGTTTGGATCTGAAAAAAAAAAAAAAATTTGAAATGCACAAATGCTGACAGAGATAATTCCCAAAAGTATCTGTGATTTTTAAGGACAGGCAAAAAGTGGGTTGTTTGGCTCTGGTAAATATCCAACCACTTGAGAATTTAACTTTTTTTACTCCCCCTAATTTTCTGATCTGAAGGCCACTTGCACCGTCAACATGCTTGTGGCATGCATATCCACCACACTCAAAACATGTTAGGATCAGTTAGAGGTCTCTTTCCTATAAAATTCCATCAAGCTATTATTAGGGGGTTGTACTAGTGGAATTTCCCAAACATGGATTTTGGAGTTCATTTTTAGTGCGTGAAATATTTTTCTATTTATTATTATAGTTTTCAAATTTTTTTGCACACATGAACTCTAAAATTATCATTTTGTTGCGATCTTATATCTTTTTTGTTTATGAGAAAAAGTGGGAGAGTGACAATTTGAGATTGAATCTGAAAAAAAAAATTTTAAATGCACAAATGCAGAGAGAGATAATTCCAAAAACTATTGATGATTTTTAAGGCTAGGCAAAAAGTGGGTTGTTTGGCTCCGGTAAATATTCAACCACTTGAGAATTTAACTTTTTCTACTCCCCCTAATTTTTGGATCTGAAGGCTACTTGCATCCTCAACATGTTTGTGCCATGCATATCCACCACACTTAAAACATGTTAGGATCAGTTAAAGGTCTCTTTCCTATAAAATTCCACCAAGCTATTATTAGGGGGTTCTACAAGTGGAATTTCCCAAACGTGGATTTTGGAGTTCATTTTTAGAGCATGAAATAATTTTCTATTTATTAATATAGTTTTAAAATTTTTTTGCACACATGAAGTCTAAAATTTTTTTGCACACATGAAGTCTAAAATTTTTTTGCACACATGAACAAAAAAAATTTCATTTTGTTGCGATCTTATATCTTTTTAGTTTACAAGGAAAAATGGGAGAGTGAAAACTTACGTTTGGATCTGAAAAAAAAAAAAATTTGAAATGCACAAATGCATAGAGAGATAATTCTAAAAAGTATATGTGATTTTTAAGGATAGGCAAAAAGTGGGTTGTTTGGCTCTGGTATATATCCAACCACTTGAGAATTTAACTTTTTCTACTCCCCCTAATTTTTGGATCTGAAGGCCACTTGCACCCTTCACATGCTTGTGGCATGCATATCCACCACACTCAAAACATGTTAGGATCAGTTAGAGGTCTCTTTCCTATAAAATTCCAACAAGCTATTATTAGGGGGTTGTACTAGTGGAATTTCCCAAACATGGATTTTGGAGTTCATTTTTAGTGCGTGAAATAATTTTCTATTATTATTATATTTTTCAAATTTTTTTGCACACATGAACTCTAAAATTTTCATTTTGTTGCGATCTTATATCTTTTTTGTTTACGGGGAAAAATGGAAGAGTGAAAATGCAAGTTTGAATCTGAAAAAAAAAATTTGAAATGCAGAAACGCTGAGAGAGATAATTCCAAAAAGTATCTGTGATTTTTAAGGATAGGGAAAATGTGGGTTGTTTGGCTCTGGTAAATATCCAACCACTTGAGAATTTAACTTTTTCTACTCCCCCTAATTTTTGGATCTGAAGGCCACTTGCACCCTCAACATGCTTGTGGCATGCATATCCACCACACTTAAAACATGTTAGGATCAGTTAGAGATCTCTTTCCTCTAAAATTCCACCAAGTTATTATTAGGGGTTTGTACAAGTGGAATTTCCGAAACATGGATTTTGGAGTTCATTTTTAGTGCGTGAAATAATTTTCTATTTATTAATATAGTTTTAAAATTTTTTTGCACACATGAAGTCTAAAATTTTCATTTTGTTGCGATCTTATATCTTTTTTGTTTACGAGAAAAAATGGGACAGTGAAAACTCAAGTTTGGATCTGAAAAAAAAAATTTGAAATGCACAAATGCTGAGAGAGATAATTCCAAAAAGTATCTGTGATTTTTAAGGATAGGCAAAAAGTGGGTTGTTTGGCTCTGGTAAATATCCAACCACTTGAGAATTAAAATTTTTCTACTCCCCCTAATTTTTGGATCTGAAGGCCACTTGCACCCCCAACATGATTGTGGCATGCATATCTACCACACTTAAAACATGTTAGGATCAGTTAGAGATCTCTTTCCTATAAAATTCCACCAAGCTATTATTAGGGGTTGTACTAGTGGAATTTCCCAAACATGGATTTTGGAGTTCATTTTTAGTGCGTCAAATAACTTTCTATTTATTATTATAGTTTTGCTAATTTTTTTGCACACATGAACTCTAAAATTTTCATTTTGTTGCGATCATATATCTTTTTTGTTTACGAGGAAAAATGGGAGAGAGGAAACCCAATGTTTTGATCTGAAAAAAAAAATTTGAAATGCACAAATGCTGAGGGAGATAATTCCAAAAAGTATCTGTGATTTTTAAGGATAGGCAAAAAGTGGGTTGTTTGGCTCTTGTAAATATCCAAACCACTTGAGAATTTACTGTTTTCTATTCCCCCTAATTTTTGGATCTGAAGGCCACTTGCACCCTCAACATGCTTGTGGCATGCATATCTACCACCCTTAAAACATGTTAGGATCAGTTGGAGATCTCTTTCCTATAAAATTCCACCAAGCTATTATTAGGGGTTGTACTAGTGGAATTATCCAAACATAGATTTTGGAGTTCATTTTTAGTGCTTGAAATAATTTTCTATTTATTATTATAGTTTTCAAATTTTTTTGCACACATGAACACTTAAATTTTCATTTTGTTGCGATCTTATATCTTTCTTGTTTACGAGGAAAAATTGGAGAGTGATAACTCAAGTTTTGATCTGAAAAAAAAAATTTTTAAATGCACAAATGCTGAGAGAAATAATTCCAAAAAGTATCTGTGATTTTTAAGGATAGGCAAAAAGTGGTTTGTTTTGCTCTGGTAAATATCCAACAACTTGGGAATTTAACTTTTTCTACTCCCCCTAATTTTTGGATCTGAAGGCCAATAGAACCCTTAACATGCTTGTGGCATGCATATCCACCACACTTAAAACATGTTAGGTTTAGTTAGAGGTCTCTTTCCTATATAATTCCACCAAGCTATTATTAGGGGGTTGTACTAGTGGAATTTCCCAAACATGGATTTTGGAGTTCATTTTTAGTGCGTGAAATAATTTTCTTTTTATTATTATTGTTTTCAAATTTTTTGGCACACATGAACTCTAAAATTTTCATTTTTTTGCGATCTTATATCTTTTTTTTTTCGAGGAAAAATGGGAGATTGAAAACTCAAGTTTGGATCTGAAAAAAAAAATTTGAAATGCACAAATGATGAGAGAGATAATTCCAAAAAGTATCTGTGATTTTTAAGGATAGGCAAAAAGTGGGTTGTTTCGCTCTGGTAAATATCCAACCACTTGAGAATTTAACTTTTTCTACTCCCCCTAATTTTTGGATCTGAAGGCCACTTGCATCCTCAACATGTTTGCGGCATGCATATCCACCACACTTAAAACATGTTAGGATCAGTTAGAGGTCTCTTTCCTATAAAATTTCACCAAGCTATTATTAGGGCGTTGTACTTGTGGAATTTCCCAAACTGGGAATCTGGAGTTCATTTTAGTGCGTGAAATAATTTTCTCTTTATTATTATAGTTTTCAAATTTTTTTGCACACATGAACTCTAAAATTTTCATTTTGTTGCGATCTTATATCTTTTTTGTTTACGAGGAAAAATGGGAGTGTGATAATTCAAGTTTGGATCTGAAAAAAAAATTTGAAATGCACAAATGCTGAGAGAGATAATTCCAAAAAGTATCTGTGATTTTTAAGGATAGGCAAAAAGTGGGTTGTTTGGCTCTGGTAAATATCCAACCACTTGAGAATTTAACTTTTTCTACTCCCCCTAATTTTTGGATCTGAAGGCCACTTGCACCCTCAACATGCTTGTGGCATGCATATCCACCACACTCAAAACATGTTAGGATCAGTTAGAGGTCTCTTTCCTATAAAATTCCACCAAGCTATTATTAGGTGGGTGTACTAGTGGAATTTCCCAGACATGGATTTTGGAGTTCATTTTTAGTGCGTGTTATAATTTTCTTTTTATTATTATAGTTTTCAAAATTTTTTTGCACACATAAACTCTAAAATTTTCATTTTGTTGCGATTTTATATCATTTTTGTTTACGAGGAAAAATGGGAGAGTGAAAACTCTAGTTTTGATCTGAAAAAAAAAAAATTTGAAATGCACAATTGGTGAGAGAGATAATTCCAAAAAGTATCTGTGATTTTTAAGGATAGGCAAAAAGTGGGTTGTTTGGCTTTGGTAAATATCCAACCACTTCAGAATTTAACTTTTTCTACTCCCCCTAATTTTTGGATCTGAAGGCCACTTGCACCCTCAACATGCTTGTGGCATGCATATCTACCACACTTAAAACATGTTAGGATCAGTTAGAGATCGCTTTCCTATAAAATTCCACCAATCTATTATTAGGGTTTGTACTAGTGGAATTTCCTAAACATGGATTTTGGAGTTCATTTTTAGTGCGAGAAATAATTTTCTGTTTATTATTATAGTTTTCAAAATTTTTTGCACACATGAACTCTAAAATTTTCTTTTTGTTGCGATCTTATATCTTTTTTGTTTACGAGGAAAAAAGGGAGAGTGAAAATTCAAGTTTGAATCTGAAAAAAAAAAAATTTGAAATGCACAAATGCTGAGAGAGACAATTCCCAAAAGTATCTGTGATTTTTAAGGACAGGCAAAAAGTGGGTTTTTTGGCTGTGGTAAATATCCAACCACTTGAGAATTTAACTTTTTTTAGACCCCCTCATTTTAAGATCTGAAGGCCACATGCACCCTCAACATGCTTGTGGCATGCATATCCACCACACTTAAAACATGTTAGGATCAGTTAGAGGTCTCTTTCCTATAAAATTCCACCAAGTTATTATTCGGGGGTTGTACTAGTGGAATTTCCCAAACTGGGATTTTGGATTTCACTTTTAGTGCGTGAAATAATTTTCTATTTATTATTAATGTTTACAATTTTTTTTGCACATATAAACTATAAATTTTTCAATTTGTTGCTAACTTATATCTTTTTTGTTTACGAGGAAAAATGGAAGAGTGAAAACTCAAGTTTGGATCTGAAAAAAAAATTTGAAATGCACAAATGCTGAGAGAGATAATTCCAAAAAGTATCTGTGATTTGTAAGGATAGGCAAAAAGTGGGTTGTTTGGCTCTGGTAAATATCCAACCACTTGAGAAGTTAACTTTTTCTACTCCCCCTAATTTTTGGATCATTAGACCACTTGCATCCTCAACATGCTTGTGGCATGCATATCCACCACACTTAAAACATGTTATGATCAGTTAGAGGTCTCTTTCCTATAAAATTCCACCAAGCTATTATTAGGGGGTTGTACTAGTGGAATTTCCCAAACATGGATTTTGGGGTTCATTTTAGTGCGTGAAATAATTTTCTATTTATTATTATTGTTTTCAAATTTTTTTGCACACATGAACTCTAAAATTTTCATTTTGTTGCGATCTTATATCTTTTTTGTTTACGAGGAAAAATGGGAGAGTGAAAAATCAAGTTTGGATCTGAAAAAAAAATATTTGGAAAGCACAAATGATGAGAGAGATAATTCCATAAAGTATCTGTGATTTTTAAGGATAGGCAAAAAGTGGGTTGTTTGGCTCTGGTAAATATCCAACCACTTCAGAATTTAACTTTTTCTACTCCCCCTAATTTTTGGATCTGAAGGCCACTTGCATCCTCAACATGCTTGCGGCATGCATATCCACCACACTTAAAACATGTTAGGATCAGTTAGAGGTCTCTTTCCTATAAAATCCCACCAAGCTATTATTAGGGGGTTGTACTAGTGGAATTTCCCAAACAGGGATTGTGGAGTTCATTTTAGTGCGTGAAATAATTTTCTCTTTATTATTATAGTTTTCAAATTTTTTTGCACACATGAACTCTAAAATTTTCATTTTGTTGTGATCTCATATCTTTTTTGTTTACGAGGAAAAATGGGAGAGAGAAAATTCAAGTTTGGATCTGAAAAAAAAAATTTGAAATGCACAAATGCTGAGATAGATAATTCCAAAAAGTATCTGTGATTTTTAAGGATAGGCAAAAAGTGGGTTGTTTGGCTCAGGTAAATATCGAACAACTTGAGAATTTAACCTTTTCTACTCCCCCTAATTTTTGGATCTGAAGGCCACTTGTACCCTCAACATGCTTGTGGCATGTATATCCACCACACTCAAAACATGTTAGGATCAGTTAGAGGTCTCTTTCATATAAAATTCCACCAAGCTATTATTAGGGGGTTGTACAAGTGGAATTTCCCAAACATGGATTTTGGAGCTCATTTTTAGTGCGTGAAATAATTTTCTATTTATTATTATAGTTTTCAAATTTTTTTGCACACATGTACTCTAAAATTTTCATTTTGTTGCGATCTTATATCTTTTTTGTTTACGAGGAAAAATGGGAGAGTGAAAACTCAAGTTTGGATCTGAAAAAAAAAAAAATTTAAGTGCACAAATTCTGAGAGAGATAATTCCAAAAAGTATCTGTGATTTTTAAGGATAGGCAAAAAGTGAGTTGTTTGGCTCCGGTAAATATCGAACAACTTGTTATTTTAACTTTTTCTACTCCCCTAATTTTTGGATCTCGAGGCCACATGCATCCTTAACATGCTTGTGGCATGCATATCCACCACACTTAAAACATGTTTGGATCAGTTAGAGGTCTCTTTCCTTTAAAATTCCCCCAAGCTGTTATTAGAAAGTTGTACTAGTAGAATTTCCCAAACAAGGATTTTGGAGTTCATTTTTAGTGCATGAAATAATTTTCTATTTATTATTATATTTTTCAAAATTTTTTGCACACATGCACTCTGAAATTTTTATTTTGTTTTGGTCTTATATCTTTTTTGTTTACGAGGAAAAATGGGAGAGTGAAAACTCAAGTTTTGATCTGAAAAAAAAAATTTTAAATGCACAAATTCTGAGAGAGATAATTCCAAAAAGTATCTGTGATTTTTAAGGATAGGCAAAAAGTGGGTTGTTTGGCTCCGGTAAATATCGAAAAACTTGAGAATTTAACATTTTCTACTCCCCTAATTTTTGGATCTGAAGGCCACTTGCATCCTCAACATGCTTGTGGCATGCATATCCACCACACTAAAAACATGTTAGGATCAGTTAGAGGTCTCTTTCCTATAAAATTCCACCAAGCTATTATTAGGGGGTTGTACTAGTGGAATGCTGGGAGAGATAATTCCAAAAAGTATCTGCTATTTTTAAGGATAGGCAAAAAGTGGGTTGTTTGTCTCTGGTAAATATCCAACAACGTGGGAATTTAACTTTTTCAACTCCCCCTAATTTTCGGATCTGAAGGCCACTTGAACCCTCAACATGCTTGTGGCATGCATATCCACCACACTTAAAACATGTTAGGATCAGTTCGAGGTCACTTTCCTCTAAAATTCCACCAAGCTATTATTAGGGGGTTGTACTAGTGGAATTTCCCAAACATGGATTTTGGAGCTCATTTTTAGTGCGTGATATAATTTTCTATTTATTATTGTAGTTTTCAAATTTTTTTGCACACATGAACTCTTAAATATTCATTTTGTTGCGATCTTATATCTTTTTTGTTTACGAGGAAAAATAGGAGAGTGAAAACTCAAGTTTGGATCTGAAAAAAAAAAAAATTTGAAATGCACAAATGCTGAGAGAGATATTTCCCAAAAGTATCTGTGATTTTTAAGGACAGGCAAAAAGAGGGATGTTTGGCTCTTGTAAATATCCAAGCACTCTAGAATTTAACTTTTTTACACCTCCTCATTTTCTGATCTGAAGGCCACTTGCACCCTCAACATGCTTGTGGCATGCATATCCACCACACTTAAAACATGTTAGGATCAGTTAGAGGTCTCTTTCGTATAAAATTCCACCAAGCTATTGTTAGGGGGTTGTACTAGTGGAATTTCCCAAACTGGGATTTTGGAGTTCACTTTTAGTGCGTGAAATAATTTTCTATTTATTATTAAAGTTTTCAAATTGTTTTGCACACAGAAACTCTAATATTTCATTTTGTTGCGATCTTATATCTTTTTTTTTTACGAGGAAATATGGAAGAGTGAAAACTCAAGTTTGGATCTGAAAAACAAAAATTGAAATGCACAAATGTTGACAGAGATAATTCCAAAAAGTATCTGTGATTTTTAAGGATAGGCAAAAAGTGGGTTGTTTGGCTCTGGTAAATATCCAACCACTTGAGAATTTAACTTTTTCTACTCCCCCTAATTTTTGGATCATTAGACCACTTGCATCCTCTACATGCTTGTGGCAGGCATATCCACCACTCTTAAAACATGTTAGGATCAGTTAGAGGTCTCTTTCCTATAAAATTCCACCAAGCCATTATTAGGGGTTGTACTAGTGGAGTTTCCCATGGATTTTGGAGTTCATTTTTAGTGCGTGAAATAATTTTCTACTTATTGTTATAGTTTTGAAATTTTTTTGCACCCATGAACTCTAAAATTTTCATTTTATCTCGATCTTATATCTTTTTAGTTTACGAGGAAAAATGGGAGAGTCAAAACACAAGTTTGGATCTGAAAAAAAAAAGTTTGAAATGCACAAATGCTGAGAGAGATAATTCCACAAAGTATCCGTGATTTTTAAGCATAAGTGGGTTGTTTGGCTCTGGTAAATATCCAACCACTTGAGAATTTAACTTTTTCTACTCCCCCTAATTTTTGGATCTGAAGGCCACTTGCATCCTCAACATGCATGTGGCTTGCATATCCACCATACTTAAAACATGTTAGGATCAGTTAGAGGTCTCTTGCCTATAAAATTCCACCAAGCTATTATTAGGGGGTAGTACTAGTGGAATTTCCCAAACATGGATTTTGGAGTTCATTTTTGGTGCGTGAAATAATTTTCTATTTATTATTATAGTTTTCAAATTTTTTTGCACACATGAATTGTAAAATTTTCATTTTGTTGCGATCTTATATCTTTTTTTTTTTCGAGGAAAAGTGGGAGAGTGAAAACTCAAGTTTGGATCTGAAAAAAAAAATTTGAAATGCACAAATGCTGAAAGAGATAATTCAAAAAAGTATCGATGATTTTTAAGGATAGGCAAAAATTGCGTTGTTTGGCTCCGATAAATAACCAACCACTTGAGAATTTAACTTTTTCTACTCCCACTAATTTTTGGATCTGACTGCTACTTGCATCCTCAACATGCTTGTGCCATGCATATCCACCACACTTAAAACATGTTAGGATCAGTAAAAGGTCTCTTTCCTATAAAATTCCACCAAGCTATTATAAGGGGGTTGTACTAGTGGAATTTCCTAAACATGGATTTTGGAGTTCATTTTTAGAGCGTGAAATAATTTTCTATTTAACATTATTGTTTTCAAATTTTTTTGCACACATGAACTCTAAAATTTTCATTTTGTTGCGATCTTTTATCTTTTTACTTTACAAGGAAAAATGGTAGAGTGAAAACTCAAGTTTGGATCTGAAAAAAAAAAAATTTGAAATGCACAAATGCTGAGAGAGATAATTCCAAAACTATCTGTGATTTTTAAGGATAGGCAAAAAGTGGGTTGTTTGGCTCTGGTAAATATCCAACCACTTGAGAATTTAACTTTTTCTACTCCCCCTAATTTTTGGATCTGAAGGCCACTTGTACCCTCAACATGCTTGTGGCATGCATATCCACCACACTTAAAACATGTTAGGATCAGTTAGAGGTCTCTCTTTCCTATAAAATTCCACCAAGCTATTATTAGGGGGTTGTACTAGTGGAATTTCCCAAACATGGATTTTGGAGCTCATTTTTAGTGCGTGAAATAATTTACTATTTATTATTATAGTTTTCAAATTTTTTTGCACACATGAACTCTAATATTTTCATTTTGTTGCGATCTTATATCTTTTTTGTTTACGAGGAAAAATGGGAGCCACTCGAACCCTCAACATGCTTGTGGCATGCATATCCACCACACTTAAAACTTGTTAGGATCATTTAGAGGTCTTTTTCCTATAAAATTCCACCAAGCTAATATTAGAGGGTTGTACTAGTGGAATTTCCCAAACATGGATTTTAGAGCTCTGTTTTAGTGCGTGAATAATTTTCTACTTATTATTATAGTTTTGAAATTTTCTTGCTCACACGAACTCTAAAATATTCATTTTGTTGCAATATTATATCTTTTTTGTTTACGAGGAAAGATAGGAGAGTGAAAACTCAAGTTTGTATCTGAAAAAAAAAAAATTTGAAATGCACAAATGCTGGCAGAGATAATTCCCAAAAGTATCTGTGATTTTTAAGGACAGGCAAAAAGTGGGTTGTTTGGCTCTGGTAAATATCCAACCACTTGAGAATTTAACTTTTTTTACTCCCCCTAATTTTCCTTGAATTTTTCTATCATTAGGTCACTTGTATCCTCAACATGCTTGTGGCATGCATATCCACCACACTCAAAACATGTTAGGATCAGTTAGAGGTCTCTTTCCTATAAAATTCCATCAAGCTATTATTAGGGGGTTGTACTAGTGGAATTTCCCAAACATGGATTATGGAGTTCATTTTTAGTGCGTGAAATATTTTTCTATTTATTATTATAGTTTTCAAATTTTTTTGCACACATGATCTCTAAAATTATCATTATGTTGCGATCATATATCTTTTTTGTTTACGAGGAAAAGTGGGAGAGTGAAAATTCTAGATTGAATCTGAAAAAAAAAAATTTAAATGCACAAATGCAGAGAATGATAATTCCAAAAAGTATTGATGATTTTTAAGGATAGGCAAAAAGTGAGTTGTTTGGCTCCGGTAAATATCCAACCACTTGAGAATTTAACTTTTTCTACTCCCCCTAATTTCTGGATCTGAAGGCTACTTGCATCCTCAACATGCTTGTGCCATGCATATCCACCACACTTAAAACATGTTAGGATCAGTTAAAGGTCTCTTTCCTATAAAATTCCACCGAGCTATTATTAGGGGTTCTACAAGTGGAATTTCCCAAATATGGATTTTGGAGTCCATTTTTAGAGCGTGAAATAATTTTCTATTTATTATTATAGTTTTCATTTTTTTTTGCACACATGAACAAAAAAAATTTCATTTTGTTGCGATCTTATATCTTTTTAGTTTACAAGGAAAAATGGTAGAGTGAAAACTCAAGTTTGGATCTGAAAAAAAAAAAATTGAAATGCACAAATGCTGAGAGCGATAATTCAAAAACTATCTGTGATTTTTAAGGATAGGCAAAAAGTGGGCTGTTTGGCTCTGGTAAATATCCAACCACTTGAGAATTTAACTTTTTCTACACCCCCTAATTTTTGGATCTGAAGGGCACTTGCACCCTCAACATGCTTCTGGCATACATATCCACCACACTGAAAACATGTTAGGATCAGTTAGAAGTCTCTTTCCTATAAAATTCCACCAAGCTATTATTAGGGGGTTGTACTAGTGGAATTTCCCAAACATTGATTTTGGAGTTCATTTTTAGTGCGTGAAATAATTTTCTATTTATTATTATAGTTATCAATTTTTTTCGCACAGATGAACTCTAAAAATTTCATTTTGTTGCAATGTTATATCTTTTTTGTTTACGAGGAAAAATGGGAAAATGAAAACTCAAGTTTGGATCTGAAAGAAAAAAAATTTGAAAAGCACAAATGCTGAGAGATATAATTCCAAAAAGTATCTGTGATTTTTATGGATAGACATAGAGTGGGTAGTTTGGCTCTTGTAAATATCCAACCACTTGAGAATTTAACTTTTTCTACTCCCCCTATGTTTTGGATCATTAGGCCACTTGCATCCTCAACATGCTTGTGGAATGCATATCCACCACACTTAAAACATGTTAGGAACAGTTAGAGGTCTGTTTCCTCTAAAATTCCACCAAGCTATTATTAGGGGGTTGTAGTAGTGGAATTTCCCAAACATGGATTTTGGAGTTCATTTTCAGTGCGTGAAATAATTTTCTATTTATTATTATAGTTTTCAAATTTTTTTGCACACATGAACTCTAAAATATTCATTTTGTTGCGATCTTATATCTTTTTTGTTTACGAGGCAAAATGGGACAGTGAAAACTCAAGTTTGGATCTGAAAAAAAAAATTTGAAATGCACAAATGCTGAGAGAGATAATTGCAAAAAGTATCTGTGATTTTTAAGGATAGGCAAAGAGTGGGTTGTTTGGCTCTGGTAAATATCCAACCACTTGAGAATTTAACTTTTTCTACTCCCCCTAATTTTAGGATCATTAGGCCACTTGCATCCTCAACATGCTTGTGGCATGCATATCCACCACACTTAAAACATGTTAGGAACAGTTAGAGGTCTCTTTCCAATAGAATTCCACCAAGCTATTATTAGGGGGTTGTACAAGTGGAATTTCCCAAACATGGATTTTGGAGTTCATTTGTAGTGCGTGAAATAATTTTCTTTTTATTATTATAGTTTTCAATTTTTTTTTCACACAAGAACTCTAAAATTTTTATTTTGTTGCGATCTTATATCTTTTTTGTTTACGAGGAAAAATGGGAGAGTGAAAAGTCAAGTTTGGATCTGAAAAAAAAAATTTGAAATGCACAAATGGTGAGAGAGATAATTCCAAAAAATATCTGTGATTTTTAAGGACTGGCAAAAAGTGGGTTGTTTGGCTCTGGTAAATATCCAACCACTTGAGCATTTAACTTTTTCTACTCCCCCTAATTTTTGGATCATTAGGCCACTTGCATCCTCAACATGCTTGTGGCATGGATATCCACCACACTTAAAACATGTTAGGATCAGTTAGAGGTCTCTTTCCTATAAAATTCCACAAGCTTTTATTAGGGGGTTGTACTAGTGGAATTTCCCAAACATGGATTTTGGAGTTCATTTTTAGTGCGTGAAATAATTTTCTATTAATTATTATAGTTTTCAAATTTTTTTGCACACATGAACTCTAAAATTTTCATTTTGTTGTGATCTTATATCTTTTTTGTTTACGAGGAAAAATTGGAGAGTGAAAACGTAAGTTTGGATCTGAAAAAAAAAATTTGAATGCTCAAATGCTGAGAGAGATAATTCTAAAAAGTTTCTGTGATTTTTAAGGATAGGCAAAAAGTGGGCTGTTTGGCTCTGGTAAATAACCAACCACTTGAGAAATTAACTTTTTCTACTCCCCCTAATTTTTGGATCATTAGGCCACTTGCATCCTCAACATGCTCTTGGCATGCATATGCACCACACTTAAAACATGATAGGATTAGTTAGAGGTCTCTTTCCTATAAAATTCCACCAAACTATTATTAGGGGGTTGTACTAGTGGAATTTCCCAAACATGGATTTTGGTGTTCATTTTTAGTGCATGAAATAATTTTCTGTTTATTATTGTAGTTTTCAAATTTTTTTGATCACATGAACTCTAAAGTTTTTATTTTGTTGCGATCTTATATCTTTTTTGTTTAGTGGAAAAATGGGAGATTGAAAACTGAAGTATGGATCTAAAAAAAAAAATTTGAAATGCACAAATGCTGAGAGAGATAATTCCAAAAAGTATCTGTTATTTTTAACGATAGGCAAAAAGTGTTGTTTGGCTCTGGTAAATATCCAACCACTTGAGAATTTAACTTTTTCTACTCCTAATTTTTGAATCATTAGGCCACTTGCATCCTCAACATGCTTGTGGCATGCATATCCACCACACTTAAAACATGCTAGGATCAGTTAGAGGTCTCTTTCCTATAAAATTCCACCAAGCTATTATTAGGGGTTGTACTAGTGGAGTTTCCCAAACATGGATTTTGGAGTTCATTTTTTGAGCGTGAAATAATTTTCTGTTTATTATTATAGTTTTCAAATTTTTTTGCATACATGAACTCTAAAATTTTCATTTTGTTGCGATCTAATTTCTTTTTTTTTTACGAGGAAAAATGAGTTAGTGAAAACTGAAGTTTGGATCTGAAGAAAAAAAAAATTTGAAATGAACAAATGCTGAGAGAGATAACTCCAAAAAGTATCTGTGATTTTTAAGGAAAGGAAAAAAGTAGGTTGTTTGGCTCTGGTAAATATCCAACCACTTGAGAATTTAACTTTTTCTACTCCCCCTAATTTTTGGATCATTAGGCCACTTGCATCCTCAACATGCTTGTGGCTTGCATATCCACCACACTTAAAACATGTTATGAACAGTGAGAGGTCACTTTCCTATAAAATTCCACCAACCTATTATTAGGGCGTTGTACTAGTGGAATTTCCCAAACAAGGATTTTCGAGTTTATTTTTAGTACGTGAAATAATTTTCTATTTATTATTATATTTTTTAAAAATATTTGCACACGAGAACTCTTAAATTTTGATTTTGTTGCAATCTTATATCTTTTTTGTTTACGAGGAAAAAAGGGAGAGTGAAAACTCAAGTTTGGATCTGAAAAAAAAAATTTGAAATGCACAAATGCTGAGAGAGATAACTCCAAAAAGTACCTGTGATTTTTATGGACAGGCAAAAAGTGGGCTGTTTGGCTCTGGTAAATATCCAACCACTTGAGAATTTAACTTTTTCTACTCCCCCTAATTTTTGGATCATTAGGCCACTTGCATCCTCAACATGCTTGTGGCATGGATGTCCACCACACTTAAAACATGTTAGGATCAGTTAGAGGTCTCTTTCCTATAAAATTCCACAAGCTTTTATTAGGGGGTTGTACTAGTGGAATTTCCCAAACATGGATTTTTGAGTTCATTTTTAGTCCGTGAAATAATTTTCTATTTATTATTATAGTTTTCAAATTTTTTTGCACACATGAACTCTAAAATTTTCATTTTGTTGCGATCTTATATCTTTTTTGTTTACGAGGAATAATTGGAGAGTGAAAACGGAAGTTTGGATCTGAAAAAAAAAAAATTGAAATGCTCAAATGTTGAGAGAGATAATTCCAAAAAGTTTCTGTGATTTTTAAGGATAGGCAAAAAGTGGGCTGTTTGGCTCTGGTAAATATCCAACCACTTGAGAATTTAACTTTTTCTACTCCCCCTAATTTTTGGATCATTAGGCCACTTGCATCCTCAACATGCTCTTGGCATGCATATCCACCACACTTAAAACATGTTAGGATTAGTTAGAGGTCTCTTTCCTATAAAATTCCACCAAACTATTATTAGGGGGTTGTACTAGTGGAATTTCCCAAACATGGATTTTGGTGTTCATTTTTAGTGCATGAAATAATTTTCTGTTTATTATTATAGTTTTCAAAATTTTTTGATCACATGAACTCTAAAATTTTTATTTTGTTGCGATCTTATATCTTTTTTGTTTCGTGGAAAAATGGGAGATTGAAAACTGAAGTATGGATCTAAAAAAAAAATTTGAAATGCACAAATGCTGAGAGAGATAATTCCAAAAAGTATCTGTTATTTTTAAGGATAGGCAAAAAGTGGGCTGTTTGGCTCTGGTAAATATCCAACCACTTGAGAATTTAACTTTTTCTACTCCTCCAAATTTTTGAATCATTAGGCCACTTGCATCCTCAACATGCTTGTGGCATGCATATCCACCACACTTAAAACATGTTAGGATCAGTTAGAGGTCTCTTTCCGATAAAATTCCACCAAGCTATTATTAGGGGTTGTACTAGTGGAGTTTGCCAAACATGGATTTTAGAGTTCATTTTTAGAGCGTGAAATAATTTTCTGTTTATTATTATAGTTTTCAAATTTTTTTGCATACATGAACTCTAAAATTTTCATTTTGTTGCGATCTAATTTCTTTTTTTTTACGAGGAAAAATGAGTGAGTGAAAACTGAAATTCGGATCTGAAGAAAAAAAAAATTTGAAATGCACAAATGCTGAGAGAGATAATTCCAAAAAGTATCTGTGATTTTTAAGGAAAGGCAAAAAGTAGGATGTTTGGCTCTGGTAAATATCCAACCACTTGAGAATTTAACTTTTTCTACTCCCCCTAATTTTTGGATCATTAGGCCACTTGCATCCTCAACATGCTTGTGGCTTGCATATCCACCACACTTAAAACATGTTATGAACAGTGAGAGGTCACTTTCCTATAAAATTCCACCAACCTATTATTAGGGCGTTGTACTAGTGGAATTTCCCAAACAAGGATTTTGGAGTTTATTTTTAGTACGTGAAATAATTTTCTATTTATGATTATATTTTTTAAAAATATTTGCACACGAGAACTCTTAAATTTTGATTTTGATGCAATCATATATCTTTTTTGTTTACGAGGAAAAAATGGAGAGTGAAAACTCAAGTTTGGATCTGAAAAAAAAAAATTTGAAATGCACAATTGCTGAGAGAGATAATTCCCAAAAGTACCTGTGATTTTTATGGACAGGCAAAAAGTGGGCTGTTTGGCTCTGGTAAATATCCAACCACTTGAGAATTTAACTTTTTCTACTCCCCCTAATTTTTGGATCATTAGGCCACTTGCATCCTCAACATGCTTGTGGCAGGGATATCTACCACACTTAAAACATGTTAGGATCAATTAGAGGTCTCTTTCCTATAAAATTCCACTAAGCTATTATTACGGGGTTGTACTAGTGGAATTTCCCAAACATGGATTTTGAAGTTCATTTTTAGTGCGTGAAATAATTTTCTATTTATTATTATAGTTTTCAAATTTTTTTGCACACATGAACTCTAAAATTTTCATTTTGTTGCAATCTTATATCTTTTTTTGTTTACGAGGAAAAATGGGAGAGTGAAAACTAAGTTTGGATCTGAAAAAAAAAAATTTGAAACGCACAAATGCTGAGAGAGATAATTCCAAAAAGTATCTGTGATTTTTATGGATAGGCATAGAGTGGGTAGTTTGGCTCTGGTAAATATCCAACCACTTGAGAATATAACTTTTTCTTCTTCCCCTAATTTTTGGATCATTAGGCCACTTGCATCGTCAACATGCTTGTGGCATGCATATCCACCACACTTAAAACATGTTAGGATCAGTTAGCGGTCTCTTTCCTATAAAATTCTACCAAGCTATTATTTGGGGGTTGTACTAGTGGAATTTCCCAAACATGGATTTTGGAGTTCGTTTTTAGTGCGTGAAATAATTTTCTATTTATTATGATAGTTTTCAATTTTTATTGCACACATGAACTCTAAAATATTCATTTTGTTGCGATATTACATCTTTTTTGTTTACGAGGAAAAATGGGAGAGTGAAAACTGAAGATTTGATATGAAAAAAAAATTGAAATGCACAAATGCTTAGAGAGATAATTCCAAAAAATATCTGTGATTTTTAAAGATAGGCAAAAAGTGGGTTGTTTGGCTCTGGTAAATATCCAACCACTTGAGAATTTATCTTTTTCTACTCCCCCTAATTTTTGGATCTGAAGGCCACTTGCATCCTCAACATGATCTTGGCACGCATATTCACCACACTTAAAAGATGTTAGGATCAGTTAGAGGTCTCTTTCCTATAAAATTCCACCAAGCTATTATTACGGGGTTGTACTTGTGGAATTTCCCAAACATGGATTTTGGAGTTCATTTTTAGTGCGTGAAATTTTTTTTTATTTATTACTATAGTTTTCAAATTTTTTTGCACTCATGAACACTAAAATTTTCATTTTGTTGCGATCTTATATCTTTTTTGTTTACGAGGAAAATGGGATTGTGAAAACTCAAGTTTGGATCTGAAAAAAAAAAATTGAAATGCACAAATGCTGAGAGAGATAATTCCAAAAAGTACTTGTGATTTTTAAGGACAGGCAAAAAGTGGGTTGTTTGGCTCTGGTAAATATCAAACGACTTGAGAATTTAACTTTTTCTACTCCCCTCTAATTTTTGGATCATTAGGCCACTTGCATCCTCAACATGCTTGTGGCATGGATATCCACCACACTTAAAAATGTTAGGATTAGTTAGAGGTCTCTTTCCTATAAAATTCCACCAAGCTATCCTTAGGGGGTTATACTAGTGGAATTTCCCAAACCTGGATTTTGGAGTTCATTTTTAGTGCGTGAAATAATTTTCTATTTATTATTATTGCTTTCAATTTTTTTTGCACTCATGAACTCCAAAATTTTAATTTTGTAGCGATCTTATATCTTTTTTGTTTTCGAGGAAAAAAGGGAGAATGAAAACTCAAGTTTGGATCTGAAAAAAAAAAATTTGAAATGCACAAATGCTGAGAGAGATAATTCCAAAAAGTACCTGTGATTTTTAAGGACAGGCAACAAGTGGGTTGTTTGGCTCTGGTAAATATCCAACCACTTGAGAATTTAACTTTTTCTACTCCCCTCTAATTTTTGGATCATTAGGCCAATTGCATCCTCAACATGCTTGCGGCATGGATATCCACCACACTTAAAACATGTTAGGATTAGTTAGAGGTCTCTTCCCTATAAAATTCCACCAAGCTATTATTAGGGGGTTGTACTAGTGGAATCTCCCAAACATGGATTTTGGAGTTCATTTTTAGTGCGTGAAATGATTTTCTATTTATTATTATAGTTTTCAAATTTTTTTGCACACATGTACTCTAAAATTTTCATTTTGTTGCGATCTTATATCTTTTTTGTTTACAAGGAAAAAAGGGAGAGTGAAAACTCAAGTTTGGATCTGAAAAAAAAAATTTGAAATGCACAAATGCTAAGAGAGATAAATGCAAAAAGTATCAGTGATTTTTTTGGATAGGCATAGAGTGGGCAGTTTGGCTCAGGTAAATATCCAACCACTTGAGAATTTAACTTTTTCTTCTCCCCCTAAATTTAGGATCATTATGCCACTTGCATCGTCAACATGCTTGTGGCATGCATATCCACATCACTTAAAACATGTTAGGATCCGTTAGTGGCCTCTTTCCTATAAAATTCCACCAAGCTATTATTTGGGGGTTGTACTAGTGGAATTTCCCAAACATGGATTTTGGAGTTCATTTTTAGTGCGTGAAATAATTTTTATTTATTCTTATAGTTTTCAAATTTTTTTGCACACATGAACTCTAAAATTTTCATTTTGTTGCGATCTTATATCTTTTTTGTTTACGAGGAAAAATGGGAGAGTGAAAACTCAAGTATGGATCTGAAAAAGAAAATTTGAAATGCACAAATGCTGAGAGAGATAATTCCAAAAAGTATCTGTGATTTTTAAAGATAGGCAAAAAGTGGGTTGTTTGGCTCCGGTAAATATCCAACCAGTTGAAAATTTAACTTTTTCTACTCCCCCTAATTTTTGGATCATTAGGCCACTTGCATCCTCAACATGCTTGTGGCATGCATATCAACCACACTTAAAACATGTTAGGATCAGTTAGAGTTCTCTTTCCTATAAAATTCCACCAAGCTATTATTAGCGGGTTGTACTAGTGGAATTTCCCAAAGATGGATTTTGGAGTTCATTTTTAGTGCGCGAAATAATTTTCTATTTATTATAATAGTTTTCAATTTTTATTGCGCACATCAACTCTAAAATTTTCATTTTGTTGCGATCTTATATCTTTTTTGTTTACGAGGAAAAATGGGAGAGTGAAAACTCAAGTTTTGCTATGAAAAAAAAAAATTGAAATGCACAAATGCTTAGAGAGATAATTCCAAAAAGTGTCTGTGATTTTTAAGGATAGGCAAAAATTGGGTTGTTTGGCTTAGGTAATATCCAACCACTTGAGAATTTAACTTTTTCTACTCCCACTAATTTTTGGATCTGTAGGCCACTTGCATCCTCAACATGATTTTGGCATGTATGTCCACCACACTTAAAACATGTTAGGCTCAGTTAGAGGTCTCTTTCCTATAAAATTCCACAAGCTTTTATTAGGGGGTTGTACTAGTGGAATTTCCCAAACATGGATTTTGGAGTTCATTTTTAGTGCGTGAAATAATTTTCTATTTATTATTATAGTTTTCAAATTTTTTTGCACACATGAACTCTAAAATTTTCATTTTGTTGCGATCTTATATCTTTTTTGTTTACGAGGAAAAATTGGAGAGTGAAAACGGAAGTTTGGATTTGAAAAAAAAAATTTTGAAATGCTCAAATGCTGAGAGAGATAATTCCAAAAAGTATCTGTGATTTTTAAGGATAGGCAAAAAGTGGGCTGTTTGGCTCTGGTAATATCCAACCACTTGAGAATTTAACGTTTTGTACTCCCCCTAATTTTTTGATCATTAGGCCACTTGCATCCTCAACATGCTCTTGGCATGCATATCCACCACACTTAAAACATGTTAGGATTAGTTAGAGGTCTCTTTCCTATAAAATTCCACCAAACTATTACTAGGGGGTTGTACTAGTGGAATTTCCCAAACATGGATTTTGGAGTTCATTTTTCGTGCATGAAATAATTTTCTGTTTATTATTATATTATTCAAATTTTTTTGATCACATGAACTCTAAAATTTTCATTTTGTTGCGATCTTATATCTTTTTTGTTTCGTGGAAAAATGGGAGATTGAAAACTGAAGTATGGATCTAAAAAAAAAAATTTGAAATGCACAAATGCTGAGAGAGATAATTCCAAAGAGTATCTGTTATTTTTAAGGATAGGCAAAAAGTGGGCTGTTTGGCTCTGTTAAATATCCAACCACTTGAGAATTTAACTTTTTCTACTCGCCCAAATTTTTGGATCATTAGGCACTTGTATCCTCAACATGCTTGTGGCATGCATATCCACCACACTTAAAACATGTTAGGATCAGTTAGAGGTCTCTTTCCTATAAAATTCCACCAAGCCATTATTAGGGGGTTGTACTAGTGGAGTTTCCCAAACTTGAATTTTGGAGTTCATTTTTAGAGCGTGAAATAATTTTCCATTTATTATTATAGTTTTCAAATTTTTTTGCATACATGAACTCTAAAATTTTCATTTTGTTGCGATCTAATATCTTTTTGTTTTACGAGGAAAAATGAGTGAGTGAAAACTGAAGTTTGGCTCTGAAGAAAACAAAATTTGAAATGCACAAATGCTGAGAGAGATAACTCCAAAAAGTATCTGTGATTTTTAAGGAAAGGCAAAAAGTGGGTTGTTTGGCTCGGGTAAATATCCAACCAATTGAGAATTTAACTTTTTCTACTCCCCCTAATTTTTGGATCATTAGGCCACTTGCATCCTCAACATGCTTGTGGCTTGCATATCCACCATACTTAAAACACGTTATGAACAGTTAGAGGTCTCTTTCCTATAAATTTCCACCAACCTATTATTAGGGCGTTGTACTAGTGGAATTTCCGAAACATGGATTTTGGAGTTTATTTTTAGTACGTGAAATAATTTTCTATTTATTATTATATTTTTTAAAAAATTTGCACAAGAGAACTCTTAAATTTTGATTTTGCTGCAATCTTATATCTTTTTTGTTTACAAGGAAAAAAGGGAGAGTGAAAACTCAAGTTTGGATCTGAAAAAAAAAATTTGAAATGCACAAATGCTGAGAGAGATAATTCCAAAAAGTACCTGTGATTTTTATAGACAGGCAAAAAGTGGGTTGTTTGGCTCTGGTAAATATCCAACCACTTGAGAATTTAACTTTTTCAACTCCACCTAATTTTTGGATCATTAGGCTAGTTGCATCCTCAACATGCTTGTGGCATGGATATCTACCACACTTAAAACATGTTAGGATCAGTTAGAGGTCTCTTTCCTATAAAATTCCACCAAGCTATTATTACGGGGTTGTACTAGTGGAATTTCCCAAACATGGATTTTGGAGTTCAGTTTTAGTGCGTGAAATAATTTTCTATTTATTATTATAGTTTTCAATTTTTTTTGCACACATGTACTCTAAAATTTTCATTTTTTTGCAATCTTATATCTTTTTTGTTTACGAGGAAAAATATGAGAGTGAAAACTCAAGTTTGGATCTGAAAAAAAAAAAAATTGAAACGCACAAATGCTGAGAGAGATAATTCCAAAAAGTATCTGTGATTTTTATGGATAGGCATAGAGTGGGTAGTTTGGCTCTGGTAAATATCCAACCACTTGAGAATATAACTTTTTCTTCTTTCCCTAATTTTTGGATCATTAGGCCACTTGCATCGTCAACATGCTTGTGGCATGCATATCCACCACACTTAAAACTTGTTAGGATCAGTTAGCGGTCTCTTTCCTATAAAATTCCACCAAGCTATTATTTGGGGGTTGTACTAGTGGAATTTCCCAAACATGGATTTTGGAGTTCATTTTTAGTGCGTGAAATAATTTTCTATTTATTATGTTAGTTTTAAATTTTTATTGCACACATGAACTCTAAAATATTCATTTTGTTGTGATATTATATCCTTTTTGTTTACGAGGAAAAATGGGAGAGTGAAAACTGAAGATTTGATATGAAAAAAAAAATTCAAATGCGCAAATGCTTAGAGAGATAATTCCAAAAAGTATCTGTGATTTTTAAAGATTGGCAAAAAGTGGGTTGTTTGGCTCTGGTAAATATCCAGCCACTTGAGAATTTAACTTTTTCTACTCCCCCTAATTTTTGGATCATTAGGCCACTTGCATCCTCAACATGCCTTTGGCATGCATATCCACCAGACTTAAAACATGTTAGGATCAGTTGGAGGTCTCTTTCCTATAAAATTCCACCAAGCTATTATTAGGGGGTTGTACTAGTGGAATTTCCCAAACATGGATTTTGGAGTTCATTTTTAGTGCGTGAAATAATTTTCTATTTATTATGATAGTTTTCAATTTTTATTGCACACATGAACTCTAAAATTTTCATTTTGTTGCGATATATTATCTTTTTTGTTTACGAGGAAAAATGGGAGAGTGAAAACTCAAGATTTGATATAAAAAAAAAAAATTTGAAATGCACAAATGCTTAGAGTGATAATTCCAAAAAGTATCTGTGATTTTTAAGGATAGGCAAAAAGTGGGTTGTTTGGCTCTGGTAAATATCCAACCACTTGAGAATTTATCTTTTTCTACTCCCCCTAATTTTTGGATCTGAAGGCCAGTTGCATCCTCAACATGATTTTGGCATGCATATTCACCACACTTAAAACATGTTAGGATCAGTTAGAGGTCTCTTTCCTATAAAATTCCACCAAGCTATTATTAGGGGGTTGTACTTGTGGAATTTCCCAAACATGGATTTTGGAATTCATTTTTAGTGCGTGAAATTTTTTTTATTTATTACTATAGTTTTCAAATTTTGTTGCACTCATGAACACTAAAATTTTCATTTTGTTGCGATCTTATATCTTTTTTGTTTACGAGGAGAAATGGGATAGTGCAAACTCAAGTTTGGATCTGAAAAAAAAACATTGAAATGCACAAATGCTGAGAGAGATAATTCAAAAAAGTACCTGTGATTTTTAAGGACAGGCAAAAAGTGGGTTGTTTGGCTCTGGTAAATATCCATCCACTTGAGAATTTAACTTTTTCTACTCCCCTCTAATTTTTGGATCATTAGGCCACTTGCATCCTCAACATGCTTGTAGCATGGATATCCACCACACTTAAAACATGTTAGGATCAATTAGCGGTCTCTTTCCTATAAAATTCCACCAAGCTATTATTAGGGGGTTGTACTAGTGGAATTTCCCAAACATGGATTTTGAAGTTCATTTTTAGTGCGTGAAATATTTTTCTATTTATTATTATAGTTTCCATTTTTTTTTGCACACATGAACTCTAAAATTTTCTTTCTGTTGCAATTTTATATCTTTTTTGTTTACGAGAAAAAATGGGAGAGTGAAACTCAAGTTTGGATCTGAAAAAAAAATTTGAAATGCACAAATGCTGAGAGAGATAATTCCAAAAAGTATCTGTGATTTTTAGGGATAGGCAAAAAGTGGGTTGTTTGGCTCTGGTAATATCCAACCACTTGAGAATTTAACTTTTTATACTCCCCCAAATTTTAGGATCATTAGGCCACTAGCATCCTCAACATGGTTGTGGCATGCATATCCACAACACTTAAAACATGATAGGATCAGTTAGAGGTCTCTTTCCTATAAAATTCCACCAAGCTATTATTAGGGGGTTGTACTAGTGGAATTTCCCCAACATGGATTTTGGAGTTCATTTTTAGTGAGTGAAATAATTTTCTATTTATTAGTATTGTTTTCAAATTTTTTTGCACACATCAACTCTAAAATTTTCATTTTGTTGCGATCTTATATCTTTTTTGTTTACGAGGAAAAATGGGAGAGTGAAAACTCAAGTTTGGATCTAAAAAACATAAAATTTGAAATGCACAAATGCTGAGAGAGGTAATTCCAAAAAGTATCTCTGATTTTTAAGGACAAGCAAAAAGTGGATTGTTTGGCTCTGGTAAATATCCCACCACTTGAAAATTTAACTTTTTCTACTCCCCCTAATTTTTGGATCATTAGGCCACTTGCAACCTCAACATGCTTGTGGCATGCGTATCCACCACACTTAAAACATGTTAGGATCAGTTAGAGGTCTCTTTCCTATAAAATTCCACCAAGATATTATTAGGGGGTTATACTAGTTGAATTTCCCAAACATGGATTTTGGAGTTCATGTTTAGTGCGTGAAATAATTTTCTATTTATTATTATTGTTTTCAAATTTTTTTGCACACATGAACTCTAAAATTTTCATTTTTGTTGCGATCTTATATCTTTTTTGTTTACGAGAAAAATGGGAGAGTGAAAACTCAAGATTGGATCTGAAAAACATAAAATTTGAAATACACAAATGCTGAGAGAGATAATTCCAAAAAGTATCAATGATTTTTAAGGATAGGCAAAATGTGGGTTGTTTGGCTGTGGTAAATATCCAACCACTTGAGAATTTAACTTTTTCTACTCCCCCTAATTTTTGGATCATTAGGCCACTTGCATCCTCAACATGCCTTTGGCATGCATATCCACCAGACTTAAAACATGTTAGGATCAGTTGGAGGTCTCTTTCCTATAAAATTCCACCAAGCTATTATTAGGGGGTTGTACTAGTGGAATTTCCCAAACATGGATTTTGGAGTTCATTTTTAGTTCGTGAAATAATTTTCTATTTATTATTATAGTTTCAAAATTTTTTGCACTCATGAACACAAAAATTTTCATTTTGTTGGGATCTTATATCTTTTTTGTTCACGAGAAAAAATGGGAGAGTGAAAACTCAAGTTTGGATATGAAAAAAAAAAATTTAAAATGCACAAATGCTAAGAGAGATAATTCATAAAAGTATTTGTGATATTTAAGGATTGGCAAAAACTGGGTTGTTTGGCTCTGGTAAATATCCAACCGCTTGAGAATTTAACTTTTTCTACTCCCCCTAATTTTCGGATCATTAGGCCACTTGCATCCTCAACATGCTTGTGGCATCCATATCCACCACACTTTAAACATGTTAGGATTAGTTAGAGTTCTCTTTCCTATAAAATTCCACCAAGCTATTATTAGGGGGTTATACTAGTGGAATTTCCCAAACATGGATTTTGGAGTTCATTTTTAATGCGTGAAATAATTTTCTATTTATTATTATTGTTTTCAAATTTTTTTGCACACATGAACTCTAAAATTTTCATTTTGTTAAGATCTTATATCTTTTTTGTTTATGGGGAAAAATGGGTGAGTGAAAACTCAAGTTTGGATCTAAAAAAAAAAATTTGGAATGCACAAATGCTGACAGAGATAATTCCAAAACGTATCTTTGATTTTTAAGGAGTGGCAAAGAGTAGGTAGTTTGGCTCTGGTAAATATCCAACCATTTGAAAATTTAACTTTTTCTTCTCCCCCTAATTTTTTGATCATTTGGCCACTTGCATCCTCAACATCCTTTTGGCATGCATATCCACCACACTTAAAACATGTTAGGATTAGTTAGAGGTCTCTTTCCTATAAAATTCCACCAAGCTATTATTAGAGGGTTATACTAGTGGAATTTCCCAAACATGGATCTTGGAGTTCATTTTTAGTGCGTGAAATAATTTTCTATTTATTATTATAGTTTTCAAATTTTTTTGCACTCGTGAACTCTTAAATTTTCATTTTGTTGCGATCTTATATCTTTTTTGTTTACAATGAAAAATGGGAAAGTGAAAACTCAAGTTTGGTTCCTGAAAAAATAATTTGAAAAGCACAAATGCTGAGAGAGATAATTCCAAAAAGTATCTGTGATTTTTAAGGATACGCAAAAAGTGGGTTGTTTGGCTCCGGTAAATATCCAACCACTTGAGAATTTAACTTTTTCTACTTCCCCTAATTTTTGGATCATTAGGCCACTTGCATCCTCAACATGCTTGTGGCATGCATATCCACCACACTTAAAACATGTTAGGATCAGTTAGAGGTCTCTTTCCTATAAAATTCTTCCAAGCTATTATTAGGGGGCAATACTAGTGGAATTTCCCAAACATGGATTTTGGAGTTCATTTTTAGTGCGTGAAATAATTTTCTATTTTTTATCATTTTTTTCAAATTTTTTTGCACACATGAACTCTTAAATTTTCATTTTGTTGCGATCTTATATCCTTTTTGTTTACAAGGAAAAATGGGAGAGTGAAAACTCAAGTTTGGATCTGAAAAACATAAAATTTGAAATGCACGAATGCTAACAGAGATAATTCCAAAAAGTATTGGTGATTTTTAAGGATAGGCAAAAAGTGGGTTGTTTGGCTCGGGTAAATATCCAACCACTTGAGAATTTAACTTTTTCTACTCCCCCTAATTTTTGGATCATTAGGTCACTTGCATCCTCAACATGCTTGTGGCATGCATATCCACCACACTTAAAACATGTTAGGATCAGTTAGAGCTCTCTTTCCTATAAAATTCCCCCAAGCTATTATTAGGGGGTTGTACTAGTGGAATTTCCCAAACATGGATTTTGGAGTTCATTTTTAGTGCGTGAAATAATTTTCTATTTATTAGTATAGTTTTCATATTTTTTTGCACTCATGAACACTATAATTTTCATTTTGTTGTGATCTTATATCTTTTTTGTTTACGAGGAAAATGTGAGAGTGAAAACTCAAGTTTGGATATGAAAAAAAAAATTTGAAATGCACAAATGCTAAGAGAGATAATTCCAAAAATTATCTGTGACTTTTAAGGATAGGCAAAAAGTGGGTTGTTTGGCTCTATTAAATATCCAACCACTTGAGAATTTAACTTTTTCTACTCCCCCTAATTTTTGGATCATTAGGCCACTTGCATCCTCAACATGCTTGTGGGATGCATATCCACCACACTTAAAACATGTTAGGATTAGTTAGAGGTCTCTTCCCTATAAAATTCTACCAATCTATTATTAGGGGGTTATACTAGTGGAATTTCCCAAACATGTATTTTGGAGTTCATTTTTAGTGAGTGAAATAATTTTCTATTTATTATTATTGTTTTCAAATTTTTTTGCACACATGAACTCTAAAATTTTCATTTTGTTGCGAACTTATATCTTTTTTGTTTACGAGGAAAAATGGGATAGTGAAAACTCAAGTTTGGATCTGAAAAACATTAAATTTGAAAAGCACATATGCTGAGAGAGGTAATTCCAAAAAGTATCTATGATTTTTAAGGAAAAGCAAAAAGTGGGTTGTTTGGCTCTGGTAAATATCCAACCACTTGAAACTTTAACTTTTTCTACACCCCCTAATTTTTGGATCATTAGGCCACTTGCAACCTCAACATGCTTGTGGCATGCATATCCACCACACTTAAAACATGTTAGGATCAGTTAGAGGTCTCTTTCCTATAAAATTCCACCAAGCTATTATTAGGGGGTTGTACTAGTTGAATTTCCCAAACAGGGATTTTGGAGTTCATTTTTAGTGCGTGAAATAATTTTCTATTTATTATTATAGTTTTCAAATTTTTTTGCACTCATGAACAGTAAAATTTTCATTTTGTTGCGATCATATATCTTTTTTGTTTACGAGGAAAAATGGGAGAGTGAAAACTCCAGTTTGGATATGAAAAAAAAAAATTAAAATGCACAAATGCTGAGAGAGATAATTCCAAAAAGTATCTGCGATTTTTAAGGATACGTAAAAAGTGGGTTGTTAGGCTACGGTAAATATCCAACCACTTGAGAATTTAACTTTTTCTACTCCCCCTAATTTTTGGATCATTAGGCCACTTGCAACCTCAACATGCTTGTGGCATGCATATCCACCACACTTAAAATATGTTAGGATCAGTACGAGCTCTCTTTCCTATAAAATTCCACCAAGCTATTATTACGGGGTTGTACTAGTGGAATTTCCCTAACATGGATTTTGGAGTTCATTTTTAGTGCGTGAAATAATTTTCTATTTATTATTATAGTTTTCAATTTTTTTTGCACACATGAACTCTAAAATTTTCATTTTGTTGCAATCTTATATCTTTTTTGTTTTCGAGGAAAAATGGGAGAGTGAAAACTCAAGTTTGGATCTAAAAAAAACAAATTTGAAACGCACAAATGCTGAATGAGATAATTCCAAAAAGTATCTGTGATTTTTATGGATAGGCATAGAGTGGGTAGTTTGGCTTTGGTAAATATCCAACCACTTGAGAATATAACTTTTTCTTCTTCCCCTAATTTTTGGATCATTAGGCCACTTGCATCGTCAACATGCTTGTGGCATGCATATCCACCACACTTAAAACATGTTAGGATCAGTTAGCGGTCTCTTTCCTATAAAATTCCACCAAGCTATTATTTGGGGGTTGTACTAGTGGAAATTCCCTAACATGGATTTTGGAGTTCATTTTTAGTGCCTGAAATAATTTTCTATTTGTTATGATAGTTTTTAATTTTTATTGCACACATGAACTCTTAAATTTTCATTTTGTTGCGATATTATATCTTTTTTGTTTACGAGGAAAAATGGGAGAGTGAAAACTCAAGATTTGATATGAAAAAAAAAAAAATTTGAAATGCACAAATGCTTAGAGAGATAATTCCAAAAAGTATATGTGATTTTTAAAGATAGGCAAAAAGTGGGTTGTTTGGCTCTGGTAAATATCCAACCACTTGAGAATATAAATTTTTCTTCTTCCCCTAATTTTTGGATCATTAGGCCACTTGCATCGTCAACATGCTTGTGGCATGCATATCCACCACACTTAAAACATGTTAGGATCAGTTAGCGGTCTCTTTCCTATAAAATTCCACCAAGCTATTATTTGGGGGTTGTACTAGTGGAATTTCCCAAACATGGATTTTGGAGTTAATTTTTAGTGCGTGAAATAATTTTCTATTTGTTATGATAGTTTTTAATTTTTATTGCACACATGAACTCTTAAATTTTCATTTTGTTGCGATATTATATCATTTTTGTTTATGAGGAAAAATGGGAGAGTGAAAACTCAATATTTGATATGAAAAAAAAAATTTGAAATGCACAAATGCTTAGAGTGATAATTCCAAAAAGTATCTATGATTTTTAAGGATAGGCAAAAAGTGGGTTGTTTGGCTCTGGTAAATATCCAACCACTTGAGAATTTAACTTTTTCTACTCCCCCTAATTTTAGGATCTGAAGGCCACTTGCATCCTCAACATGTTTTTGGCATGCATATTCACCACACTTAAAACACGTTAGGATCAGTTAGAGGTCTCTTTCCTGTAAAATTCCACCAAGCTATTATTAGGGGTTTGTACTTGTGGAATTTCCCAAACATGGATTTTGGATTTCATTTTTAGTGAGTGAAATAATTTTCTATTTATTATTATTTTTTCCAAATTTTTTTGCACACATGAACTCTAAAATTTTCATTTTGTAGCGATCTTATATCTTTTTTGTTTACGAGGAAAAAAGGGAAAGTGAAAACTCAAGTTTGGATCTGAAAAAAAAAATTTGAAATGCACAAATGCTGAGAGAGATAATTCCAAAAAGTACCTGTGATTTTTAAGGACAGGCAAAAAGTGGGTTGTTTGGCTCTGGCAAATATCCAACCACTTGAGAATTTAACTTTTTCTACTCCCCTCTAATTTTTGGATCATTAGGCCACTTCCATCCTCAACATGCATGTGGCATGGATATCCACCACACTTAAAACATGTTAGGATCAGTTAGAGGTCTCTTCCCTATAAAATTCCACCAAGCTATTATTAGGGGGTTGTACTAGTGGAATTTCCCAAACTCTGATTTTGGAGAACATTTCTATTGCTTGAAAAAATTTTCTATTTATTATTACAATTTTCAATTTTTTTTTCCCACATGAACTCTATAATTTTCATTTTGTTGCGATCTTATATCTTTTTTGTTTACGAGGAAAAATGGGAGAGTGAAAACTCAAGTTTGGATCTGAAAAAAAAAAAATTTGAAATGCACAAATGCTAAGAGAGATAATTCCAAAAAGTATCGGTGATTTATAAGGACAGGCAAAGAGTGGATAGTTTGGCTCTGGTAAATATCCAACCACTTGAGAATTTAACTTTTTTTACTCCCCCTAATTTTTGGATGATTAGGCCACTTGCATCCTCAACATGCTTGTGGCATGCATATCCAGCACACTTAAAACATGTTAGGATCAATTAGAGGTCTCTTTCCTATAAAATTCCACCAAGCTATTATTAGGGGGTTGTGCTAGTGGAATTTCCCAAACATGGATTTTGGAGTTCATTTTTATTGCGTGAAATAATTTTTTATTTATTATTATATATTTCAATTTTTTTTGCACACATGAATTCTAAAATTTTCATTCTGTTGCGATTTTATATCTTTTTTGTTTACGAGGAAAAATGGGAGAGTGAAAACTCAAGTTTGGATCTGAAAAAAATAAATTTGAAATGCACAAATGCTGAGAGAGATAATTCCAAAAAGTATCAGTGATTTTTAAGGATAGGCAAAAAGTGGGTTGTTTGGCTCTGGTAATATCCAACCACTTGAGAATTTAACTTTTTGTACTCCCCCTAATTTTAGGATCATTAGGCCACTACCATCCTCAACATGCTTGTGGCAAACATATCCACCACACTTAAAACATGTTAGGATCAGTTAGAGGTCTCTTTCCTATAAAATTCCACCAAGCTATTAATAGGGGGTTGTACTAGGGGAATTTCCCCAACATAGATTTTGGAGTTCATTTTTAGTGCGTGAAATAATTTTCTATTTATTATTATAGTTTTCAAATTTTTTTGCACTCATGAACACTATAATTTTCATTTTGTTGTGATCTTATATCTTTTTTGTTTACAAGAAAAAATGGGAGAGTGAAAACTCAAGTTTGAATATGAAAAAAAAAAATTTGAAATGCACAAATGCTAAGAGAGATAATTCCAAAAAGTATCTGTGATGTTTAAGGATAGGCAAAAAGTGGGTTGTTTGGCTCTGGTAAATATCCAACAACTTGAGAATTTAAATTTTTCTACTCCCCTCTAATTTTTGGATCATTAGGCCACTTGCATCCTCAACTTGCTCGTGGGATGCATATCCACCACACTTAAAACATGTTAGGATTAGTTAGAGGTCTCTTCCCTATAAAATTCCACCAAGCTATTATTAGAGGGTTATACTAGTGGAATTTCCCAAACATGGATTTTGGAGTTCATTTTTAATAAATAGAAATAATTTTCTATTTATTATTATTGTTTTCAAATTTTTTTGAACACATGAACTCTAAAATTTTCATTTTGTTGCAATCTTATATCTTTTTTTGTTTACGAGGAAAAATGGGAGAGTGAAAACTCAAGTTTGCATCTGAAAAACTTAAAATTTGAAATGCACAAATGCTGAGAGAGGTAATTCCAAAAAGTATCTGTGATTTTTAAGGACAAGCAAAAAGTGGGTTGTTTGGCTCTGGTAAGTATCCAACCACTTGAAAATTTAACTTTTTCTACTCCCCCTAATTTTTGGAACATTAGGCCACTTGCAACCTCAACATGCTTGTGGCATGCATATCCACCACACTTAAAACATGTTAGGATCAGTTAGAGGTTTCTTTCCTATTAAATTCCACCAAGCTATTATTAGGGGTTTGTACTCGTGGAATTTCCAAAACATGGATTTTGGAGTTCATTTTTAGTGCGTGAAATAATTTTCTATTTATTATTATAGGTTTCAAATATTTTTGCACTCATGAACACTAAAATTTTCATTTTGTTGCGATCTTATATCTTTTTTGTTTACGAGGAAAAATGGGAGAGTGAAAACTCCAGTTTGGATATGAAAAAAAAAAAATTTAAATGCACAAATGCTGAGAGAGATAATTCCAAAAAGTATCTGTGATTTTTAAGGATACGCAAAAAGTGGGTTGTTAGGCTATGGTAAATATCCAACCACTTGAGAATTGAACTTTTTCTACTCCCCCTAATTTTTGGATCATTAGCCCACTTGCAACCTCAACATGCTTGTGGCATGCATACCCACCACACTTAAAACATGTTAGGATCAGTTAGAGGTCTCTTTCCTATAAAATTCCACCAAGCTATTATTAGGGGTTTTACAAGTGGAATTTCCCAAACTTGGATTTAGGAGTTCATTTTTTGTGCTTGAAATAATTTTCTTTTTATTATTGTAGTTTTCAATTTTTTTTGCACTCATGAACACCAAAATTTTCATTTTGTTGCGATCTTATATCTTTTTTGTTTACGAGGAAAAATGGGAGAGTGAAAACACCAGTTTGGATATGAAAAAAAAATATTTGAAATGCACAAATGCTGAGAGAGATAATTCCAAAAAGTATCTGTGATTTTCAAAGATAGGCAAAAAGTGGGTTGTTTGGCTACGGTAAATATCCAACCACTTGAGAATTTAACTTTTTCTACTCCCCTTAATTTTTGGATCAATAGGTCACTACCATCCTCAACATGCTTGTGGCAAACATATCCACCACACTTAAAACATGTTAGGATCAGTTAGAGGTCTCGTTCCTATAAAATTCCACCAAGCTTTTATTAGGGAGTTGTACTAGGGGAATTTCCCCAACATGGATTTTGGAGTTCATTTTTAGTGCGTGAAATAATTTTCTATTTATTATTATTGTTTTCAAATTTTTTTGCACACATGAACTCTAAAATTTTCATTTTGTTGCAATCTTATATCTTTTTTGTTTTCGAGGAAAAATGGGAGAATGAAAACACAAGATTGAATATGAAAAAAAAAAAAATTGAAATGCACAAATGCTAAGAGAGATAATTCCAAAAAGTATCTGTGATGTTTAAGGATAGGCAAAAAGTGGGTTGTTTGGCTCTGGTAAATATCCAACAACTTGAGAATTTAACTTCTTGTACTCCCCTCTAATTTTTGGATCATTAGGCCACTTGCATCCTCAACTTGCTTGTGGGATGCATATCCACCACACTTAAAACATGTTAGGATTAGTTAGAGGTCTCTTCCCTATAAAATTCCACCAAGCTATTATTAGAGGGTTATACTAGAGGAATTTCCCAAACATGGATTTTGGAGTTCATTTTTAATAAATAGAAATAATTTTCTATTTATTATTATTGTTTTCAAATTTTTTTGCACACATGAACTCTAAAATTTTCATTTTGTTGCGAACTTATATCTTTTTTGTTTACGAGGAAAAATGGGATAGTGAAAACTCAAGTTTGGATCTAAAAAACATAAAATTTGAAAAGCACATATGCTGAGAGAGGTAATTCCAAAAAGTATCTATGATTTTTAAGGAAAAGCAAAAAGTGGGTTGTTTGGCTCTGGTAAATATCCAACCACTTGAAACTTAACTTTTTCTACTCCCCCTAATTTTTGGATCATTAGGCCACTTGCAACCTCAACATGCTTGTGGCATGCATATCCACCACACTTAAAACATGTTAGGATCAGTTAGAGGTCTCTTTCCTATAAAATTCCACCAAGCTATTATTAGGGGGTTGTACTAGTTGAATTTCCCAAACATGGATTTTGGAGTTCATTTTTAGTGCGTGAAATAATTTTCTATTTATTATTATAGTTTTCAAATTTTTTTGCACTCATGAACAGTAAAAGTTTCATTTTGTTGCGATCTTATATCTTTTTTGTTTACGAGGAAAAATGGGAGAGTGAAAACTCCAGTTTGGATATGAAAAAAAAAATTTAAAATGCACAAATGCTGAGAGAGATAATTCCAAAAAGTATCTGTGATTTTTAAGGATACGTAAAAAGTGGGTTGTTAGGCTACGGTAAATATCCAACCACTTGAGAATTTAACTTTTTCTACTCCCCCTAATTTTTGGATCATTAGGCCACTTGCAACCTCAACATGCTTGTGGCATGCATATCCACCACACTTAAAATATGTTAGGATCAGTTCGAGCTCTCTTTCCTATAAAATTCCACCAAGCTATTATTACGGGGTTGTGCCAGTGGAATTTCCCTAACATGGATTTTGGAGTTCATTTTTAGTGCGTGAAATAATTTTCTATTTTATTATTATAGTTTTCAATTTTTTTTGCACACATGAACTCTAAAATTTTCATTTTGTTTCAATCTTATATCTTTTTTGTTTTCGAGGAAAAATGGGAGAGTGAAAACTCAAGTTTGGATCTAAAAAAAACAAATTTGAAACGCACAAATGCTGACAGAGATAATTCCAAAAAGTATCTGTGATTTTTATGGATAGGCATAGAGTGGGTAGTTTGGCTTTGGTAAATATCCAACCACATGAGAATATAACTTTTTCTTCTTCCCCTAATTTTTGGATCATTAGGCCACTTGCATCGTCAACATGCTTGTGGCATGCATATCCACCACACTTAAAACATGTTAGGATCAGTTAGCGGTCTCTTTCCTATAAAATTCCACCAAGCTATTATTTGGGGGTTGTACTAGTGGAATTTCCCAAACATGGATTTTGGAGTTCATTTTTAGTGCCTGAAATAATTTTCTATTTGTTATGATAGTTTTTTTATTTTTATTGCACACATGAACTCTTAAATTTTCATTTTGTTGCGATATTATATCTTTTTTGTTTACGAGGAAAAATGGGAGAGTGAAAACTCAAGATTTGATATGAAAAAAAAAAATTTTGAAATGCACAAATGCTTAGAGAGATAATTCCAAAAAGTATATGTGATTTTTAAAGATAGGCAAAAAGTGGGTTGTTTGGCTCTGGAAAATATCCAACCACTTGAGAATATAAATTTTTCTTCTTCCCCTAATTTTTGGATCATTAGGCCACTTGCATCGTCAACATGCTTGTGGCATGCATATCCACCACACTTAAAACATGTTAGGATCAGTTAGCGGTCTCTTTCCTATAAAATTCCACCTAGCTATTATTTGGGGGTTGTACTAGTGGAATTTCCCAAACATGGATTATGGAGTTAATTTTTAGTGCGTGAAATAATTTTCTATTTGTTATGATAGTTTTTAATTTTTATTGCACACATGAACTCTTAAATTTTCATTTTGTTGCGATATTATATCATTTCTGTTAATGAGGAAAAATGGGAGAGTGAAAACTTAATATTTGATATGAAAAAAAAAATTGAAATGCACAAATGCTTAGAGTGATAATTCCAAAAAGCATCTATGATTTTTAAGGATAGGCAAAAAGTGGGTTGTTTGGCTCTGGTAAATATCCAACCACTTGAGAATTTAACTTTTTCTACTCCCCCTAATTTTAGGATCTGAAGGCCACTTGCATCCTCAACATGATTTTGGCATCCATATTCACCACACTTAAAACACGTTAGGATCAGTTAGAGGTCTCTTTCCTGTAAAATTCCACCAAGCTATTATTAGGGGGTTGTACTTGTGGAATTTCCCAAACATGGATTTTGGATTTCATTTTTAGTGAGTGAAATAATTTTCTATTTATTATTATTTTTTCCAAATTTTTTTGCACACATGAACTCTAAAATTTTCATTTTGTAGCGATCTTATATCTTTTTTGTTTACGAGGAAAAAAGGGAAAGTCAAAACTCAAGTTTGGATCTGAAAAAAAAAATTTGAAATGCACAAATGCTGAGAGAGATAATTCCAAAAAGTACCTGTGATTTTTAAGGACAGGCAAAAAGTGGGTTGTTTGGCTCTGGCAAATATCCAACCACTTGAGAATTTAACTTTTTCTACTCCCCTCTAATTTTTGGATCATTAGGCCACTTGCATCCTCAACATGCATGTGGCATGGATATCCACCACACTTAAAACATGTTAGGATCAGTTAGAGGTCTCTTCCCTATAAAATTCCACCAAGCTATTATTAGGGGGTTGTACTAGTGGAATTTCCCAAACTCTGATTTTGGAGTACATTTCTAGTGCGTGACAAAATTTTCTATTTATTATTACAATTTTCAATTTTTTTTGCCCACATGAACTCTAAAATTTTCATTCTGTTGCGATTTTATATCTTTTTTGTTTACGAGGAAAAATGGGAGAGTGAAAACTCAAGTTTGGATTTGAAAAAAATAAATTTGATATGCACAAATGCTGAGAGAGATAATTCCAAAAAGTATCTGTGATTTTTAAGGATAGGCAAAAAGTGGGTTGTTTGGCTCTGGTAATATGCAACCACTTGAGAATTTAACTTTTTGTACTCCCCCTAATTTTAGGATCATTAGGCCACTACCATCCTCAACATGCTTGTGGCAAACATATCCACCACACTTAAAACATGTTAGGATCAGTTAGAGGTCTCTTTCCTATAAAATTCCGCCAAGCTATTATTAGGGGGTTGTACTAGGGGAATTTCCCCAACATGGATTTTGGAGTTCATTTTTAGTGCGTGAAATAATTTTCTATTTATTATTATAGTTTTCAAATTTTTTTGCACTCATGAACACTATAATTTTCATTTTGTTGTGATCTTATATCTTTTTTGTTTACAAGAAAAAATGGGAGAGTGAAAACTCAAGTTTGAATATGAAAAAAAAAAATTTGAAATGCACAAATGCTAAGAGAGATAATTCCAAAAAGTATCTGTGATGTTTAAGGATAGGTAAAAAGTGGGTTGTTTGGCTCTGGTAAATATCCAACAACTTGAGAATTTAACTTTTTGTACTCCCCTCTAATTTTTGGATCATTAGGCCACTTGCATCCTCAACTTGCTTGTGGGATGCATATCCGCCACACTTAAAACATGTTAGGATTAGTTTGAGGTCTCTTCCCTATAAAATTCCACCAAGCTATTATTAGAGGGTTATACTAGTGGAATTTCCCAAACATGGATTTTGGAGTTCATTTTTAATAAATAGAAATAATTTTCTATTTATTATTATTATTGTTTTCAAATTTTTTTGCACACATGAACTCTAAAATTTTCATTTTGTTGCGATCTTATATCTTTTTTTGTTTACGAGGAAAAATGGGAGAGTGAAAACTCAAGTTTGCATCTGAAAAACTTAAAATTTGAAATGCACAAATGCTGAGAGAGGTAATTCCAAAAAGTATCTGTGATTTTTAAGGACAAGCAAAAAGTGGGTTGTTTGGCTCTGGTAAGTATCCAACCACTTGAAAATTTAACTTTTTCTACTCCCCCTAATTTTTGGAACATTAGGCCACTTGCAACCTCAACATGCTTGTGGCATGCATATCCACCACACTTAAAACATGTTAGGATCAGTTAGAGGTCTCTTTCCTATTAAATTCCACCAAGCTATTATTAGGGGTTTGTACTCGTGGAATTTCCAAAACATGGATTTTGGAGTTCATTTTTAGTGCGTGAAATAATTTTCTATTTATTATTATAGGTTTCAAATTTTTTTGCACTCATGAACACTAAAATTTTCATTTTGTTGCGATCTTATATCTTTTTTGTTTACGAGGAAAAATGGGAGAGTGAAAACTCCAGTTTGGATATGAAAAAAAAAAATTTTAAATGCACAAATGCTGAGAGAGATAATTCCAAAAAGTATCTGTGATTTTTAAGGATACGCAAAAAGTGGGTTGTTAGGCTATGGTAAATATCCAACCACTTGAGAACTTAACTTTTTCTACTCCCCCTAATTTTTGGATCATTAGGCCACTTGCAACCTCAACATGCTTGTGGCATGCATACCCACCACACTTAAAACATGTTAGGATCAGTTAGAGGTCTCTTTCCTATAAAATTCCACCAAGCTATTATTAGGGGTTTTACAAGTGGAATTTCCCAAACTTGGATTATGGAGTTCATTTTTTGTGCTTGAAATTATTTTCTTTTTATTATTGTAGTTTTCAATTTTTTTTGCACTCATGAACACCAAAATTTTCATTTTGTTGCGATCTTATATCTTTTTTGTTTACGAGGAAAAATGGGAGAGTGAAAACACCAGTTTGGATATGAAAAAAAAATATTTGAAATGCACAAATGCTGAGAGAGATAATTCCAAAAAGTATCTGTGATTTTCAAAGATAGGCAAAAAGTGGGTTGTTTGGCTACGGTAAATATCCAACCACTTGAGAATTTAACTTTTTCTACTCCCCTTAATTTTTGGATCAATAGGCCACTTGCATCCTCAACATGCTTGTGGCATGCATATCCACCACACTTAAAACTTGTTAGGATCAGTTAGAGGCCTCTTTCCTATAAAATTCCACCAAGCTAATATTTGGGGGTTATACTAGTGGAATTTCCCAAATATGGATGTTGGAGTTCATGTTTAGTGCGTGAAATAATTTTCTATTTATTATTATTTTTTTCAAATTTTTTTGCACACATGAACTCTAAAATTTTCATTTTGTTGCGATCTGATATCTTTTTTGTTTACGAGGAAAAATTGGAGTGAGAACTCAAGATTGGATCTGGAAAACATAAAATTTGAAATGCACAAATGCTGATAGAGATAATTCCAAAAAGTATCTGTGATTTTTAAGGATAGGCAAAAAGTGGGTTGTTTGGCTCTGGTAAATATCCAACCACTTGAGAATTTAACTTTTTCTACTCCCCCTAATTTTTGGATCATTAGGCCGCTTGCATCCTCAACATGCCTTTGGCATGCATATCCACTACACTTAAAACATGTTAGGATCAGTTAGAGGTCTCTTCCCTATAAAATTCCACCAAGCTATTATTAGGGGGTTGTACTAGTGGAATTTCCCAAACAAGGATTTTGCAGTTCATTTCTAGTGCGTGAAAAAATTTTCTATTTATTATTACAATTTTCAATTTTTTTTGCACACATGAACTCTAAAATTTTCATTTTTTTGCGATCTTATGTCTTTTTTGTTTACGAGGAAAAAAGGGAGAGTGAAAACTCAAGTTTGGATCTGAAAAAAAAAAATTTGAAATGCACAAATGCTAAGAGAGATAATTCCAAAAAGTATCGGTGATTTTTAAGGACAGGCAAAAAGTGGGTTGTTTGGCTCCGGTAAATATCCAACTACTTGAGAATTTAAATTTTTCTACTCCCCCTAATTTTTGGATCATTAGGCCACTTGCATCCTCAACATGCTTGTGGCATGCATATCTACCACACTTAAAACATGTTAGGATCAGTTAGAGGTCTCTTTCCTATAAAATTCCACCAAGCTATTATTAGGGGGCTATAGTAGTGGAATTTACCAAACATGGATTTTGGAGTTCATTTTTAGTGCGTGAAATAATTTTCTATTTTTTATTATTGTTTTCAAATTTTTTTGCACACATTAACTCTAAAATTTTCATTTTGTTGCGATCTTATATCTTTTTTGTTTACGAGGAAAAATGGGAAAGTGAAACTCAAGTTTGGATCTAAAAAACATAAAATTTGAAATGCACAAATGCTAAGAGAGATAATTCCAAAAGGTTTCTGTGATTTTTAAGGATAGGCAAAAAGTGGGTTGTTTGGCTCTGGTAAATATCCAACCACTTCAGAATTTAACTTTTTCTACTCCCCCTAATTTTTGTGTCATTAGGCCACTTGTATCCTCAACCTGCTTGAGGCATGCATATCCACAATACTTAAAACATGTCTGGATCAGTTATAGCTCTCTTTCCTATAAAATTCCCCCAAGCTATTATTAGGGGGTTGTACTAGTGGAATTTCCCAAACATGGATTTTGGAGTTCATTTTTAGTGCGTGAAATAATTTTCCATTTATTATTATAGTTTTCAAATTTTTTTGCACATATGAACTCTAAAATTTTCATTTTGTTGCGATCTTATATCTTTTTTGTTTACGAGGAAAAATGGGAGAGTGAAAACTCAAGTTTGGATCTGAAAAAAAAAATTTGAAATGTACAAATGCTGATAGAGATAATTCCAAAAAGTATCTGTGATTTTTAAGGAAAGGCAAAAAGTGGGTTGTTTGGCTCTGGTAAATATCCAACCACTTCAGAATTTAACTTTTTCTACTCCCCCTAATTTTTGGATCATTAGGCCACTTGCAACTTCAACATGCTTGTGGCATGCATATCCACCACACTTAAAACATGTTAGGATCAGTTAGAGGTCACTTTCCTACAAAATTCCACCAAGCGATTATTAGGGGGTTGTACTAGTGGAATTTCCCAAACATGGATTTTGGAGTTCATTTTTAGTGGGTGAAATAATTTTCTATTTATTATTTTTTTTTCAATTTTTTTGCACACATGAACTCTAAAATTTTCATTCTGTTGCGATCTTATATCTTTTTTTTTTAGGAGGAAAAATGGGAGAGTTAAAACTCAAGTTTGGATCTGAAAAAAAAAATTTGAAATTTGAAATGCTGAGAGAGATAATTCCAAAAAGTATCTGTGATTTTTACGCATAGGCAAAAAGTGGGTTGTTTTGCTCGAGTAAATATCCAACCACTTGAGAATTTAACATTTTCTACTCCCCCTAATTTTAGGATCATTAGGCCACTTGCATCCTCAACATGCGTGTGGCATGCATATCCACCACACTTAAAACATGTTAGGATCAGTTAGAGGTCTCTTTCCTATAAAATTCCACCAAGCTATTCTTAGGGGGTTGTACTAGTGGAATTTCCCAAACATGGATTTTGGAGTTCATTTTTAGTGTGTGAAATAATTTTATATTTATTATTATAGTTTTCAAATTTTTTTGCACACATGAACTCTAAAATTTTCATTTTGTTGCGATCTTATATCTTTTTTGTTTACGAGGAAAAATGGGAAAGTGAAAACTCAAGTTTGGATCTGAAAAAAAAAATTTGAAATGCACAAATGCTGAGAGAGATAATTCCAAAAGGTATCTGTGATTTTTAAGGATATGCAAAAAGTGGGTTGTTTGGCTCTGGTAAATATCCAACCACTTGAAAATTTAACTTTTTCTACTCCCCCTAATTTTTGGATCATTAGGCCACAAACATCCTGAACATGCTTGTGGCATGCATATCCACCACACTTAAAACATGTTAGGATCAATTAGAGGTCAGTTTCCTATAAAATTCCACCCAGCTATTATTAAGGGGTGTTACTAGTGGAATTTCCCCAACATGGATTTTGGAGTTCATTTTTAGTGCGTGAAATAATTATCTATTTATTATTATAGTTTCGTAAGTTTTTAGAACACATGAACTCTAAAATTTTCATGTTGTTGCGATCTTATATCTTTTTTGTTTACGAGGAAAAATGGGAGAGTGAAAACTCAAGTTTGGATCTGAAAAAAAAAAATTTGAAATGCACAAAAGCTGAGAGAGTTAATTCTAAAAGGTATCAGTGATTTTTAAGGATAGGCGAAAAGTGGGTTGTTTGGCTCTGGTAAAATATCCATCCACTTGAAAATTTAACTTTTTCTACTCCCCCTAATCTTTGGATCATTAGGCCACTTGCATCCTCAAAATGCTTGTGGCATGCATATCCTCCACACTTAAAACATGTTAGGATCAGTTAGAGGTCGCTTTCCTATAAAATTCCACCAAGCTATTTTTAGGGGGTTGTACTAGTGGAATTTCCCAAACATGGATTTTGGAGTTCATTTTTAGTGCGTGAAATAATTTTCTATTTATTATTAATTTTTTCAAATTCTTTTGCACACATGAACTCTAAAATTTTCATTTTGTTACGATCTTATATCTTTTTTGATTAGGAGGAAAAATGGGAAGTTGAAAACTCAAGTTTGGATCAGAAAAAAAAAATTTTGAAATGCACATATGCTGAGAGAGATAATTCCAAAAGGTATCTGTGATTTTTAAGGATAGGCAAAAAGTGGGTTGTTTGGCTCTGGTAAATATTCAACCACTTGAGAATTTACCTTTTCCTACTCCCCCTAATTTTTGGATCATTAGGCGACTTGCATCCTCAACATGCTTGTGGCATGCATATCCACCACTCTTAAAACATGTTAGGATCAGTTAGAGGTCTCTTTCCTATAAAATTCCACCAAGCTATTATTAGGGGGTTGTACTAGTGGAATTTCCCAAACATGGATTTTGGAGTTCATTTTTAGTGCGTGAAATAATTTATTATTTATTATTATAGTTTTCAAATTTTTTTCCACACATGAACTCCAAAATTTTCATTTTGTTGCGATCATATATCTTTTTTGTTTACGAGGAAAAATGGGATAGTGAAAACTCAAGTTTGGATATGAAAAAAAAAAAATTTGAAATTTACAAATGCTGAGAGAGATAATTCCAAAAGGTATCTGTGATTTTTATGGAAAGGCAAAAAGTTGGTTGTTTGGCTCTGGTAAATATCCAACCACTTGAGAATTTAACTTTTTCTACTCTCCCTAATTTTTGGATCATTTGGCCACTTGCATCCTCAACATGCTTGTGGCATGCATATCCACCACACTTAAAACATGTTAGGATTAACTAGAGGTCAGTGTCCTATAATATTCCACCCTGCTATTATTAAGGTGTTGTACTAGTGGAATTTCCCCAACATGGATTTTGGAGTTCATTTTTTGTGCGTGAAATAATTTTCTATTTATTATTATAGTTTTCAAATTTTTTCGAACACATGAACTCTAAAATTTTCATGTTGTTGCGATCTTATATCTTTTTTGTTTACGAGGAAAAATGGGAGAGTGAAAACTAGAGTTTGGATCTGAAGAAAAAAAAAATTTGAAATGCACAAATGCTGAGAGAGATAATTCGAAAAGGTATCAGTGATTTTTAAGGATAGGCAAAAAGTTGGTTATTTGGCTCTGGTAAATATCCAACCAGTTGAAAATTTAACTTTTTCTACTCCCCATAATCTTTAGATGATTAGGCCACTTGCGTCCTCAACGTGCTTGTGGCATGCATATCCACCACACTTAAAACATGTTAGGATCAGTTAGAAGTCTCTTCCCTATAAAATTCCACCAAGCTATTCTTAGGGGGTTGTACTAGTGGAATTTTCCAAACATGGATTTTGGAGTTCATTTTTTGTGCGAGAAATAATTTTCTATTTATTATAGTTTCAATTTTTTTTGCACACATGCACTCTAAAATTTTCATTTTTTTGCGATCTTATATCTTTTTTGTTTTCGAGAAAAAAATGGGAGGGTGAAATTTCAAGTTTGGATCTGAAAAAAAAAATTTGAAATGCACAAATGCTAAGAGAGATAATTCCAAAAAGTAGCTGTGATTTTTAAGGATAGGCAAAAAGTGGGTTGTTTGGCTCTGGTAAATATCCAACAACTTGAGAATTTAACTTTTTCTACTCCCCCTAATTTTTGGATCAATAGGCCACTTGCATCCTCAACATGCTTGTGGCATGCATATCGAGCACACTTAAAACATGTTAGGATCAGTTAGAAGTCTCTTTCCTTTAACATTCCACCAAGCTATTATTAGGGGGTTCTACTAATGGAATTTCCCAAACATGGATTTTGGAGTTCATTTTTAGTGCGTGAAATAATTTTCTATTTATTATTAATGTGTTCAATTTTTTTTGCACACATGAACTCTAAAATTTTCATTTTGTTGCGATCTTATATCTTTTTTGTTTACGAGGAAAAATGAGAAAGTGAAAACTCAAGTTTGGATCAGAAAAAAAAATTTGAAATGCACAAATGCTGAGAGAGGTAATTCCAAAAGGTATCTGTGATTTTTAAGGATAGGCAAAAAGTGGGTTGTTTGGCTCTGGTAAATATCCAACCACTTGAGAATTTAACTTTTTCTACTCCCCCTAATTTTTATATCATTAGGCCACTTGCATCCTCAACATGCTTGTGGCATGCATATCCACCACACTTAAATCATGTTAGGATCAGTTAGAGGTCTCTTTCCTATAAAATTCCACCAAGCTATTATTAGGGGGTTGTACTAGTGGAATTTCCCAAAGATGGATTTTGGAGTTCATTTTTAGTGCATTAAATAATTTTCTATTTATTATAGTTTTCAATTTTTTTTGCACACATGAACTCTAAAATTTTCATTTTGTTGCAATCTTATATCTTTTTTTTTACATGGAAAAATGGGAGAGTGAAAACTCAAGTTTGGATCTGAAAAAAAAATTTGATTATCCAAAATGGAAATGCACAAATGCTGAGTGAGATAATTCCAAAAAGTATATGTGATTTTTAAGGATAGGCAAAAAGTGGGTTTTTGGCTCTGGTAAATATCCAACACAAAGTTAACTTGAGAATTTAATTTTTTCTACTCCCCCTAATTTTTGGATCCTTACGCCACTAGCATCCTCAAGATGCTTGTGGCATGCATATCCACCACACTTAAAACATGTTTGAATCAGTTAGAAGTCTCTTTCCTATAAAATTCCACCAAGCTATTATTAGGGGGATGTACTAGTGGAATTTTCCAAACATGGATTTTGGAGTTCATTTTTAGTGAGTGAAATAATTTTCTAATTATTATAGTTTTCAATTTTTTTTGCACACATGAACTCTAAAATTTTCCTTTTGTTGCGATCTTATATCTTTCTTGTTTACGAGGAAAAATGGGGTAGTGAAAACTTAAGTTTGGATCTGAAAAAAAAAATTTGAACATCCAAAATGGAAATGCACAAATGCTGAGAGAGATAATTCCAACAAGTATCTATGATTTTTAAGGATAGGCAAAAATTGGGTTGTTTGGCTCTGGTAAATATCCAACCACACGTTAACTTGAGAATTTAATTTTTTCTACTCCCCGTAATTTTTGGATCATTAGGCCACTTGCATCCTCAACATGCTTGTGGCATGCATATCCACCACACTTAAAACATGTTAGGATCGGTTAGACGTCTCTTTCCTATAAAATTCCACCAAGCTATTATTAGGGGGTGGTACTAGTGGAATTTCCCAAACATGGATTTTGGAGTTTATTTTTAGTGCGTGAAATAATTTTCTATTTATTATAGTTTTCTAATTTTTTTGCACACATGAACTCTAAAATTTTCATTTTGGTGCGATCTTATATCTTTTTTGTTTACTAGGAAAAATGGGAGAGAGAAATCTCAAGTTTCGATATGAAAAAAAATTTTGAACATCCAAAATGGAAATGCACAAATGCTGAGAGAGATCATTCCAAAAAGTATCTGTGATTTTTAAGGACAGGCAAAAAGTGGGTTGTTTGGCTCTGGTAAATTTCCAACCACACGATAACTTGAGAATTTAATTTTTTCTACTCCCCGTAATTTTTGGATCATTAGGCCACTTGCGTTCTCAAAATGCTTGTGGCATGCATATCCACCACACTTAAATCATATTAGGATTAGTTAGAAGTCTCTTTCCTAAAAAATTCCACCAAGCTATTATTAGGGGGTTGTACTAGTGGAATTTCCCAAAAATGGATTTTGGAGTTCATTTTTAGTGCGTGAAATAATTTTCTATTTATTATAGTTTTCAATTTTTTTTGCACACATGAACTCTAAAATTTTCATTTTGTTGCGATCTTATATCTTTTTAGTTTACGAGGAAAAATGGGAGAGTGAAAACTCAAGTTTGGTTCTGAAAAAAAAATTTGAACATCCAAAATGGAAATGCACAAATGCTTGGAGAGATAATTCCAAAAAGTATATGCGACTTTTAAGGATAGGCAAAAAGTGGGTTGTTTGGTTCTCGTAAATATCCAACCAGACGTTAACTTGAGAATTTCATTTTTTGTACTCCACCTAATTTTTGGATCATTAGGCCACTTGCATCCTCAACACGCTTGTGGCATGCATATCCACCACACTTAAAACATGTTAGGATCAGTTAGAAGTCTCTTTCCTATAAAATTCCACCAAGCTATTATTAGGGGGTTGTACTAGTGGAATTTCCCAAACATGGATTTTGGAGTTCATTTTTAGTGCGTGAAATAATTTTCTATTTAATTTAGTTTGCAAATTTTTTTGCACACATGAACTCTAAAATTTTAATTTTGTTGCGATCTTTTATCTTTTTTGTTTACGAGGAATAATGGGAGAGTGAAAACTCGAGTTTGGATCAGAAAAAAAAAAATTGAACATCAAAAAAGGAAATGCACAACTGCTGAGAGAGATAATTCCAAAAAGTATCTGTGATTTTTAAGGATAGGCAAAAAGTGGGTTGTTTGGCTCTGGTAAATATCCAACCACACGTTAACTTGAGAATTTAATTTTTTTCTACTCCCCCTAATTTTTGGATCATTAGGCCACTTGCATCCTCAACATGTTTGTGGCATGCATATCCACCACACTTAAAAAATGTTAGGATCAGTTAGAAGTCTCTTTCCAATAAAATTCCAACAAGCTATTATTAGGGGTTTGTACTAGTGGAATTTCCCAAACAAGGATTTTCGAGTACATTTTTAGTTCGTGAAATAATTTGCTATTTATTATAGTTTTCAATTTTTTTTACACACATGAACTCTAAAATTTTCATTTTGTTGCGATCTTATATCTTTTTCGTTTATGAGGAAAAAAGGGAGAGTGAATACGCAAGTTTGGATCTGAAAAAAAAATTTTGATCATCCAAAATAGAAATGCACAAATTCTGAGAGAGGTAATTCCAAAAAGTATCTGTGTTTTTTAAGGATAGGCAAAAAGTGGGTTGTTTGGCTCTGGAAAATATCCAACCCCACGTTAACTTGAGAATTTAATTTTTTCTACTCCCACTAATTTTTGGATCATTAGGCCACATGCATCCTCAACATGCTTGTGGCATGCATATCCACCACACTTAAAACATGTTAGGATCAATTAGAAGACTCTTTCCTATAAAATTCCACCAAGTTATTATTAGGGGGTTGTACCAGTGGTGTTTTCCAAACATGGATTTTGGAGTAAATTTTTACTGCGGGAAATAATTTTCTATTTATTATAGTTTTCAATTTTTTTTGCAAACACGAACTCTAATATTTTCATTTTGTTGCGATATTATATCTTTTTTTTTACTCAAACTTGGATCTGAAAAAAAAAACTGAACATCCAAAATGGAAATACACAAATGCTGAGAGAGATAACTCCAAAAAGTATATATGATTTTTAAGGATAGGCAAAAAGTGGGTTGTTTGGATCTAGTAAATATCCAACGACACGTTAACTAGAGAATTTAATTTTTTTCTACTCCCCCTAATTTTTGGATCATTAGGCCACTTGCATCCTCAACATGTTTGTGGCATGCATATCCACCACACTTAAAACATGTTAGGTTCAGTTAGAAGTCTCTTTCCTATAAAATTCCACCAAGCTATTATTAGGGGTTGTACTAGTGGAGTTTCCCAAACATGGAGTTTGGAGTTCATTTTAAGTGCGTGAAATAATTTACTATTTATTATAGTTTTCAATTTTTTTTGCTCGCATGAACTCTAAAATTTTCATTTTGAGGCGATCTTATATCTTTTTTGTTTACGAGGAAAAATGGGAGAGTGAAAACTCAAGTTTGGATCTGAAAAAAAAAAATTGAACATCCAAAATGGAAATGCACAAATGCTGACAGAGAAAATTCCAAAAAGTATATGAGATTTTTAAGGATAGGCAAAATTTGGGTTGTTTGGCTCTGGTAAATATCGAACCACACGTTAACTTGAGAATTTAATTTTTTCTACTCCTAATTTTTGGATCATTAGGCCACTTGCATCCTCAACATGTTTGTGGCATGCATATCCACCACACTTAAAACATGTTAGAAACAGTTAGAAGTCTCTTTCCTATAAAATTCCACCAAGCTAATAGTAGGGGGTTCTATTAGTGGAATTTCCCAAACATGGATTTTGGAGTTCATTTTTAGTGCGTGAATTAATTTACTATTTATTATAGTTTTCAATTTTTTTTGCACACATGAACTCTAAAATTTTCATTTTGTTGAGATATTATATCTTTTTTGTTTACGAGGAAAAATGGGAGAGTGAATAATCAAGTTTGGATCTGAAAAAAAAAATTTGATCATCCAAAATGGAAATGCACAAATGCTGAGAGAGATAATTCCAAAAAGTATCTGTATTTTTTAAGGATAGGCAAAAAGTGGGTTGTTTGGCTCTGGAAAATATGCAACCCCACGTTTACTTTAGAATTTAATTTTTTCTACTCTCACTAATTTTTGGATCATTAGGCCACTTGCATCCTCAACATGCTTGTGGCATGCATATCCACCACACTTAAAACAAGTTAGGATCAGTTAGAAGTCTCTTTCCTATAAAATTCCACCAAGCTATTATTAGGGGGTGGTACTAGTGGAATTTCCCAAACATGGATTTTGGAGTTCATTTTTAGTGCATGAAATAATTTTCTTTTTATGATAGTTTTCAAATTTTTTTGCACACATGAACTGAAAATTTTTAATTTTGTTGCGATCTTTTATCTTTTTTGTTTACGAGGAAAAACGGGAGAGTGAAAACTCAAGTTTGGATTAGAAAAAAAAATTTGAACATCAAAAATGGAAATGCACAAATGCTGAGAGAGATAATTCCAAAAACTGTCTGTGATTTTTAAGGATAGGCAAAATGTGGGTTGTTTGTCTCTGGTAAATATCCAACCACATGTTAACCTGAGAATTAAATTTTTTCTACACCCCCTAATTTTTGGATCATTAGGTGACTTGCATCCTCAACATGTTTGTGGCATGCATATCCACCACACTTAAAACATGTTAGGATTAGTAAGAAGTCTCTTTGCTAAAAAATTCCACCTAGCTAATATTAGGGGGCTGTACTAGTGGAGTTTCCAAAACAAGAATTTTGGAGTTCATTTTTACTGCATGAAATAATTTTTCGATTTATTATAGTTTTCAAATTTTTTTGCACACATGAACTCTAAAATTTTCATTTTGTTGCGATCTTATATCTTTTTGGTTTACGAGGAAAAATGGGATAGTGAAAACTCAAGTTTGGTTAAAAAAAAAAATATTTGAACATCCAAAATGAAAACGCACAAATCCTAAGAGCGATAATTTCAAAAAGTATCTGTGATTTTTAAGGATTGGCAAAAAGTGGGTTGTTTGGCTCTGGTAAATATCCAACCACACGTTATCTTGAGAATTTAATTTTTTCTACTCCCCCTAATTTTTGGATCATTAGGCCACTTGTATCCTCAACATGTTTTTGGCATGCATATCCACCACACTTAAAACGTGTTAGTATCAGTTAGAAGTCTCTTTCCTATAAAATTCCACCAAGCTATTATTAGGGGGTTGTACTAGTGGAGTTTTCCAAACCTGGATTTTGGAGTTCATTTTTAGTGCGTGAAATAATTTTCTATTTATTATAGTTTTCAATTGTTTTTGCAAACATGAACTCTAAAATTTTCATTTTCTTGTGATCTTATATCTTTTTTGTTTGCGAGGAAAAATGGGAGAGTGAAAACTCAAGTTTGAATCTGAAAAAAAATATTTTAACATCCAAAATGTAATTGCACAAATGCTGAGAGAGATAATTCAAAAAAGTATCTATGATTTTTAAGGATAGGCAAAAAGTGGGTTGTTTGGCTCTGGTAAATATCCAACCACATGTTAATTTGAGAATTTAATTTTTTGTCTTCCCCCTAAGTTTTGGATCATTAGGCCTCTTGCATCCTCAACATGTTTGTGGCATGCATATCCACCACACTTAAAACATGTTTGGATCAGTTAGAAGTCTCTTTCCTATAAAATTCCACCAAGCAATTATTAGGGGGTTGTACGAGTGGAGTTTGTCAAACCTGGATTTTGGAGTTCATTTTTAGAGCGTGAAATAATTTTCTATTTATATTAGTTTTCAAATTTTTTTGCAAACATGAACTCTAAAATTTTCACTTTCTTGTGATCTTATATCATTTTTGTTTACGAGGAAAAATGGGAGAGTGAAAACTCAAGTTCGGATCTGATAAAAAATATTTTAACATCCAAAATGTAAATGCACAAATGCTGAGAGAGATAATTCCAAAAAGTATCTGTGATTTTTAAGGATAGGCAAAAAGTGGATTGTTTGGCTCTGGTAAATATCCAACCACATGTTAACATGAGAATTTAATTTTTTCTACTCCCTCTAATTTTTGGATCATTAGGCCACTTGCATCCTCAACATGTTTGTGGCATGCATATCAACCACACTTAAAACATGTTAGGAACAGTTAAAAGTCTCTTTCCTATAAAATTCCACCAAGCTATTATTAGGGGGTTCTACTAGAGGAATTTCCCAAACATGGATTTGTGAGTTCATTTTTTGTGCGTGAAATAATTTTCTATTTACTATAGTTTTCAAATTGTTTTGCACACATCAACTATAAAATTTTAATTTTGTTGCGATCTTATCTCTTTTTTGTTTACGAGGAAAATAGGAGACTGAAAACTCAAGTTCGGATCTGAAAAAGAAAATTTGAACATGCAAAATGGAAATGCAAAATGCTGATAGAGATAATTCCAAAAAGTATATGTGATGTTTAAGGATAGGAGAAAAGTGGGTTGTTTGGCTCTGGTAAATATCCAACCACACTTTAACTTGAGAATTTAATTTTTTCTACTCCCCCTAATTTTTGGATCATTTGGCCATTTGCATCCTGAACATGTTTGTGGCATGCATATCCACCACACCTAAAACATGTTAGAATCAGTTAGAAGTCTCTTTCCTATAAAATTCCACCAAGCTATTATTAGGGGGTTGTACTAGTGGAATTTCCCAAACATGGATTTTCGAGTTCATTTTTTGTTCGTGAAATATTTTTCTATTTATTATATTTTCAAATTTTTTTGCACACATTAACACTAAAATTTTCATTTTGTTGCGATCTTATATCTTTTTTGTTTACGAGGAAAAATGGGAGAGTGAATACTCAAGTTTGGATCTGAAAAAAAAAATTTTATCATCCAAAATGGAAATGCACAAATGCTGAGAGAGATAATTCATAAAAGTATCTATGTTTTTTAAGGATAGGCAAAAAGTGGGTTGTTTGGCTCTGGAAAATATCCAACCCCACGTTAACTTGAGAATTTAATTTTTTCTACTCCCACTAATTTTTGGATCATTTGGCCACTTGCATCCTCAACATGCTTGTGGCATGCATATCCACCACACTTAAAACATGTTAGGATCAGTTAGAAGTCTCTTTCCTATAAAATTCCACCAAGCTATTATTAGGGGGTTGTACCAGCGGTGTTTTCCAAACATTGATTTTGGAGTTCATTTTTAGTGCGTGAATTAATTTTCTATTTATTATAGTTTTCAAATTTTTTTGCAAACATGAACTCTTAAATTTTCATTTTGTTGTGATATTATATCTTTTTTGTTTACGAGGAAAAAAGGGAGAGTGAAAACTCAAGTTTGGATCTGAAAAAAAAAATTTGAACATCCAAAATGGAAATGCACAAATGCTGAGAGAGATAATTCAAAAAAGTATATGTGATTTTCAAGGATAGGCAAAAAGTGGGTTGTTTGGCTCTGGTAAATATCCAACCACACGTTAGCTTGAGAATTTAATTTTTTCTACTCCCTCTAATTTTTGGATCATTAGGCCACTTGCATCCTAAAGATGCTTGTGGCATGCATATCCACCTCACTTGAAACATGTTAGGATCAGTTATAAGTCTCTTTCCTATAAAATTCCACCAAGCTATTATTAGTGGGTTGTACTAGTAGAATTTCACAAACATGGATTTCTGAGTTCATTTTTAGTGCGTGAAATAATTTTCTATTTATTATAGTTTTCAATTTTTTTTGCACAAATGAACTCTAAAATTTTTACTTTGTTGCGATCTTATATCTTTTTTGTTTACGTGGAAAAATGGGAGAGAGAATACTCAAGTTTGGATCTGAAAAAAAAAATTTGATCATCCAAAATGGAAATGCACAAATGCTAAGAGAGATAATTCCAAAAAGTAACTGTGTTTTTTAAGGATAGGCAAAAAGTAGATTGTTTGGCTATGGAAAATATCCAACCCCACGTTAACTTGAGAATTTAATTTTTTCTACTCCCACTAATTTTTGGATCATTAGGCCACTTGCATCCCCAACATGCTTGTGGCATGCATATTCACCACACTTAAAACATGTTAGGATCAGTTAGAAGTCTCTTTCCTATAAAATTCCACCAAGCTATTATTAGGGGGTTGTACTAGTGGAATTTCCCAAAAATGGATTTTGGAGTTCATTTTTAGTGCGTGAAATAATTTTCTATTTATTATAGTTTTCAAATTTTTTTGCACACATGAACTCTTAAATTTTCTTTTTGTTGCGATCTTATATCTTTTTAGTTTACAAGGAAAAATGCGAGAGTGAAAACTCAAGTTTGAATCTGAAAAAAAAAATTTGAACATCCAAAATGGAAATGCCCAAATGCTGAGAGAGATAATTCCAAAAAGTATATGTGATTTTTAAAGATAGGAAAAATGTGGGTTGTTTGGCTCTGGTAAATATCCAACCACACGTTAACTTGAGAATTTAATTTTTTCTACTCCCCCTAATATTTGGATCATTAGGCCACTTGCATCCTCAACATGGTTGTGGCATGCATATCCACCACACTTAAAACATGTTAGGATCATTTAGAAGTCTCTTTCCTATAAAATTCCAGCAAGCAATTATTAGGGGGTTGTTCTAGTGGAATTTCCCAAACATGGATTTTGGAGTTCATTTTTAGTGGGTGAAATAATTTTCTATTTATTATAGTTTTCAAATTTTTTTGCACACATGAACTCTAAAATTTTCATTTTGTTGCAATCTTATATTTTTTTTTTTTACAAGGATAAATGGGAGAATGAAAACTCAAGAATGGATTTAAAAAAAAAAAATTTTAACATCCAAAATGGAAATGCACAAATGGTGAGAGAGATAATTCCAAAAAGTATATGTGATTTTTAAGGATAGGCAAAAAGTGGGTTGTTTGGCACTGGTAAATATCCAACCACACGTTAACTTGAAAATTTAATTTTTTCTGCTGCCCCTAATTTTTGGATCATTAGGCCACTTGCATCCTCAACATGCTTGTGGCATGCATATCCACCACACTTAAAACATGTTAGGATCAGTTAGAAGTGTCTTTCCGATAAAATTCCACCAAGCTATTATAAGGGGGTTGTACAAGTGGAGTTTCCCAAACATGGATTTTGGAGTTCATTTTTAGTGCGTGAAATAATTTTCTTTTTATTATAGTTTTCAATTTTTTCTGCAAACTTGAACTCTAAAAGTTTCATTTTGTTGCGATCTTTTATCTTTTTTGTTTACGAGGAAAAATGGGAGAGTGAAAACACAAGCTTGGATCTCAAAAAAAAAAATATTTGAACATCCAAAATGGAAATGCACAAATGCTGAGAGAGATAATTCCAAAAAGTATCTGTGATTTTTAAGGATAGGCAAAAAGTGGGTTGTTTGGCACTGGTAAATATCCAAGCACACGTTAACTTGAGAATTTAATTTTTTCTACTCCAAATTTTTGGATCATTAGGCCACTTCCATCCTCAACATGTTTCTGGCATGCATATCCACCACACTTAAAACATGTTAGGATCAGTTAGAAGTCACTTTCCTATAAAATTCCACCAAGCAATTATTTGGGGGTGGTACTAGTGGAATTTCCCAAACATGGATTTTGGAGTTCATTTTTAGTGGGTGAAATAATTTTCTATTTATTATAGTTTTCAAATTTTTTGCACACATGAACTCTAAAATTTTCATTTTGTTGTGATCTTATATTTTTTTTTTTTCAAGGATAAATGGGAGAATGAAAACTCAAGAAAGGATCTGAAAAAAAAAAATTTTAACTTCCAAAATGGAAATGCACAAATGCTGAGAGAGATAATTCCAAAAAGTATATGTTATTGTTAAGGATAGGCAAAAAGTGGGTTGTTTGTCTCTGGTAAATATCCAACCACACGTTAACTTGAGAATTTAATTTTTTCTACTCCCCCTAATTTTTTGATCATTAGGCCACTTCCATCCTCAACATGCTTGTGGCATGCATATCCACCACTCTTAAAACATGTTAGGATCAGTTGGAGGTCTCTTTCCTATAAAATTCCACCAAGTTATTATTAGGGGGTGGTACTAGTGGAATTTCCCAAACATGGATTTTGGAGTTCATTTTTTGTGAGTGAAATAATTTTCTATTTATTATAGTTTTCAAATTTTTTTTCACACATGAACTCTAAAATTTTAATTTTGTTGCGATCTTTTATCTTTTTAGTTTAGGAGGAAAAATGGGAGAGTGAAAACTCAAGTTTGGATCTGAAAAGAAAATTTGAACATCCAAAACGGAAATGCACAAATGCTGAGAGAGATAATTCCAAAAATTAGCTGTGATTTTTAAGGATAGGCAAAAACTGGGTTGTTTGGCTCTGGTAAATATCCAAGCACACGTTAACTTGAGAATTTTATTTTTTCTACTGCCCCTAATTTTTGGATCATTAGGCCACTTGCATCCTCAACACGCTTGTGGCATGCATATCCACCACACTTAAAACATGTTAGGATCAGTTAGAAGTCTCTTTCCTATAAAATTCCAGCAAGCAATTATTAGGGGGTTGTACTAGTGGAATTTCCCAAACATGGATTTTGGAGTTCATTTTTAGTGGGTGAAATAATTTTCTATTTATTATAGTTTTCAAATTTTTTTGCACACATGAACTCTAAAATTTTCATTTTGTTGCGATCTTATATTTTTTTTTTTACAAGGATAAATGGGAGAATGAAAACTCAAGAATGGATCTGAAACAAAAAATTTTAACTTCCAAAATGGAAATGCACAAATGCTGAGAGAGATAATTCCAAAAAGTATATGTGATTTTTAAGGATAGGCAAAAAGTGGGTTGTTTGTCTCTGGTAAATATCCAACGACACGTTAACTTGAGAATTTAATTTTTTCTTTTTGGATTATTAAGCCACTTGCATCCTCAACATGTTTGTGGGATGCATATCCACAACACTTAAAACATGTTAGGATCAGTTAGAAGTCTATTTCCGATAAAATTTCACCAAACTTTTATAAGGGGGTTGTACTAGTGGAGTTTCCCAAACATGGATTTTGGAGTTCATTTTTAGTGCGTGAAATAATTTTCTTTTTATTATAGTTTTCAATTTTTTCTGCAGTCTTGAACTCTAAAGTTTCATTTTGTTGCGATCTTATATCTTTTTTGTTTACGAGGAAAAATGGGAGAGTGAAAACTCAAGTTTGGATCTCAAAAAAAAAAATTTTAACATCCAAAATGGAAATGCACAAATGCTGAGATAGATAATTCCAAAAAGTATCTGTGATTTTTAAGGATAGGCAAAAAGTGGGTTGTTTGGCACTGGTAAATATCCAACCACACGTTAACTTGAGAATTTAATTTTTTCTACTGCCCCTAATTTTTGGATTATTAGGCCACTTGCATCCTCAACATGCTTGTGGCATGCATATCCACCACACTTAAAACATGTTAGGATCATTTAGAAGTCTCTTTCCTATAAAATTCCACTAGGCTATTATTAGGGGGTTGTACTCGTGGAATTTCCCAAACAAGGATTTGGGAGTTCATTTTTAGTGTGTGAAATAATTTTCTATTTATTATAGTTTTCAAATTTTTTTGCACACATGAACTCTAAAATTTTTATTTTGTTGCGATCTTATATATTTTTTTTTTACAAGGATAAATGGGAGAATGAAAACTCAAGTTTGGATCTGAAAAAAAAAATTTTAACATCCAAAATGGAAATGCACAAATGCTGAGAGAGATAATTCCAAAAAGTATCTGTGATTTTTAAGGATAGGCAAAAAGTGGGTTTTTTGGCTTTGGTAAATATCCAACCACACGCTAACTTGAGAATTTAGTTTTTTTCTACTCCCCCTAAGTTTTGGATCATTAGGCCACTTGCATCCTCAACATGTTTGTGGCATCCATGTCCACCACAGTTAAAAAATGATAGGATCAGTTAGAAGTCTCTTTCCTATAAAATTCCACCAAGCTATTATTAGGGGGTTATACTAGTGGAGTTTCCCAAACATGGATTTTGGAGTTCATTTTTAGTGTGTGAAATAATTTTCTATTTACTATAGTTTTCAAATTTTTTTGCACACATGAACTCTAAAAGCTTTATTTTATTGCGATCTTATATCTTTTTTGTTTACGAGGAAAAATGGGAGAGTGAAAACTCTAGTTTGGATCTGAAAAAAAAAATTTGAACATCCAAAATGGAAATGCACAAATGCTGAGAGAGATAATTCCAAAAAGTATCTGTGATTATTAAGGATAGGCAAAAAGTGGGTTGTTTGTCTCTGGTAAATATCCAACCACACGTTAACTTGAGAATTTAATTTTTTCTACTCCCCCTAATTTTTGGATCATTAGGCCACTTCCATCCTCAACATGTTTGTTGCATGCATATCCAGCACACTTAAAACATGTTAGGATCAGTTAGAAGTCTTTTTCCAATAAAATTCCACCAAGTTATTATTTGGGGGTGGTACTAGTGGAATTTCCCTAACATGGATTTTGGGGTTCATTTTAAGTGAGTGAAATAATTTGCTATTTATTATAGTTTCCAATTTTTTTTGCACACATCAACTCTAAAATTTTAATTTTGTTGCGATCTTATATCTTTTTTGTTTACGAGGAAAAATGGGAGAGTAAAATCTCAAGTTTGGACCTGAAAAGAAAATTTGAACTTCCAAAATGGAAATGCACAAATGCTAAGAGAGATACTTCCAAAAAGTATCTGTGATTTTTAAGGATAGGCAAAAACTGGTTTGTTTGGCTCTGGTAAATATCCAAGCACACGTTAACTTGAGAATTTAATTTTTTCTACTCCTCCTAATTTTTGGATCATTAGGCCACTACCATCGTCAACATGTTTCTGGCATGCATATCCACCACACTTAAATCATGTTAGGATCAGTTAGAAGTCACTTTCCTATAAAATTCCACCAAGCTATTATTTGGGGGTGGTACTAGTGGTATTTCCCAAACATGGATTTTGGAGTTCATTTTTAGTGCGTGAAATAATTTTCAATTTATTATAGTTTTCAAATTTTTTTGCACACATGAACTCTAAAATTTTCATTTTGTTGCGATCTTTTATCTTTTTTGTTTACGAGGAAAAATGGGAGAGTGAATACTCAAGCTTGGATCTGAAAAAAAAATTTGAACAAACAAAATGTAAATGCACAAATGCTAAGAGAGATAATTCCAAAAAGTATCTGTGATTTTTAAGGATAGCCAAATATTGGGTTGTTTGGCTCAGGTAAATATCCAACCACATGTTAACTTGTGAATTTAATTTTTTCTACTCCCCCTAATTTTTGGATCATTAGGCCACTTGCATCCTCAACATGTTCGTGGCATGGATATCCACCACACTTAAAACATGTTAGGATCAGTTAGAAGTCTCTTTCCAATAAAATTCCACCAAGCTATTATTAGGGGGTGGTTCTAGTGGAATTTCCCAAACATGGATTTTAGAGTTCATATTTAGTGCGTGAAATAATTTTCTATTTATTGTTGTTTTCAAATATTTTTGCACACATGAACTCTAAAAGTTTCATTTTGTTGCGATCTTATATCTTTTTTGTTTACGAGGAAAAATGGGAGACTGAAAACTCAAGTTTGGATCTGAAAAAATAAAGTTGAACATCCAAAATGGAAATGCACAAATGCTGAGAGAGATAATTCCAAAAAGTATATGTGATTTTTTCGGATAGGCAAAAAGTGGGTTGTTTGGCTCTTGTAAATATTCAGCCACACGTTAACTTGAGAATTTAATTTTTTCTACTCCCCCTTATTTTTGGATCATTCAGCCACTTGCATCCTTAACTTTTTTGTGGCATGCATATCCACCACACTTAAGACATTTTAGGATCAGTTAGAAGTCTCTTTCCTATAAAATTCTACCAAACTATTATGAGGGCTTTGTACCAGTGGAGCTTCCCAAACAGGGATTTTGGAGTTCATTTTTAGTGCTTGAAATAATTTTCTATTTATTATCGTTTTTAATTTTTTTTTGCACACATGAACTCTAAAATTTTCATTTTGTTGCTATCTTATCTCTTTTTTGTTTACGAGGAAAAATGGGAGAGTGAAAACTCAAGTTCGGATCTGAAAAAAAAAAAATTTGAACATCCAAAATGGAAATGCACAAATGCTGAGAGAGATAATTCCAAAAAGTATCAATGATTTTTAAGGATAGGCAAAAAATGGGTTGTTTGGCTCTGGTAAATATCCAACCACATGTTAACTTGAGAATTAAATTTTTTCTACACCCCCTAATTTTTGGATCATTAGGCCACTTGCATCCTCAACATGTTTGTGGCACGCATATCCACAACACTTAAAACATGTTAGGATCAGTTAGAAGTCTCTTTTCGATAAAATTTCACCAAGCTATTATAATGGGGTTGTACTAGTGGAGTTTCCCAAACATGGATTTTGGAGTTCATTTTTAGTGCGTGAAATAATTTTCTTTTTATTATAGTTTTCAATTTTTTCTTCAGACTTGAACGCTAAAAGTTTCATTTTGTTGCGATCTTATATCTTTTTTGTTTACGAGGAAAAAAGGGAGAGTCAAAACTCAAGTTTGGATCTCAAAAAAGAAAATTTGAACATCCAAAATGGAAATGCACAAATGCTGAGAGAGATAATTCAAAAAAGTAGCTGTGATTTTTAAGGATAGGAAAAAACTGGGTTGTTTGGCTCTGGTAAATATCCAAGCACACATTAACTTGAGAATTTAATTTTTTCTTCTCCTCCTAATTTTTGGATCATTAGGCCACTTCCATCCCCAACATGTTTCTGGCATGCATATCCATCACACTGAAAACATGTTAGGATCAGTTAGAAGTCAATTTCCAATAAAATTCCACCAAGCTATTATTTGGGGGTGGTACTCGTGGAATTTCCCAAACAAGGATTTTGGAGTTCATTTTTAGTGCGTGATATAATTTTCTATTTATTATAGTTTTCAATTTTTTTTGCACAGTTAAACTCTAAAATTTTAATTTTGTTGCGATCTTAAATCTTTTTTGTTTACGAGTAAAAATGGGAGAGGGAAAACTCAAGTTTTAATCAGAAAAAAAAATTTTGAACATCCAAAAAAAAATGCACAAAGGCTGAGAGAGATAATTCGAAAAAGTATCTGTGATTTTTAAGGATAGGCAAAAAGTGGGTTGTTTGGCTCTGGTAAATGTCCAACCACTTGTTAACTTGAGAATTTAATTTTTTCTACTCCTAATTTTTGGATCATTAGGCCACTTCCATCCTCAACATGTTTGTGGCATGCATATCCACCACACTTAAAACATGTTAGGATCAGTTAGAAGTCACTTTCCTATAAAATTCCTTCAAGCTATTATTAGGTGGTCGTGCTAGTGGAATTTTTGAAACATGGATTTTGGAGTTCATTTTTAGTGCGTGAAATAATTTTCTATCTATTATAGTTTTCAAATTTTTTTGCCACATGAACTCTAAAATTTTCTTTTTGTAACGATCTTATATCTTTTTTGTTTACGAGGAAAAATGGGAGAGTGAAAACTCAAGTTATGATCTGAAAAAACAAATTTGAACTTCCAAAATGGAAATGTACAAATGCTGAGAGAGATAATTCCAAAAAGTATATATGATTTTTCAGGATAGGCAAAAAGTTGGTTGTTTGGCTCTGTTAAATATCCAACCACACGTTAACTTGAGAATTTAATTTTTTCTACTCCCCCTAATTTTTGGATCATTAGGCCACTTGCATCCTCAACATGTCTGTGGCATGCATATCCACCACACTTAAAACATGTTAGGATCAGTTAGAAGTCTCTTTCATATAAAATTCCACCAAGCTATTATTAGGGGGTGGTACTACTGGAATTTCCCAAACAAGGATTTTGGACTTCATTTTTAGTGCGTGAAATAATTTTCTATTTATTATAGTTTTCAAATTTTTTTGTACACATGAACTTTTAAATTTTCATTTTGTTGCGATCATATATCTTTTTTGTTTCGGTGGAAAATGGGAGAGTGAAAACTCAAGTTTTAATCTGAAAAAAAAAATTGATCATTCAAAATGGAAATGCACAAAGGATGAGAGAGATAATTGGAAAAAGTATCTGTTATTTTTAAGGATAGGCAAAAAGTGGGTTGTTTGGCACTGGTAAATATCCAACCACACGTTAACTATAGAATTTAATTTTTTCTACTGCCCCTAATTTTTGGATCATTAGGCCACTGGCATCCTCAACATGCTTGTGGCATGCATATCCACCACACTTAAAACATGTTAGGATCAGTTAGAAGTCTCTTTCCTATAAAATTCCATCACGCTATTATTAGGTGGTCGTACTAGTGGAATTTCCCAAACATGGATTTTGGAGTTCATTTTTAGTGCGTGAAATAATTTTCTATTTATTATAGTTTTCAAATTTTTTTGCACACATGAACTCTAAAATTTTCATTTTGTTGCGATCTTTCATCTTTTTTGTTTACGAGGAAAAATGGGAGAGTGAAAGTTCAAGCTTGGATTTGAAAAAAAATTTGAGCAAACAAAATGCAAATGCACAAATGCTGAGAGAGATAATTCCAAAAAGTATCTGTGATTTTTAAGGAAAGCCAAAAATTGGGTTGTTAGGCTCTGGTAAATATACAACCACATGTTAACTTGAGAATTTAATTTTTTCTACTACCCCTAATTTTTGGATCATTAGGCCACTTGCATCCTCAACATGTTTGTGGCATGCATATCCACCACACTTAAAACATGTTAGGATCAGTTAGAAGTCTCTTTCCAATAAAATTCCACCAAGCTATTATTAGGGGGTGGTACTAGTGGAATTTCCCAAACATGGATTTTGGAGTTCATTTTTAGTGCGTGAAATAATTTTCTATTTATTATAGTTTTCAAAATTTTTTGCACACTTAAACTCTAAAATTTTAATTTTGTTGCGATCTGAAATCTTTTTTGTTTACGAGTAAAAATGGGAGAGGGAAAACTCAAGTTTTAATCAGAAAAAAATATTTGAACATCCAAAAAAAAATGCACAAAGGCTGAGAGAGATAATTCGAAAAAGTATCTGTGATTTTTTAGGATAGGCAAAAAGTGGGTTGTTTGGCTCTGGTAAATGTCCCACCAAATGTTAACTTGAGAATTTAATTTTTTCTACTCCGAATTTTTGGATCATTAGGCAACTTCCATCCTCAACATGTTTGTGGCATCCATATCCACCACACTTAAAACATGTTAGGATCAGTTAGAAGTCACTTTCCTATAAAATTCCATCAAGCTATTATTAGGTGGTCGTACTAGTGGAATTTTCCCAAACATGGATTTTGGAGTTTATTTTTAGTGCGTGAAATAATTTTCTATTTATTAAAGTTTTCAAATTTTTTTGCACACATGAACTCTAAAATTTTCATTTTGTTGCGATCTTATATCTTTTTTGTTTACGAGGAAAAATGGGAGAGTGAAAACTCAAGTTATGATCTGAAAAAAAAAATTTGAACTTCCAAAATAGAAATGCACAAATGCTGAGAGAGATAATTCCAAAAAGTATCTATGATTTTTCAGGATAGGCAAAAAGTGGGTTGTTTGGCTCTGTTAAATATCCAACCACACGTTAGCTTGAGAATTTAAGTTTTTCTACTCCCCCTAATTTTTGGATCATTACGCCTCTTGCATCCTCAACATGTCTGTGGCATGCATATCCACCACACTTAAAACATATTAGGATCTGTTAGAAGTCTCTTCCCTAAAAAATTCCACCAAGCTATTATTAGGGGGTGGTACAAGTGGAATTTCCCAAACATGGATTTTGGTGTTCATTTTTAGTGCGTGAAATAATTTTCTATTTATTGTAGTTTTCAAATATTTTTGCACACATGAACTCTAAAATTTTATTTTTGTAGCGATTTTATATCTTTTTTGTTTAGGTGGAAAATGGGAGAGTGAAAACTCAAGTTTGGATCTGAAAAAAAAATTTGAACATCCAATATGGAAATGCACAAACCCTGAGAGAGATAACTTAGAAAAGTATCTATGATTTTTAAGGATAGGCAAAAAGTGGGTTGTTTGGCTCTGGTAAATATCCAACCACACGTTAACTTGAGAATTTAATTTTTTCTACTCCCCCTAATTTTCTGATAATTAGGCCACTTGCATCCTCAACATGTTTGTGGCATGCATATCCACCGCACTTAAAACATGTTAGGATTAGTTAGAAGTCGCATTCCTATAAAATTCCACCAGGCTATTATTAGGGGGTTGTACTAGTGGAATTTTCCAAACTTGGATTTTGAAGTTCATTTTTTGTGCGAGAAATAATTTTCTATTTATTATAGTTTCAATTTTTTTTGCACACATGCACTCTAAAATTTTCATTTTTTTGCGATCTTATATCTTTTTTGTTTTCGAGAAAAAAATGGGAGGGTGAAATTTCAAGTTTGGATCTGAAAAAAAAAAACCAAATGCACAAATGCTGGGAGTGATAATTCCAAAAAGTATCGGTGATTTTAAAGGATAGGAAAAAAGTGGGTTGTTTGGTTTGGTAAATATCTAAACACACATTAACTTGAGAATTTAATTTTTTCTACCCCCCCAAATTTTTGGATAATTAGGCCAATTGCATCCTCAACATGTTTGTGGCATGCAAATCCACCGCACTTAAAACATGTTAGGATCAGTTAGAAGTCTCTTTCCTGTAAAATTCCACCAAGATATTATTTGGGGGTCGTACTAGTGGAATTTCCCAAACATGGATTTTGCAGTTCATTTTAGTGTGTGAAATATTTTTCTACTTATTATTGTTTTCAAAATTTTTTCTTCACATGAACTCTAAAATTTTCTTTATGTTGCGATCTTATTTCTTTTTTGTGTACGAGGAAAAATGGGAGAGTGAAAACTCAAGTTTGGATCTGAAAAAAAAAATTTGAACATCGTAAATGAAAATACAAAAATGCTGAGAGAGATAATTCCAAAAAGTATCTGTGATTTTTTAGGATAGGCAAAAAGTGGGTTGTTTGGCTCTGGTAAATATCCAACCACACGTTAACTTGAGAATTTAATTTTTTCTACTCCCCCAAATTTTTGGATCGTTAGGCCACTTGCATCGTCAACATGTTTCTGCCATGCATATCGACCACACTTAAAACATGTTAGGATCAGTTAGAAGTCTCTTTCCTATAAAATTCCACCAAGCTATTATTAGGGGGTGGTACTAGTGGAATTTCCCAAACATGGATTTTGGAGGTCATTTTTAGTGCGTGATAGAATTTTCTATATATTATAGTTTTCAAATTTTTTTGCACACATGAACTCTAAAATTTTCATTTTGTTGTGATCTTATATCTTTTTTGTTTACGAGGAAAAATGGGAGAGTGAAATTTCAAGTTTGGATCTGAAAAAAAAAAAGGAAATGCTCAAATACTGAGAGAGATAATTGCAAAAAGTATCTGTGATTTTTTAGGATAAGCAAAAAGTGGGTTGTTCGGCTTTGGTAAATATCCAACCACACGTTAACTTGAGAATTTAATTTTTTGTACCCCCCCAAATTTTTTGATAATTAGGCCAATTGCATCCTCAACATGTTTAATTTTTGAGAATTTAATTTTTTCTACTCCCCCTTATTTTTGGATCATTCAGCCACTTGCATCCTTAACATGTTTGTGGCATGCATATCCACCGCACTTAAAACATGTTAGGATCAGTTAGAAGCCTCTTTCCTATAAAATTTTACGAAGCTATTATTTGGGGGTCGTACTAGTGGAATTTCCCAAACAATGATTTTGGAGTTAATTTTAGTGCGTGAAATAATTTTCTACTTATTATAGTTTTCAAATTTTTTTGTACACATGAACTCTAAAATCTTCTTTTTGTTGCGATGTTATATCTTTTTTGTTTACGAGGAAAAATGGGAGAGTGAAAACTCATGTTTGGATCTGAAAAAAAAAATTTTAACTTCCAAATTGGAAATGTACAAATGCTGAGAGAGATAATTCCAAAAGGTATCTGTGATTTTTAAGGATAGGCAAAAAGTGGGTTGTTTGGCACTGGAAAATATCCAACAACATGTTAACTTGAGAATTTAATTTTTTCTACTACCCCTAATTTTTGGATCATTAGGCCACTTGGATCCTCAACATGTTTGTGGCATGCATATCCACCGCACTTAAAACATGTTAGGATCAGTTAGAAGTCTCTTTCCTATAAAATTCAACCAAGTTATTATAAGAGGGTGGTACTAGTGGAATTTCCCAAACATGGATTTTCGAGTTCATTTTTAGTGCGTGAAATATTTTTTTATTTATTATGGTTTTAAATTTTTTTTGCACACATGAACTCTAAAATTTTCATTTTGTTGCGATCTTATATCTTTTTTGTTTACGAAGAAAAATGGGAGAGTGAAAACTCAAGTTTTAATCTGAAAAAAAAAAATTTGAACATCCAAAATGGAAATGCTCAAAGGCTGAGAGAGATAATTGGAAAAAGTATCAGTGATTTTTAAGGATAGGCAAAAATTAGGTTTTATGGCTTTGGTAAATATCCAACCACACGTTAACTTTAGAATTTTATTTTTTCTACTCCCCCTAATTTTTGGATCATTAGGCCACTTGCATCCTCAACATGTTTCTGACATGCATATCCACCACACTTAAAACATGTTAGGATCAGTTAGAAGTCTCTTTCCTATAAAATTCCACCAAGCTATTATTAGGGGGTGGTACTAGTGGAATTCCCCAAACATGGATTTTGGAGTTCATTTTTAGTGCATGAAATAATTTTCTACTTATTATAGTTTTCAAATTTTTTTGCACACATGAACTCTAAAATTTTCATTTTCTTGCGATCTTATATCTTTTTTGTTTACGAGGAAAATGGAAGAGTGAAAAACTCAAGTTTTAACCTGAAAAAAAATTTTGAACATCCTAAATGGAAATGCACAAATGCTGAGAGAGATAATTCCAAAAAGAAACTGTGATTTATAAGGATAGGCAAAAAGTGGGTTGTTGGGTTTTGGTAAATATCCAACCACAGGTGAACTTGAGAATTTAATTTTTTTAACCCCCCCAAATTTTTTGATAATTAGGCCAATTGCATCCTCAACATGTTTGTGACATGCATATGCACCGCACTTAAAACATGCTAGGATCAGTCAGAAGTCTCTTTCCTATAAAATTCCACCAAGCTATTATTTGGGGGTTGTATAAGTGGAATTTACCAAACATGGATTTTGGAGTTAATTTTAGTGCGTGAAATAATTTTCTAATTATTACAGTTTTTAAATTTTTTTGTGCACATGAACTCTAACATTTTCTTTTTGTTGCGATCTTATATCTTTTTTGTTTACGAGGAAAAAAGGGAGAGTGAAAACTCAAGTTTGGATTTGAAAAAAAAAATTTGAACATCCAAAATGGAAATGCAAAAATGCTGCGAGAGATAATTCCAAAAAGTATCTGTGATTTTTAAGGATAGGCAAAAAGAGGGTTGTTTGGCTTTGCTAAATATCCAACCACACGTTAACTTGAGAATTTAATTTTTTCTACTCCCCCATATTTTTGGATCATTAGGCCACTTGCATCCTCTACATGTTTGTGACATGCATATCCACCACACTTAAAACATGTTAGGATCAGTTAGAAGTCTCTTGCCTATAAAATTCCACCAAGCTTTTATTAGGGCGTTGTACTAGTGGAATTTCCCAATAATGGATTTTGCAGTTCATTTTTAGTGCGTGAAATAATTTTCTATTTATTATAGTTTTCAAATTGTTTTCCACTCATGAACTCCAAAATTTTTATTTTGTTGTGATCTTATATCTTTTTTGTTTACGAGGAAAATTGAGAGAGTGAAAATTCAAGTTCGGATCTGAAAGAAAAAAATGGAAATGGAAATTTAAACATCCAAAATGGAAATGCACAAATGCTGAGAGAGATAATTCTAAAAAGTATCTGTGATTTTTAAGGATAGGCAAAAAGTGGGTTGATTGGCTCTAGTACATATCCAACCACACGTTAACTTTGAGAATTTAATTTTTTCTACTCCTCCTACTTTTTGGATCATTAGGCCACTTGCATCCTCAACATGTTTGTGGCATGCATATCCACCGCACTTAAACATGTTAGGATCAGTTAGAAGTCTCTTTCCTATAAAATTCCACCAAGCTATTATTAGGGGGTTGTACTAGTGGAATTTCCCAAACATGGATTTTGGAGTTCATTTTTAGTGCGTGAAATAATTTTCTATTTATTATAATTTTAAAATTTTTTTGCACACATGAACTCTAAAATTTTCATTTTGTTGTGTCGTATATCTTTTTTGTTTATGAGGAAAAATGGGAGAGTGAAAATTCAAGTTTGGATCTGAAAGAAAAAAAATGGAAATGGAAATTTGAACATCCAAAATGGAAATGCACAAATGCTGAGAGGGATAATTCCAAAATGTATCTGTGATTTTTAAGGATAGCAAAAAGTGGGTTGTTTGGCTCTGGTAGATATCCAACCACGCGTTAACTTGAGAATTTAATGTTTTGTACTCCACCTAATTTTTGGATCATTAGGCCACTTGCATCCTCAACATTTTTGTGGCTTGCATATCCACCACACTTAAAACATGTTTGGATCAGTTAGAAGTCTCTTTCCTATTAAATTCCAGCAAGCTATTATTAGGGGGTTGTACCAGTGGAATTTCCCAAACATGGATTTTGGAGTTCATTTTTAGTGCGTGAAAATTTTTTCTATTTGTTATAGTTTTCAAAATTTTTTGCACACTTGAACTCTAAAATTTTCATTTTTTTGCGATCTTTTACCTTTTTTGTTAACGAAGAAAAATGGGAGAGTGAAAACTCAAGTTTGGACCTGAAAAAAAAAATTCTAACATCTAAAATGGAAATGTACAAATGCTGAGAGGGATAATTCCATAAAGTATCCGTGATTTTTAAGGATAGCCAAAAAGTGGGTTGTTTGGCTCTGGTAAATATCCCACCACACGTTAACTTGAGAATTTAATTTTTTATACTCCTAATTTTTGGATCATTAGGCCACTTGCATCCTCAACATGTTTGTGGCATGCATATCCACCGCACTTAAAACATGTTAGGATCAGTTAGAAGTCTCTTTCCTATAAAATTCCACCAAGCTATTATTTGGGGGTCGTACTAGTGGAATTTCCCAAACATGGATTTTGGAGTTCATTTTAGTGCGTGAAATAATGTTCTATTTATTATAGTTTTCAATTTTTTTTGTACACATGAACTCTAAAATTTGCTTTTTGTTGCGATCTTATATCTTTTTTGTTTATGAGGAAAAATGGGAGAGTGAAAACTCAAGTTTGGATAAAAAAAAAAATTTGATCATCCAGAATGGAAATGCAAAAATGCTGAGAGTGATAATTCCAAAAAGTATCTGTGATTTTTAAGGATAGTGAAAAAGTGGGTTGTTTGGCTCAGGTAAATATCCAGCCACACGTTAACTTGAGAATTTAATTTGTTCTACTCCCCCAAATTTTTGGATAATTAGGCCACTTGCATGCTCAACATGTTTCTGGCATGCATATCCACCACACTTAAAACATGTTAGGATCAGTTAGAAATCTCTGTCCTCTAAAATTTCACCAAGCTATTATTAGAGGGTGGTAGTAGTGGAATTTCCCAAACATGGATTTTGGAGTTCATTTTTAGTGCGTGAAATAATTTTCTATTTATTAGTGTTTTCAATTTTTTTTGCACACATGAACTCTAAAATTTTCATTTTGTTGCAATCTTGTATCTTTTTTGTTTATGAGGAAAAATGGGAGAGGGAAAACTCAAGCTTTAATTTAAAAAAAAATTTGAACATCCAAAATGGAAATGCAAAAATGCTGAGGGAGATAATTCCAAAAAGTATCTGTGATTTTTAAGGATAGCCAAAAAGTGGGTGGTTTGGCTCTAGTAATTATCCAACCACACGTTGAATTGAGAATTTAATTTTTTCTACTCCCCAAAATTTTTGGATAATTAGGCCTCTTGCATCCTCAACATGTTTTTGGCATGCATATCCACCACACAAAAAACATGTTAGGATCAGTTAGAAGTCTCTTTCCTATAAAATTCCACCAAGCTTTTAGTAGGGGGTGGTACTACTGGAATTTTCCAAATATGGATTTTGGAGTTCATTTTTAGTGCGTGAAATAATTTTCTATTTATTATAGTTTTCAAATTTTTTTGCACACATGAACTCGAAAATTTTAATTTTGTTGCGATCTTATATCTTTTTTGTTTATGAGGAAAAATGGGAGAGTGAAATTTCAAGTTTGGATCTGAAAAAAAAAAGGAAATGCACAAATGCTGAGAGAGATTATTCCAAAAAGTAACTATGATTTTTAAGGATAGGCAAAAAGTGGGTTGTTGGGTTTTGGTAAATATCCAACCACAGGTGAACTTGAGAATTTAATTTTTTTAACCCCCCCAAATTTTTGGATAATTAGGCCAATTGCATCCTCAACATGTTTGTGACATGCATATGCACCGCACTTAAAACATGCTAGGATCAGTCAGAAGTCTCTTTCCTATAAAATTCCACCAAGCTATTATTTGGGGGTCGTACAAGTGGAATTTACCAAACATGGATATTGGAGTTAATTTTAGTGCGTGAAATAATTTTCTATTTATTACAGTTTTTAAATTTTTTTGTGCACATGAAATCTAACATTTTCTTTTTGTTGCGATCTTATATCTTTTTTGTTTATGAGGAAAAAAGGGAGAGTGAAAACTCAAGTTTGGATCTGAAAAAAAAAAATTTGAACATCCAAAATGGAAATGCAAAAATCCTGCGAGAGATAATTCCAAAAAGTATCTGTGATTTTTAAGGATAGGCAAAAAGTGGGTTGTTTGGCTCTATTAAATATCCAACCACACGTTAACTAGAGAATTTAATTTTTTCTACTCCCCCATATTTTTGGATCATTAGGCCACTTGCATCCTCTACATGTTTGTGGCATGCATATCCACCACACTTAAAACATGTTAGGATCAGTTAGAAGTCTCTTTCCTACAAAATGCCACCAAGCTATTATTAGGGGGTCGTACTAGTGGAATTTCCCAAACCTGGATTTTGGAGTTCATTTTTAGTGCGTGAAAAAATTTTCTATTTCTAATAGTTTTCAAATTTTTATGCACACATGAACTCTAAAATTTTCATTTTGTTACGATCTTATATCTTTTTTGTTTACGAGGAAAAATGGGAGAGAGGAAACTCAAGCTTTAATTTGAAAAAAAAATTTTGATCATCCAAAATGGAAATGCACAAATGCTGAGAGAGATAATTCCAAAAAGTATCTGTGATTTTGAAGGATAGGAAAAAAGTGGGTTGTTTGGCTCTGGTAAATATCCAACCACACGTTGACTTGAGAATTTAATTTTTTCTACTCCCCCTAATTTTAGGATCATTAGGCCACATGAATCCTCAACATGTTTGTGGCATGCATATCCACCACAATTAAAACATGTTAGGAACAGTTAGAAGTCTCTTCCCTATAAAATTCGACCAAGCTATTATTAGGGGGTTGTACTAGTAGAATTTCCCAAACATGGATTTTGGAGTTCATTTTTAGTGCGTGAAATAATTTTCTATTTATTATAGTTTTCAATTTTTTTTGCACACATGAACTCTAAAATTTTCATTTTGTTGCGATCTTATATCTTTTTTGTTTACGAGGAAAAATGGGAGAGAGAAAACTCAAGTTTGGGTCTGAAAAAAAAAATTTGAACTTCCAAAATCGAAATTCACAAATGCTAAGAGAGATAATTCCAAAAATTATCCGTGATTTTTAAGGATAGGCAAAAAGTGGGTTGTTTGGCTCAGGTAAATATCCAACCACACGTTAACTTGAGAATTTAATTTTTTCTACTCCTCCTAATTTTTGGATCATTAGGCCACTCTCATCCACAACATGTTTGTGGCATGCATATCCACCGCACTTAAACATGTTAGGATCAGTTAGAAGTCTCTTTCCTATAAAATTCCACCAAGCAATTATTAGGGGGTTGTACTAGTGGAATTTCCCAAATATGGATTTTGGAGTTCATTTTTAGTGCGACAAATAATTTTCTATTTGTTATAGTTTCAAATTTTTTTGCACACATGAACTCTAATATTTTCATTTTGTTGCGATCTTATATCTTTTTTGTTTACGAGGAAAAATGGGAGAGAGAAATTTCAAGTTTGGATCTGAAAAAAAAAATGAAATGCACAAATTCTGGGAGTGATAATTCCATAAAGCATCGGTGATTTTTAAGGATAGGAAAAAAGTGGGTTGTTTGGCTTTGGTAAATATCCAAACACACGTTAACTTGAGAATTTAATTTATTCTTCCCCCCCAAATTTTTGGATAATTAGGCCAATTGCATCCTCAACAAATATGTGGCATGCAAATCCACCGCACTTACAACATGTTAGGATCAGTTAGAAGTCTCTTTCCTGTAAAATTCTACCTAGCTTTTATTTGGGGGTCGTACTAGTGGAATTTCCCAAACATGGATTTTGCAGTTCATTTTAATGTGTGAAATATTTTTCTATTTATTATAGTTTTCAAATTTTTTTGTACACATGAACTCTAAAATTTTGTTTTTGTTGTGATCTTATATCTTTTTTATTTACGAGGAAAAATGGGAGAGTGAAAACTCAAGTTTGGATCTGAAAAAAAAAATTTGAACATCCAAAATGGAAATACAAAAATGCTGAGAGAGATAATTCCAAAAAGTATCTGTGATTTTTAAGGATAGGCAACAAGTGGGTTGTTTGGCTCTGGTAAATATCCAACCACACGTTAACTTGAGAATTTAATTTTTTCTACTCACCCAAATTTTTGGATCATTTGGCCACTTGCATCCTCAACATGTTTCTGGCATGCATATCGACCACACTTAAAACATGTTAGGCTCAGTTAGAAGTCCCTTTCCTATAAAATTTCACCAAGGTATTATTAGGTGGTGGTACTAGTGGAATATCCCAAACATGGATTTTGGTGTTCATTTTAAGTGCGAGATAAATTTTTCTATTTATTATAGTTTTCAAATTTTTTTGCACACATGAATTCTAAAATTTTCATTTTCTTGCGATCTTTTATCTTTTTTGTTTACGAGGAAAAATGGGAGAGTGAAATTTCATGTTTGGATCTGAAAAAAAAAAAAGGAAATGCTCAAATGCTGAGAGAGACAATTGCAAGAAGTATCTGTGATTTTTAAGGATAGGCAAAAAGTGGGTTGATTGGCTTTGGTAAATATCCAACCACACGTTAACTTGAGAATTAAATTTTTTCTACCCCCCCAAATTTTCTGATAATTAGGCCAATTGCATCCTCAACATGTTTGTGGCATGATATCCACCGCACTTCAAACATGTCAGGATCAGTTAGAAGCCTCTTTCCTATAAAATTTCACCAAGCTATTATTTGGGGGTCATACTAGAGGAATTTCCCAAACAAGGATTTTTGAGTTCATTTTAGTGCATGAAATAATTTTATACTTATTATAGTTTTCAAAGTTTTTTGTACACATGAACTCTAAAAATTTTATTTTGTTGCGATGTTATATCTTTTTTGTTTACGAGGAAAAAAGGGAGAGAGAAAACTCAAGTTTGGATCAGAAAAAAAAATTTGAACTTCCAAAATGGAAATGTAAGAATGCTAAGAGAGATAATTCCAAAAGGTATCAATGATTTTTAAGGATAGGCAAAAAGTGGGTTGTTTGGCTCTGGAAAATATCCAACCACATGTTAACTTGAGAATTTAATTTTTTCTACTACCCCTAATTTTTGGATCATTAGGCCACTTGCATCCTCAACATGTTTGTGGCATGCATATCCACCGCACTTAAAACATGTTAGGATCAGTTAGAAGTCTCATTCCTATAAAATTCCACCAAGTTATTATTAAGTGGTGGTACTAGTGAAATTTCGCAAACATGGATTTTGGAGTTCATTTTTAGTGCGTGAAATAATTTTCTATTTATTATGGTTTTAAAATTTTTTTGCACTCATGAACTCTAAAATTTTCATGTTGTTACGATCTTATATCTTTTTTGTTTACGAAGAAAAATGGGAGAGTGAAAACTCAAGTTTTAATCTGAAAAAAAAATTTGAAAATCCAAAATGGAAATGCTCAAAGGCTGAGAGAGATAATTGGAAAAAGTATCTATGATTTTTAAGGATAGACAAAAAGTGGGTTGTATGGCTCTGGTAAATATCCTACCACACGTTAACTTGAGAATTTAATTTTTTCTTGTCCCCCTAATTTTTGGATCATTAGGCCACTTGCATCCTCAACATGTTTGTGGCATGCATATCCACCACACTTAAAACATGTTAGGATCAGTTAGAAGTCTCTTTCCTTTAAAATTCCACCAAGCTATTTTTAGGGGGTGATACTAGTGGAATTTCCCAATAATGGATTTTGGAGTTCATTTTTAGTGCGTGAAATAATTTTCTATTTATTATAGTTTTCAAATTTTGCTCCACTCATGAACTCTAAAATTTTCATTTTGTTGTGATCTTATATCTTTTTTATTTATGAGGTAAAATGGGAGAGTGAAAATTCAAGTTTGGATCTGAAAGAAAAAAAATAGAAATGGAAATTTGAACATCCAAAATGGAAATGCACAAATGCTGAGAGGGATAATTCCAAAAAGTATCTGTGATTTTTAAGGATAGGAAAAAAGTGGGTTGTTTGGCTCTAGTACATATCCAACCACACGTTAACTTGAGAATTTAATTTTTTCTACTCCTAATTTTTGGATCATTAGACCACTTGCACCTCAACATGTTTGTGGCATTCATATCCACCGCACTTAAACATGTTAGGATTAGTTAGAAGTCTCTTGCGTTTAAAATTCCACCAAGCTATTATTAGGGGGTTGTATTAGTGGAATTTCCCAAACATGGATTTTGGAGTTCATTTTTAGTGCGTGAAATAATTTTCTATTTATTATAGTTTTCCAATTGTTTTGGACACATGAACTCTAAAATTTTCATTTTGTTGTGATCTTATAACTTTTTTGTTTACGAGGAAAAATGGGAGAGTGAAAATTCAAGTTTGGATCTGAAAGAAAAAAATGGAAATAGAAATTTGAACATCCAAAATGGAAATGCACAAATGCTGAGAGGGATAATTCCAAAAACTATCTGTGATTTTTAAGGGTAGGCAAAAAGTGCGTTGTTTGGCTCTAGTACATATCCAACCACACGTTAACTTGAGAATTTAATGTTTTCTACTCCACCTAATTTTTGGATCATTAGGCCACTTGCATCCTCAACATGTTTGTGGCATGCATATTCACCACACTTAAAACATGTTTGGATCAGTTAGAAGTCTCTTTCCTATAAAATTCCAGCAAGATATTATTAGGGGGTTGTACCAGTGGAATTTTCCAAACATGGATTTTGGAGTTCATTTTTAGTGCGTGAAAAATTTTTCTATTTGTTATAGTTTTCAATTTTTTTTGCACACATGAACTCTAAAATTTTCATTTTGTGGCGATCTTTTACCTTTTTTGTTAACGAAGAAAAATGGGAGAGTGAAAAGTCAAGTTTGGATCAGAAAAAAAAAATTTAAATATCTAAAATGGAAATGTACAAATGCTGAGAGGGATAATTCCATAAAGTATCTGTGATTTTTAAGGATAGGCAAAAACTGGGTTGTTTGGCTCTGGTAAATATCCAAACACACGTTAACTTGAGAATTTAATTTTTTCTACTCCCCCAAATTTTTGGATAATTAAGCCACTTGCATCCTCAACATGTTTTTGGCATGCATATCCACCACACTTAAAACATGTTAGGATCAGTTAGAAGTCTCTTTCCTCTAAAATTCCACCAAGCTATTATTAGAGGGTGGTACTAGTGGAATTTCCCAAACAACGATTTTGGAGTTCATTTTTAGTGCGTGAAATAATTTTCTATTTATTACAGTTTTCAATTTTTTTTGCACACATGAACTCTAAAATTTTCATTTTGTTGCAATCTTATATCTTTTTTGTTTACGAGGAAAAATGGGAGAGTGAAAACTCAAGCTTTAACTTGAAAAAAAAAAATTTAAACATCCAAAAAGGAAATGCAAAAATGCTGAGGGAGATAATTCCAAAAAGTATATGTGATTTTTAAGGATAGGCAAAAAGTGGGTGGTTTGACTCTGGTAAATATCCAACCACACGTTGAATTGAGAATTTAATTTTTTCTACTCCCCGAAATTTTTGGATAATTAGGCCTCTTGCATCCTCAACATGTTTTTCGCATGCATATCCACCACACAAAAAACATGTTAGGATCAGTTAGAAGTCTCTTTCCTATAAAATTCCACCAAGCTATTATTAGGCGGTGGTACAATTGGAATTTCCCAAACATGGATTTTGGAGTTCATTTTTAATGTGTGAAAAATTTTCTTTTTATTATAGTTTTCAATTTTTTTGCACACAAGAACTCTAAAATTTTAATTTTGTTGCGATCTTATATCTTTTTTGTTTACGAGGAAAAATGGGAGAGAGAAAACTCAAGTTTGGATCTGAAAAAAAAATTTGATCTTCCAAAATGGAAATGCACAAATGCTGAGAGAGATAATTCCAAAAACAATCAGTGATTTTTAAGGATAAGCAAAATGTGGGTTGTTTGGCCCTCGTAAATATCCGACCACATGTTAACTTGAGAATTTAATCTTTTCTACTCCCCCTAATTTTTGGATCATTAGGCCACTTGCATCTTCAACATGTTTGTGGCATGCATATCCACCACACTTAAAACATGTTAGGATCAGTTAGAAGTCTCTTTCCTATAAAACTCCACCAAGTTTTTATTAGGGCGTGGTACTACTGGAATTTCCCAAACATGGATTTTGGAGTTCATTTTTAGTGCGTGAAATAATTTTTTATTTATTATGGTTTTGAAATTTTTTTGCACACATGAACTCGAAAATTTTAATTTTGTTGCGATCTTATATCTTTTTAGTTTACGAGGAAAAATGGGAGAGTGAAATTTAAAGTTTGGATCTGAAAAAAAAAAGGAAATGCACAAATGTTGAGAGAGATAATTCCAAAAAGTATCTGTGATTTTTAAGGATAGGCAAAAAGTGGGCTGTTTGGTTTTGGTAAATATCCAACCACAGGTGAACTTGAGAATTTAATTTTTTTAACCCCCCCAAATTTTTGGATAATTAGGCCAATTGCATCCTCAACATGATTGTGACATGCATATCCACCGCACTTAAAACAAGCTAGGATCAGTCAGAAGTCTCTTTCCCATAAAATTCCACCAAGCTATTATTTCGGGGTCGTACAAGTGGAGTTTACCAAACATGGATTTTGGAGTTAATTTTAGTGCGTGAAATAATTTTTTATTTATTATAGTTTTAAATTTTTTTTTTTGCACATGAAATCTAACATTTTCTTTTTGTTGCGATCTTATATCTTTTTTTTTTACGAGGAAAAAAGGGAGAGTGAAAACTCAAGTTTGGATCTGGAAAAAAAAATTTGAACATCCAAAATGGAAATGCAAAAATGCTGAGACAGATAATTCCCAAAAGTATCTGTGATTTTTAAGGATAGGCAAAAAGTGGATTGTTTGGCTCTGGGAAATATCCAACCACACGTTAACTTGAGAATTTAATTTTTTGTACTCCCCCATATTTTTGGATCATTAGGCCACTTGCATCCCCAACATGTTTCTGGCATGCATATCCACCACACTTAAAACATGTTAGGATTAGTTAGAAGTCTCTTTCCTATATAATTCCACCAAACTATTATTAGGGGGTCATAGTTGTGGAATTTCCCAAACATGGATTTTGGAGTTCAGTTTTAGTGCGTGATAAATTTTTCTATTTATTGTAGTTTTCAATTTTTTTTGCACACATAAACTCTAAATTTTTCATTTTGTTGCGATCTTATATCTTTTTTCTTTACGAGGAAAAATGGGAGTGTGAAAACTCAAGCTTTAATTTGAAAAAAAAAATTTGATCATCCAAAATGGAAATGCACAAATGCTGAGAGAGATAATTCCAAAAAGTATCTGTGATTTTTAAGGATAGGCAAAAAGTGGGTTGTTTGGCTCTGGTAAATATCCAACCACACGTTGACTTGAGAATTTAATATTTTCTACTCCCCCTAATTTTTGGATCATTAGGCCACATGAATCCTCAACATGTTTGTGGCATGCATATCCACCACACTTAAAACATGTTAGGATCAGTTAGAAGTCTCTTTCCTATAAAATTCCGCCAAGCTATTATTAGGGGGTTGTACTAGTGCAATTTCCCAAACATGGATTTTGGAGTTCATTTTTAGTGCATGAAATAATTTTCTATTGATTATAGTTTTCAATTTTTTTTGCACACATGAACTCTTAAATTTTCATTTTGTTGCGATCTAATATCTTTTTTGTTTACGAGAAAAAATGGGAGAGAGTAAACTCAAGTGTGGATCTGAAAAAAAAAAATTTGAACTTCCAAAATGGAAATGCACAAATGCAGAGAGAGATAATTCCAAAAATTATCCATGATTTTTAAGGATAGGCAAAAAGTGGGTTGTTTGCCTCAGGTAAATATCCAACCACACGTTAACTTGAGAATTTAATTTTTTCTACTCCTCCTAATTTTTGGATCATTAGGCCACTTGCATCCTTAACATGTTTGTGGTAGGCATATCCAGAACACTTCAACCATGTTAGGATCAGTTAGAAGTCTCTTTCCTATAAAATTCCACCAAGCTATTATTTGGTGTCGTACTAGTGGAATTTCCCAAACATGGATTTTGGAGTTCATTCTAGTGCGTGAAATAATTTTCTATTTATTATAGTGTTCAAATTTTTTTGTACACAAAAACTCTAAAAATTTTGTTTTTGTTGCGATCTTATATCTTTTTTGTTTACGAGGAAAAATGGGATAGTGAAAACTCAAGTTTGGATCTGAAAAAAAAATTTTGAACAGCCAAAATGGAAATGCAAAAATGATTAGGGAGATAATTCCAAAAACTATCTGTGATTTTTATGGATATATAAAAAGTGGGTTGTTTTGCTCTAGTAAATATCCAACCATACGTTAACTTGAGAATTTAATCTTTTCTACTCCCCCTAATTTTTGGATCATTAGGCCACTTGCATCCTCAACATGTTTGTGGCAAGCATATCCACCACACTTAAAACATGTTAGGATCCGTTAGAAGTCTCTTTCCTATAAAACTCCACCAAGTTTTTAGTAGGGGGTTGTACTACTGGAATTTTCCAAATATGGATTTTGGAGTTCATTTTTAGTGCGTGAAATAATTTTCTATTTATTATAATTTTCAACTTTTTTTGCACACATGAACTCTAAAATTTTCATTTTGTTGCGATCTTATATCTTTATTGTTTACAAGGAAAAATGGGAGAGTGAAATTTCAAGTTTGGATCTGAAGAAAAAAAAAAAGGAAATGTACAAATGCTGAGATAGATAATTCCAAAAAGTATCTCTGATTTTTAAGGATAGGCAAAAAGTGGGTTGTTTGGCTTTGGTAAATATCCAACCACACATTAACTTGAGAATTTAATTTTTTCTATCCCCCCAAATTTTTGGATAATTAGGCCAATTGCATCTTCAACATGTTTGTGGCATGCATATCCACCGCACTTAAAACATGTTAGGATCAGTTAGAAGTCTCTTTCCTATAAAATTCCACCAAGCTATTATTTGGGGGTCGTACTCGTGGAATTTCCCAAACATGGATTTTGGAGTTCATTTTAGTGCGTGAAATAATTTTCTATTTATTATTGTTTTCAAATTTTTTTGTACACTTGAACTCTAAAATTTTCTTTTTGATACGATCTTACATTTTTTTTGTTTACGAGGAAAAACGGGAGAGTGAAAACACAAGTTTGGATCTGAAAAAAAAAAAAAATTTGAACATCCAAAATGGAAATGTAAAAATGCTGAGAGAGATAATTCCAAAAAGTATCTGTGATTTTTAAGGATAGGCAAAAAGTGGGTTGTTTGGCTCTGGTAAATATCCAACCACACGTTAACTTGAGAATTTAATTTTTTCTTCTCCCCCTAATTTTTGGATCATTACGCCACTTGCATCCTCAACATGTTTCTGTCATGCATATCCACCACACTTAAAATATGTTAGGATCTGTTAGAAGTCTCTTTCCTATAAAATTCCACCAAGATATTATTAGAGGGTGGTACTAGTGGAATTTCCCAAACAAGGATTTGGAGTTCATTTTTAGTGCGTGAAAATTTTTTCTATTTATTATAGTTTTCAAATTTTTTTGCACACATGAACTCTAAAATTTTCATTTTTTTAAGATCTTATATATTTTTTGTTTACGAGGAAAAATAGGAGAGTGAAAACTCAAGCTTTAATTTGAAAAAAAAAATTTCAACATCCAAAATGGAAATGCACAAATGCTGAGAGAGATAATTCCAAAAACTATCTGTGATTTTTAAGGATAGGCAAAAAGTGGGTTGTTTGGCTCTAGTAAATATCCAACCACACGTTTGATATGAGAATTTAATTTTTTCTACTCCCCCTAATTTTAGGATCATTAGGCTACTTGCATCCTCAACATGTTTGTGGCATGCATATCCACCACACTTAAAACAAGTTAGGATCAGTTAGAAGTCTCTTTCCTATCAAATTTGACCAAGCTATTATTAGGTGGTCATACTAGTAGAATTTCCCAAACATGGATTTTGGAGTTCACTTTTAGTGCGTGAAATAATTTTCTATTTATTATAGTTTTCCAATTTTTTTCGCACATATGAACTCTAAAATTTTCATTTTGTTGCGATCTTATATTTTTTTTTGTTTACGAGGAAAAATGGGAGAGAGAAAACTCAAGTTTGGATCTGAAAAAAAAAATTTGAGCTTCCAACATGGAAATGCACAAATGCTGAGAGAGATAATTCCAAAAAGTGGGTGGTTTGGCTCTGGTAAATATCCAACCGCACGTTAACTTGAGAATTTAATTTTTTCTACTCCCCCTAATTTTTGGATCATTAGGCCACTTGCATCCTCAACATGTTTGTGGCATGCATATCCACCACACTTAAAACATGTTAGGATCAGTTAAAAGTCTTTTTCCTATAAAATTCCACCAAGTTATTATTAGGGGGTGGTACTAGTGGAATTTCCCAAACAAAGATTTTGGAGTTCATTTTTAGTGCGTGAAGTAATTTTTTATTTATTATGGTTTTCAAATTTTTTTGCACACATGCACTCTTAAATTTTCATTTTGTTAGGATCTTATATCTTTTTTGTTTACGAGGAAAAATGGGAGAGTGAAAACTCAAGTTTTAATCAGAAAAAAAAATTTGATCATCCAAAATGGAAATGCACAAAGGCTGAGAGAGATAATTGGAAAAAGTATCGGTGATTTTAAAGGATAGGCAAAATGTGGGTTGTTTGGCTTTGGTAAATATCAAACCACACGTTAACTTTAGAATTTAATTTTTTCTACTCCCCCTAATTTTTGGATCATTTGGCCACTTGCATCCTCAACATGTTTGTGGCTTGCATATCCACCACACTTAAAACATTTTAGGATCAGTTAGAAGTCTCTTTCCTATAAAATGCCACCAAGTTTTTATTAGGGGGTGGTACTACTTGAATTTCCCAAACATGGATTTTGGAGTTCATTTTTAGTGCGCGAAATAATTTTCTATTTATAATAGTTTCAAATTTTTTTGCACACATGAACTCTAAAATTTTTATTTTGTCGCGATCTTATATCTTTTTTTTTACGAGGAAAAATGGGAGAGTGAAATTTCAAGTTTGGATGTGAAAAAAAAAAGTAAATGCACAAATGCTGAGAGAGATAATTCCAAAACGTATTTGTGATTTTTAAGGATAGGAAAAAAGTGGTTGTTTGGCTTTGGTAAACATCCAACCACATGTTAACTTGAGAATTTAATTTTTTCTACCCCCCAAATTTTCAGATAATTAGGCCTATTGCATCCTCAACATGTTTGTGGCATGCATATCCACCGCACTTAAAACATGTTAGGATCAGTTAGAAGTCTCTTTCCTATAAAATTCCACCAAAATATTATTATGGGGTGGTACTAGTGGAATTTCCCAAACATGGATTTTGGAGTTCATTTTTAGTGTGAGAAAAAATTTTCTATTTATTATAGTTTTCAAATTTTTTGCACACATGAACTCTAAAATTTTCATTTTGTTGCGATCTTATATCTTTTTTTTTTTACGAGGAAAAATGGGAGAGGGAAAACTCAAGTTGTAATTGAAATAAAAAATTTGAACTTCCAAAATGGAACTGTACAAATGCTGGGAGAGATAATTCAAAAAAGTATCTTTGATTTTTAAGGATAGGCAAAAAGTGGGTTGTTTGCCTCTGGTAAATATCCAACCAAATGTTAACTTGAGAATTTAATTTTTTCTACTCCCCCTAATTTTTGGATCATTAGGCCACTTGCATCCTCAACATGTTTGTGGCATGCATATCCACAGCACTTAAAACAAGTTAGGATCAGTTAGAAGTCTCTTTGCTATAAAATTCCACCAAGTTATTATTTGGGGGTGGTACTAGCGGTATTTCCCAAACATGGATTTTGGAGTTCATTTTTAGTGCGTGAAATAATTTTCTATTTATTTTGGTTTACAAATTTTTTTGCACACATGAACTCTCAAATTTTCATTTTGTTGCGATCTTATATCTTTTTTGTTTACAACGAAAAATGGGAGAGTGAAAACTCAAGTTTTAATCCGAAAAAAAAAATTTGAACATCCAAAATGGAAATGCACAAAGGCTGAGAGAGATAATTGGAAAAAGTATCTATAATTTTTAAGGATAGGCAAAAAATGGGTTGTATGGCTCTGGTAAATATCCAACCACACGTTAACTTGAGAATTTAATTTTTTCTAGTCCCCCTAATTTTTGGATCATTAGGCCACTTGCATCCTCTACATGTTTGAGGCATGCATATCCACCATACATAAAACATGTTAGGATCAGTTAGAAGTCTCTTTCTATAAAATTCCACCAACCTATTATTAGGGTGTTCTACTAGTGGAATTTCCCAATAATGGATTTTGTAGTTCATTTTTAGTGCGTGAAATAATTTTCTATTTATTATAATTTTCAATTTTTTTTGCACACATAAACTCTAAAATTTTCATTTTGTTACAATCTTATATCTTTTTTTTTTTTTACAAGGAAAAATGCGATAGTGAAAATTCAAGTTAGGATCTGAAAGAAAAAAAATGGAAAAGGAAATTTGAACATCCAAAATGGAAATGCAGAAATGCTGAGAGGGATGATTCCAAAAAGTATCTATGATTTTTAAGGATAGGCAAAAAGTGGTTTATTTGGGTCTGGTACCTATCCAACCACACGTTAACTTGAGAATTTAATGTTTTCTACTCCACCTAATTTTTGGATCATTAGGCCACTTGCATCCTCAACATGTTTGTGGCATGCATATCCACCACACTTAAAACATGTTTGGATCAGTTAGAAGTCTCTTTCCTATAAAACTCAGGCTTTAATTTGAAAAAAAAATTTAAACATCCAAAATGGAAATGCAAAAATGCTGAGGGAGATAATTCCAAAAAGTATCTGTGATTTTTAAGGATAGGCAAAAAGTGGGTGGTTTGGCTCTGGTAAATATCCAACCATTTGAATTGAGAATTTAATTTTTTCTACTCCCCGAAATTTTTGGATAATTAGGCCTCTTGCATCCTCAACATGTTTTGGGCATGCATATCCACCACATTAAAAACATGTGAGGATTAGTTAAAAGTCTCTTTCCTATAAAATTCCACCAAGCTATTATTAGGCGGTGGTACTAGTGGAATTTCCCAAACATGGATTTTGGAGTTCATTTTTAGTAGTGTGAAAAAATTTTCTTTTTATTATAGTTTTCAAATTTTTTTGCACACAAGAACTCTAAAATTTTCATTTTGTTGCGATCTTATATCTTTTTTGTTTCCGAGGAAAAATGGGAGAGAGAAAACTCAAGTTTGGATCTGAAAAAAAAATTTGAACTTCCAAAATGGAAATGCTGCTGAGAGAGATAATTCCAAAAACTATCTGTGATTTTTAAGGATAAGCAAAATGTGGGTTGTTTGGCCCTGGTAAATATCCAACCACACGTTAACTTGAGAATTTAATCTTTTCTACTCCCCCTAATTTTTGGATCATTAGGCCACTTGCATCTTCAACATGTTTGTGGCATGCATATCCACCACACTTAAAACATGTTAGGATCAGTTAGAAGTCTCTTTCCTATAAAACTCCACCAAGTTTTTAGTAGGGCGTGGTACTACTGGAATTTCCCAAACATGGATTTTGGAGTTCATTTTTAGTGCATGAAATAATTTTCTATTTATTATAGTTTTCAATTTTTTTTGCACACATGAACTTGAAAATTTTAATTTTGTTGCGATCTTATATCTTTTTTGTTTACGAGGAAAAATGGGCGAGTGCAATTTCAAGTTTAAATCTGAAAAAAAAAAAAGGAAATGCACAAATGCAGAGAGACCTAATTCCAAAAAGTATCTGTGATTTTTAAGGATAGGCAAAAAGTGGGTTGTTTGGTTTTGGTAAATATCCAACCACAGGTGAACTTGAGAATTTAATTTTTTTAACCCCCCCAAATTTTTGGATAATTAGGCCAATTGCATCCTCAACATGTTTGTGACATGCATATCCACCACACTTAAAACATGTTAGGATCAGTTAAAAGTCTCTTTCCTATAAAATTCCACCAAGCTATTATTAGGGGGTCGTACTAGTGGAATTTCCCAAACATGGATTTTGGAGTTCACTTTTAGTGCATGATAAATTTTTCTATTTATTGTAGTTTTCAATTTTTTTTGCACACATGAACTCTAAAATTTTCATTTTGTTGTGATCTTATATCTTTTTTGTTTACGAGGAAAAATGGGACAGTGAAAACTCAAGCTTTAATTTGAAAAAAAAAAATTTGATCATCCAAAATGGAAATGCACAAATGCTGAGAGAGATAATTCCAAAAAGTATTTTTGATTTTTAAGGATAGGCAAAAAGTGGGTTGTTTGGCTCTGGTAAATATCCAACCACACGTTGACTTGAGAATTTAATTTTTTCTACTCCCCCTAATTTCCAGATCATTAGGCCACTTGCATCGTCAACATGTTTGTGGCAAGCATATCCACAACACTTCAAACATGTTAGGATCAGTTAGAAGTCTCTTTCCTATAAAATTCCACCAAGCTATTATTTGGGGTCGTACTAGTGGAATTTCCCAAACATGGATTTTGGAGTTCATTCTAGTGCGTGAAATAGTTTTCTATTTATTATAGTGTTCAAATTTTTTTTGTACACATGAACTTTAAAAATTTTCTTTTTGTTGCGATCTTATGTCTTTTTTGTTTACGAGGAAAAATGGGAGAGTGAAAACTCAAGTTTGGATCTGAAAAAAAAAATTTGATCATCCAAAATGGAAATGCAAAAATGCTTAGAGAGATAATTCCAAAAACTATCTGTGATTTTTATGGATAGGCAAAAAGTGGGTTGTTTGGATCTGGTAAATATCCAACCACACTTTAACTTGAGAATTTAATCTTTTCTACTCCCCCTAATTTTTGGCTCATTAGGCCACTTGCATCCTCAACATGTTTGTGGCAAGCATATCCACCACATTTAAAACAAGTTAGGATCCGTTAGAAGTCTCTTTCATATAAAACTCCACCAAGTTTTTAGTAGGGGGTGGTACTACTGGAATTTTCCAAATATGGATTTTGGAGTTCATTTTTAGTGCGTGAAATAATTTTCTATTTATTATAGTTTTCAAATATTTTTGCACTCATGAACTCTAAAATTTTCATTTTGTTACGATCTTATATCTTTATTGTTTTTGGATCGGAAGAAAAAAAAAAAGGAAATGTACAAATGCTGAGATAGATAATTCCAAAAAGTATTTCTGATTTTTAAGGATTGGCAAAAAGTGGGTTGTTTGGCTTTGGTAAATATCCAACCACATGTTAACTTGAGAATTTAACTTTTTCTATCCCCCCAAATTTTTGGATAATTAGGCCAATTGCATCTTCAACATGTTTGTGGAATGCATATCCACCGCACTTAAAACATGTTAGGATTAGTTAGAAGTCTCTTTCCTATAAAATTCCACCAAGCTATTATTTGGGGGTCGTACTCGTGGAATTTCCCAAACATGGATTTTGGAGTTCATTTTAGTGCGTGAAATAATTTTCTATTTATTATTGTTTTCAAATTTTTTTGTACACTTGAACTCTAAAATTTTCTTTTTGATACGATCATACATTTTTTTTATTTACGAGGAAAAATGGGGGAGTGAAAACACAAGTTTGGATCTGAAAAAAAAAATTTGAACATCCAAAATGGAAATGCAAAAATGCTAAGAGAGATAATTCCAAAAAGTATCTGTGATTTTTAAGGATAGGCAAAAAGTGGGTTGTTTGGCTCTGGTAAATATCCAACCACACGTTAACTTGAGAATTTAATTTTTTCTAGTTCCCCTAATTTTTGAATCATTAGGCCACTTGCATCCTCAACATGTTTTTGGCATGCGTATCCACCACACTTAAAACATGTTAGGATCAGTTAGAATTTTCTTTCCTATAAAATTCCATCAAGCTATTATTATGGCGTTGTACTAGTGGAATTTCCCAAAAATGGATTTTGTTGTTCATTTTTAGTGCGTGAAATAATTTTCTATTTATTATAGTTTTCAAATTTTTTTGCACACATGAAATCTAAAATTTTCAATTTGTTGCGATCTTATATCTTTTTTGTTTACCAGGAAAAATGGGAAAGTGAAAATTCAAGTTTGGATCTGAAAGAAAAAAAATGGAAATGCACAATTGCTGAGAGAGATAATTCTAAAAAGTATCTGTGACTTTTAAAGATAGGCGAAAAGTGGGTTTTTTGGCTCTGGTAAATATCCAACCACACGTTAACTTGAGAATTTAATCTTTTCTACTCCCCCTAATTTTTGGATCATTAGGCCACTTGCATCCTCAACATTTTTATGGCATTCACATCCACCACACTTAAAACTTGTTAGGATCAGTTAGAAGTCTCTTTCCTATAAAACTCCACCAAGTTTTTATTAGGGGGTGGTACTACTTGAATTTCCCAAACATGGATTTTGGAGTTCATTTTTAG